>NC_021162.2:27099641-27135023 GCF_000331145.2 Cicer arietinum | reverse complement strand
TTCTTGCTAGTTACACATTTGAATGGACACAATATAAATTAAATTTTATAAAATATGGTTATAAAAATAGTAGTGTGAGTGATTAAATTTGACTTAGTCAAAATTGGCTTGGTCATTGTTCACTCTAAGACAAATATTTCTACGAGTTTTAATTAGTCAATAATAAAAATCCCAATAATAAATTATTTAATATGAAAATACTTTATCAAATAATTAAACATTCAAAGAATAATTATCTTACTATCGTCACACTAAATTAATAAAAGGATAAACAAAACTAATGATTTTAAATTAATTAATAAAAAAAAGGGTGTTACACTTCGAATCCAACCTTGGTGTCTAATTTGATCCTAGTTATTGAAATCCTTTATTGAATTATTACCGAATTCTCTTTAGTATTCTTGCCCTAATGTCTTAGTGACAGAACCTTTAATTCCAAAGTAACCCCTAATTCCTTAGTGGATTTAAGATTAGAATTAAGCATTATCGTATAGAAATTCTCTTGTAAATTATTGCTTTGCAACTAATTTAATTGGTTTCATGACCTGCACCTATGTCTAGACTACAAATTCATGAATTTCTCATCTCAAGCATTTGTAAAGTCCACTTCCGTTTCAAAATACAAATCGTAGAACATTTTAATGTTGATCAAGCAATAAAAAGCATTAAGCACAGAGATGAGAAAAATAATTCAATAAACTCATTCATATAACTAGAAATCAAATCATAAAAATAAGGGTTTCATCTTGTTACACTCATCCCTAACAAATAGGGTTTAGTTACTCATGACAGAGATACAAAAGATAAGGGTTAAAGAAGAATTACAAGAATGATTCATGGATGATTCTTGATAAAACTGCTTCAATCGCGTTAGAAACGGCCGTCTTTGAGTTTCTATGCTAGGGCACAAGTCTCCCAAGTTCCCAAGAGTCAAAAAGATGATAAAACAGTAAAAATCTCTATTTTTATGGTTGCTGGTGCGGTTATCGCGCCCCAGGCGCGCTTGGATGCGCTTGGGCGCGTTCCAGCGCTCAACATCTGCTATCTGCCGTATATTGCATTTTTCTCCTCTTTCGAGTCTGAATTAGGTTCCGGTGGCTTCATGAATGTTGTAGCTATGGATCCTAGCTTTCATTTGCATTTGGTTTGACTCCAATTGGACATCTACAACACCAGATATGGCTGAAATACTCTACATGTGTCATGTTGATTTCTCACCAAAATTCAGCACTGCACCAAAACGCAACGCAATGTAAAATTATGAAAAATTCCTACTTAATCACTAAAATAAAACATAAAACATTTAATTTAACTCAAAGAACAAAAATCAACAAAATATATCAAATAAATCCTTAATTTAACTAATAATTGAGGATAAATAAGACTAAAATAGTGGGAAAATATGCATATGATGAAGAGTCATCATTGGTGCAACCCCATCTCCTTCAATTGAAGATGTTTTATATATTGAAGGATTAAACCACAATCTTATTAACATTAGTCAGCTTTGTGACAAGGGTTACAAAATAGCTTTCAACAAAGATGAATGCAATATCCGAAATGAGGTATCAAATGAAATCCAGTTTATTGTTACACGTTTTAAAAATATTTTTATAATTAATCTTGATGATTTATCCTTCAAAATGAAATGTCTTATTGTAAGTGACGACAATGATGCATGGCTATGGCATAAAAGATTTGCACATATCCATATGGATTATTTAAACAAGTTAGTCAAGCATGAACTTGTTGTAGGCCTACCAAAGATGAAATTCATTAAGGACAAATTATGTGATACTTGTCAAAAGGGTAAGCAAACTAAGGTTTCCTTCAAACCCAAGAATATTGTATCAACTTCAAGACCACTTCAATTGATACATATGGACTTGTTTGGTCCATCAAGAACTAAAAGTCTTGGTGGAAATTCATATGGACTAGTAATTGTTGATGATTTCTCAAGGTTCACTTGGACCTTATTTTTGGAAAATAAAAATGAAGCTTTTAAAGCATTTAAAAATTATGCCAAACTAGTCCAAAATGAACAAGCAACAAAAATTGTATCAATAAGAAGTGATCATGGAGGAGAATTTCAAAATGCTTCTTTTGTAGAATATTGTGAAGAAAATGGAATCTTCCATTACTTTTCTGCACCAAGAACACCACAACAAAATGGAGTTGTTGAGAGAAAGAATAGATCATTGGTAGAACTTGCAAGGACCATGTTAAGCGACTAAAGTTTACCAAAATACTTTTGGACAGATGATGTAAGTACGACTTGTTATGTATCCAACGGGGTAATAATTCGACCAATCCTAAAGAAGACTTCATATGAACTCTATAAAGGTAGAAAGCCAAACATCTTTCACTTTCACATATTTGGGTGTAAATGCTTTGTGCTGAATAATGGTAAGGAAAATCTTGGAAAATTCAATTAGAAAGCCGATAAAGAGATCTTTATTGGTTATTCCTTATCTAGTAAAGCATTTAGAAGTTTTAATAAGAGAACTTTCATAGTAGAAGAATCTATGCATGTATCATTTGATGAATCTAATCCTTTGAAAGAGGATCAAATTGTCTCTTGTGTTGATGATGATCTTATAGGTGATGATATAAGCAAAGAAAATCAAGTTGATCAATCAATTCAAGAGAATAAAGACAATACTGAGTAGCAAGATCAACATAATGATCTCCCTAAAGAATGGAGAACTCATCGAGATCACCCCATTGACAACATTATAGGTGATATCAACAAAGGAGTTACTACAAGGCTTAAACTCCAAGATGCTTGTTTGAATATGGCATTTGTCTCTCAAATAGAACCTTTAAAGATAGGTGAAGCACTTAAGGACAATCAATGGATACTTGCCATGCAAAAAGAACTAAACCCTTTTGAAAGAAACAAAGTGTGGGAAGTTGTTCCTAATCCTGGCAATAAACACATCATTGGTACCAAATGGGTGTTTAAGAATAAACTTGATGAAAATGATATAGTTGTTCGAAACAAGGCATGGTTGGTTGCTCAAGGATACAATCAAGTAGAAGAAATCGACTTTGATGAAACATTTGCTCCAGTAGCAAGGTTAGAAGTAATTCGGTTATTACTTGCTTATGCTTACTCTATGGATTTTGAATTGTTTCAGATGGATGTCAAGAGTGCTTTTCTCAATGGCTACATTAATGAGGAAATATACATCAAACAGCCACCTGTCTTTGAAGACTTCAAGAATCCTTCCCATGTCTTAAAATTAAAGAAATCCCTTCATGGTGTGAAACAAGCTCCGTTGTGAGCGAGGGTTTCAAAAGGGTAAAGTTGATAAGGCGTTATTCATTAAAAGAACAAATGATCACACTTTACTTGTTCAAATCTACATTGACAATATCATATTTAGATCAACCAATAATGAAATATGTGAAGAATTCTCATTAATGATGCAAGGATAATTTGAAATGTCTATGATTGGTAAGTTAAATTATTTCCTTGGACTCCACATCAAAAAACTCAAAAATGGCATTTTCATCAATCAAGCAAAGTACTGTAAGGAACTGTTAAAGCGATTTGAGATGGACAACAGTAAAAAAAGTGCAACTCCTATGGGCTCCAGAACTTATGTCGATATAGATGAAACTGGTAAATCTATAGATATATCGAGATATGATTGGTTGTCTCTTATATCTAACGGCCAGTCAGACATCCATATATTATGTTCAGTGTCTGTTTATGTGCAAGGTTTCATGCATATCATAAGGAATCACTACTTGTAGCATTAAAACGAATAATGAAATATTTGAAAGGAACTACCAATGTTGGCTTATGGTATCCAAAAGGAAGCATATGAAATCTTGTTGGTTATTCTGATTCTGACTATGCAGAATATAAAACAGATCAATAAAGCACAAGCGACACTTGCCATATCTTAGGTAATGCATTAGTGTCATGGTCCCGTAAAAAAGGAAACTTGTGTGGCCCTAAGCACTGTTGAAGCAGAATACACTAGTAGCAGACAACTGTTGTGCACAAATTATATGGCTCAAGCTACAACTATGTGACTATGGACTTGATCTCGAATGCATCCCACTAAGATGTGACAACATTAGTGCTATCAATATCTCAAAGAACCCAATCATGCACTATTGTACTAAACACATTGACATACACCGTCACTTTCTGCAAGATCGTGTGCTAAAGGGAAATATTGAAGTAACATTTGTGGATACACATAACCAACAAGCAGATATCTTCCCAAAGCCATTGTCTAAAGGTTCATTCTATAAGATACGAAGAGAACTGGACATTTTAAATCAAAATGATCTCTAATACAAGGTATCTATACTTTGTAAGTCACTTCTCTTCAAAATCTAAAATCTTCACTTGATAAGTTGATAAAATTGATTCCTTGATGTATATGTGCTTTCTAAATATGAATATGTGCTCTATTGTCTTTTAGTGAAAATTCGGCTTATAAACAAAAATTTTGATATCATAGCCGAATACGCATTGTCTGTATTCGAAATTATGTTTCCAGAAAATCTTGTATTCGACTACAACCAGTGAGTAGTCGAATACAGTTTCACATTTTTCCCTATATATAAGCTTTTTCGCGTGTTAGGTCATTTGTTTACAATTTCAGTAATCGAATACAGATTTCCTCCATTTCCATTTCTCTAAAAATCGCATCCAATCTTACATGCAACAATTACCCAATCTCTATACTATCATCCATCGCATCTAAGATCATTCAAAACTACAAGTGTCACTGCAAACTCAAATTTCTCAAACCCGAATCCCCATTTTTCCCCAAATCCGAAAAGCTTCATGTTTTTCAAATTGCATCATGGATGCACATAAAAGAGGTAACAAAGCATGCTGCAGTGGGTCCTTCAAAAAGGAGGGCTAGAAATGATAATGTGGCAAACTTATCCCGATTACTTCACTCACCAAAAGAAATTCACTGGTTCAGAACCTACTACTCATACAAAATGTTGATCACTCGTAACTATGGTACTCTTGATTTTTTTCTTAGCTTTTAAATTCCTGAGTTACTTAAGGCCCAACATTTGGAAGATTTCATTAGTTATAATGGCCCATCTATTGTGATTAGTTAGGGTATTTTGCTGAAATCTTAAGAAGGAAGGGTTTAAGTTGGTGTCTTAGGTAAAGGGAAAAAACATTGAGTTAGAAACTCGAACAATTGGAGAAATATTGCAGCTATCATTTGAAGGTCAGAAACTTAGGCCTAGAAGTTTGTGTGAATGAGAAAATATTACCAAATATGATGCTTATTTTTCATTGTGTCGGTTTGACAAAAACAACATGTAACGAAAACGGGCACATGCTGTAAAGTACTTATGTTTTTTATGAAGACAAATACCAAGGAAAGTGATCAAGTTGCAAGCTTAAAAATAAGTTAAACAATCAAAGTCAACTATGGTCAAATATGCTAGAAGTTCTACAATGTAAAGGTACATGGTGCAATCTAATATTCGTATATTTCAAATGCACATGAGAACCTTTCATTTTAGCATATGCATCAAAATGATTTTCTAAGTGTCAAAAATGCATGAACAATGTTTGAAAATAAAGCTTTTGACAAAATTCAATGTTATATTCAACTACAACATGTTGTAGCCGACTACAAGTGATAAGTCAGTAGCTAAAAATGAACATATGTATTCGACTACGAGATGGTGTAGCCGAATACAGGTGCTAAGTTTGTAGCTAAAACTAAACATCTGTATTCGACTACAAGATGGTGTAGTCGAATACAAGTGTTAAGTCAGTAGCTAAGACTGCACATTTGTATTCAACTACAACATGGTGTAACCGAATACAACAACAAGTAAGTGGAAAAATTCACTCAGTTGTATTTGAATACAATGTTTCGTATTCAAATACGATGTTGAAATTTTGAATAAAAACTGAATGTTATAGAGGTGTATTCGACTACACACAAACTGTAGCCGAATACAACTGTGAAGCAATGCAATTTTTCAATTCTGAAATGGTTTTGGATCATCGCATATGTTCATCAAACCTCTAGGAATGATGGCCACTGATATGAAGTGATATCTATGGAGTATAAATACCCCATAGCTTCAGTTTTAAACACATCAATCCTACTACCAAACTTTGAACAATTTTATGAAATATTCTCAAAGTTATTTTCATATTTCATGTACTTGAAATACATTTTCACATCATTGAGAAAGGTTCTCTAGTATACTTGAAATAATATTGGATTGATATCATTGTACAAATTTTTATACTCTTGTTCTTAGTCAAGAACATTTGTTGAAAAATCATTGAAGTTGTTGAATTGTATTTTAAAGAAAGCGGTGTACTTTCTTCAAGTAGTCTAATCTAAGATAGTAGTGTGCTATCTTAGGAAGTGTGTTAGAAGTTTGTAGCATAGATCCTAGGGTGAGATTTGTACATATTATAACAATAGTGAAAAAAATCTCTTGTAGTGTGCAAGAGAACTGGATGTACCCTTGGTCATATAGGGAACTAGGATAATATTATTGTGTTCGTTATTTTTCCGCCATTTACTTTTTGTCATACACTATCCTAATAAAAAAAATTAATCACTAAATCTCAACAAAGGCTAGTTCCGAATTTATCTAGGCAACGATACGGAGTTGGAAATCAAACAGTTGACAATAAGTTGTTGCATTACTTTCTAAGCTACATTTTGGTTCCTAAGACTGATAATTATTCTCAAATGTCTGAATTTGAGCTTCAAAACATGTTCTTCATGATAGAAGGATCTGATCTCAACTAGTCTTACTTTGTCTGCTTCCAAGGATGCTATTGGTTTACCATATGAAAAAGAGGTCACCAGAATCTTGGATCATTTTAAAGTGGATTTTTCAGGAGAAGTTATGTATAAACCTTCCAAAGACAATGTGCTAGTCTTGAATGCGCTTCTAAGTAGGAAGATTGTGCAGAACGAACAACTTTAGGCCTATGTCCATAAATGTGATCTTGGCCAAACATTTACGACGGCCCAAGATGACGAAGACATTGAAGAAACAACATCGGATGATGATCACGTTTCAAATCGCATGGTCATGGACAAGTTCAACTCTCTGCAAACCTTCATCACTACACAGTTTCATAATATGGACACCTCCATCAAGAACCAATTTCAAACCATGGAGACCACCATTGACCAAAACAATGAATATTTGTTGCATGATCAAAATGGCATGTTCGTCAAAATTGACCACTTTCACCTCCCACCGTATGATTATATGTAGTTTGCTGCTGAAATTGAATTTGTTTTAGTTTCTTTGTCGTTAAATGTTTTATGTTGTTTTGGTTGTCACTTTATGGCAATGGTTTTTGCATCGTGATGTAAAACATGAACTTGTTTAAATTTTAACTATGGTTTTGCTATGTACGTTACTTTTCTTCCTTTTTGATCATGTCAAAAAAGGGAAAATTGTATGCTATTGATTGTCAAAGAATTTATAGATCTTCTAAATTTTCAAAACATGATGGCATGAACTCAAACTCAAAAGGGGAGTAAGAATTTGAGAAAAATCAAAACGATCACACGCTTTGAAGTCTCAACAAAAACAAGGTTTTGTCATCATCAAAAAGGGGAAGAATGTAAAATACTTATGTTTTTTTATGAAGACAAAGACCAAGGAAAGTGATTAAGTTGCAAGCTCAAAAAGAAGTCAACAATCAAGTAAACTATGCTTAATATGCTAGAAGTTTTATAATGTAAGGTACATGATGCAATCTAATATTTATATATTTCAAATACACGTGAGAACCTTCCATTTTAGCATATGCATCAAAAGAATTTTAAAATTTCAAAATGCAACAACAATGTTTGAGAATCAAATTTTTGACAAAAATCAAAGTTGTATTCGACTACAGCATGTTGTAGCCGAATATAAACTCAAGTCAGTAGCAAAAATTGAATATCTATATTCGACTATGAGATGGTGTAGCCGAATACAAATACTAAGTCAGTAGCTAAAACTGCACTTTTGTATTCGACTACAACATGATGTAGGCGAATACAAAACCTAATCAGTGGCAAAACTCAATCATATGTATTCGACTACAAAATGTTGTATTCGAATATAAGGTTAAAATTTTCAAATAAAACTGAATGTTATAGAGGTGTATTCGACTACACTCCTGTTGTAACCGAATACAACTGCGAAGCAATACAATTTTTTAGATCATAGTCATCTTGGATCATTGCATATGTTCATAAAACCTCTAGGAACAATTGCCACTGATCTAAAGTGGTGTCTAAGGAGAATAAATACTTCTTACTTTCATATTTAACAAAACAATCTTTACATCAATGTTAGAACCACTTTGAATAAACTTTATGAAATATTTTGATTTATTCAAAGTTTTACTTTCATATTTCAAGTACAGATTTTACATTGTCATATCATTGAGAAAAGTTATCTGTAAGACCCATAATTTTAAAGTACCCTTTTATGTATTTTTGGTATATTTTGGATTTTGGCTCGGAGGCTTTTAAGCCAAAGTTAATAATATTTTGGAGTTTTATAATCAAAAAGATATTTCGATGCCAATTAGAATTTCTCGTCGATAAATAAATTGAATTTAACTGCGGAAAATCCTTTACGGAGAATTTAAGGCGTTTCGGGTGAAACGGTAATTTAATAAATATCTAGATTTTGAGATATTTGTTAAGTTATATTTATTATATTTATATATGTTTGTTTGGAGGGAAAAAGAAAGGAAAACTAGAAGGAAGGAAAAGGAAAAGAAAATAGTATATAAAGGAAGGAAGGAAAAAGGAAGAAAGGAAAAACAAAGGAAAGAAAAAGAAAGGAAGGAAATTTCAAAATTTCCATCTCCTTCCTCTGAGCCTCACGCAAGCAACCCAAAAATCCATCCTTCTCCATTTTTCGTTTTCGATGCTTCCTTTCCTTCAAAGCTAGTGACCCAAGGTTGGGTGAGAGTTAGATCAAGGTTTTCACAACTCCACTCTTCCTCTTTGATTCGAAAACGAAGAAAAACGGTTTTGAGATCCAAACACAAACCCCTCCGTTTCTCCTAGATCCAAACCTCATTTCTCGAAGAGATAGAAGGGAAAGTTGCTCACCACCACGCTACGGTGCTAGTGAACTAATTTGGAAGCGGCGTTGCGAGCGGAGATTTTACCGGAATTACTCACGGTACCGGAAACGCACGTTTGAGCTAACGTTAAGGTAAGGGCTCCTTCCAAACTTCTAGCTTGCATTAGGGACTTATCTGTAGTTGTGTGGGAAGGAATTTGTTAGGGTTAAATGTATCGATTTGGGGAAAAACGAAACTAGTGCGTTATGGGTAAAAACCTTAGAGTTAGGTTTTGTTTATAGTGATGAATGTTTCGTGGTAAATGAATTTGAATGTCATTGTGTATGATTATGGGTAAATGAAATTTGATGTATCTGGGTGTTATGTTGCGTGATTTGTGTTCGTTGTATTTGGTGTGTTCGTACTTGATGTTTGTTAATTGGTGTGGTTGTTGTGAATTATGGTTTGAATGTGAAAGTATGTTTGAATTTGTTTCTGTGGAATTTGAAAACCATTAGAGTTAAACGAGTATTAAAAATGGGGAATCTTTTAATACCTCGGTTTACTTAATGTGTATTTGAGGAAAATGTTTAAGTTAACTGGGCGTTGAGAATGGGGAATCTCTTAATGTCTCGGTTACTTAACTATCGTTTTTGAAAATCGTTTCGGTAAATGAGTATTAAGAATGGGGAATCTCTTAATATGACTGTTTGCTTAACGTTTTGTTTTGAAAATCATTAAGTTAAATCGGTATTAAGAACGGGGAATCTCTTAATGACTTATTTAATTAATGTTGTTTGAAAGTCGTTTAAGTTAAATGGGTATTAAAAATGGGGAATCTTTTAATATCTGCATTTGCTTAACGATTGTTGTGAATGGAGTCTGTGTATGCTCATGCATTTCATTTGGTAAATTGTGTCGACCCGTGATAGGTGACACCTTGGTAAACTGTACTGACCCGTGATAGGTTGTACGTTTACGATTTACTATTTAGTAATTCGTGTTGACCCGTGATAGGTGACACCATGGTAACTGTACTGACCCGTGATAGGTGGTACGTTTACGAGTTACTATTTAGAAAATCGAGTTGACCCGTGATAGGTGACACCATGGTAACTGTACTGACCCGTGATAGGTGGTACATTTACGATTTACATTTTTGGTGAATTGTGCTGACCCGTGATAGGTGGCACCTTGGTAAACTGTACGGACCCGTGATAGGTTGTACGTTTGCGATTTATATTTTAGTAAATCGTGTTGACCCGTGATAGGTGACACCATGGTAACTGTACTGACCCGTGATAGGTGGTACATTTACGATTTACATTTTTGGTGAATTGTGCTGACCCGTGATAGGTGGCACCTCGGTAATTGGTACTTTGGCCTGCGATAGGCGGTACAATTATGATTTACGGCCCTTCGAGGAGGGTTTTGGTTTGGAATTCCGAGTCCATGCATTTTGGCATATACGCATTGCATTAGGGTGCCTGGCACGCGAGTCATGTTTGATTTGAGTTTATGATTGAGTGATTCGAATTTTGATTTATCGTGATAACTGAGATGAAGGTGTTAAGTGCTATGTGTTGTGTATTGTGTGTGAGTATGATGGTTATCGAACCTTTGTGTGTCGTAGTAATCGCGTAGAAATTGCTAAGTGTTAAGTGGTGAACTTGATTAGGAATGACTTAGGTTAATTCATGAATTTTTGGAAAAATGATCAGGGAAATCGATTTCCCAATCGATTGGATGGAAGTCAGGGGCTTGGCCAAATGAACAAAATCGATTAGCCAATCGATTTTGTAATCAGTTTTCGAAAAATCCCTTACGAAATCGATTGCCCAATCGATTGGCCCTTAAGTCAGGGGCTCAGCTATCCTGTCAATCGATTGCCCAATCGATTGAATCAAGCCAGAGTTCAAAATTTCACTAAAAACCTTCAGGAAATCGATTTGGAAATCGATTGGTATTAAGTCAGGGGCTCCGTTATCCTGTCAATCGATTGCCAAATCGATTGATTCAGCCCAGGATTCTATTTTCATTAAAAATCTTCACCCCAATCGATTGCCCAATCGATTGGCTCAGTGAAAATCCTCAGTTTTAGTTGTATGATTAATTGCTCATGAATCTATCCATGTCTTGTTTTATTATGTGTTAATTAGGAGATCGAGAACTGCATTTTACCTTCATTTTCATTGGCAATGTACTGTATGAACTTTTCGCATATTGAAAATCCTGTTAAGGTGCATGCTTAGTTGAAAAGTTGTTTTGAGCATTCAAAAACTTAATTGCTATGTGTTAACTGTTATTTTCTGGTTGGTGACCCTTTACAACTATTGTGGAAATCTGGGCTTTGCCCTCAGATGAGAGTCAGGACGGCCCTACCGGTTCGTACCCTACGGACAGGAATGGAGATGGGAACGCTTGACTGCAGTTACGTTAGGAGGATCTCACGGGGCGCGTGGAGATTACTCAGGGTGTATAGCTTTTTGGTAGGATGATCAGATTAGGATGATGTATAGGGACTAGGGGTCCTTCTTTTTGGTTTGAAGTATTTTTAGTTTGGAAAACTGTACTTATACAAATATTATCAGTTTGATATCATCTTTGGATGGGTTCCATGTACCATTTGATGTTATGTAAATGTTTTGGATTTATAATTGGAGAAACTTTTCCGCTGCGTAAATTATAATGACTCAATTATTTATCCAAAAGCATTTCCTGATTTATTTCTTTGTTCGTTTTTAATTACTTTTAAAAAAAAATATACCCTCGCTTTGAAAAACGGGGTGTTACAAAAAATTTACAAACTCAATCTACACAAAATAGGAGCATAATCAATCTGAAGAATTTAAAAATCAATCTGAACAAGATACAATTCAGAATTAACCAATGACTAAATTGAAGCCCAAATTTTCACTATAAAAAGACATTCAAGGCTGAAGGAGAAAAGCATTGAAAAGCAGAAAATAGTAGAAGAATTCAAGCTCAAAGTTCTCAATTCATCTTAGAGTTCAAAGAGGGAAATACTTGTTCAGGTTTGAAATATTTTCTGAGTGTTCTTTTCATAGAGTGTGAGAGTTATTATTATTATATGCTTTGTTAGAAGCAACTACTCAAGTTCCAATCTTTTGTATCTGATATTGTTTTAGTTCCTTCTTCAATATGAGGTTGTCAGGTTGTTAGGAGAAGACTTGGCTTGTAGGGTCAAGGTGGTTAGTTCCTCAAAATTTTAGGGTTGTCAGGTTATTTGGGAAGACTGGCTTGGAGGGTCAGGTGATTTGTAATTCAAGGTATTTGAATTAGTGGATTAAAGCCTTCTGAATGAAGGGACTGGATGTAGTCAAGTAAGTGGTGAACCAGGATAAATATATGTGTCAAATTATTTATGCTTTCATTGTTTACTGCTTTTGAATCTGATTGCTTCTTATCTAAGTAATTCATAAAACCAACCAACCTTCATGAAATTTGCATAAAGTTATCAACTTTATCAAACACAATTCATCCCCCTTTCTCGTGTTTGCACCTTCATAGTAAATTCAGAGGCTTTGAAATTGTTAGACAACATACCGAGAGAAAATTGGATTCAAGCATATGATAGAGGTAGTTGTTGGGGTCAGATGACAACCAATCTTGTGGAGTTGGTCAATATAGTATTAAAAGGCACGTGTAACCTTCCCATGACTGCTTTGGTCCAATCAACTTATTATAAGATATGGAGTCTGTTTCCAACAATGGGAAAACTAATGCATCAATTTAAGCTTCTGATCAGGTATACATAGAAAAATGCATAAATTTTATGAAATTCGAAATACTTAAATCTAATAGTCATAAAGTCGATAGTTTTAATCGGATCAACCATACTTTCATGGTCCACGAGACGGTAAATCCAATAGAAGGGCGACCAATTAGTCATTTAGTGTAAACCTTCCTAACAAGTGGTGCAACTGTGGGAAATATCAAGCTATATATATTCCTTGTTCACATGTGATAGCCACATGTTATAGCATCAAATATGACTATTGGAGCCTTATACCTGATGTGTACAAGGTGGAAACGGTAAATAAAGTCTACGACTAAACGTTCAAACCTATACCAAACATATGATATTGGCTAAAATATGAATGTGCTAAGGTGTGTCACAATCCTCTAATGCGGAGAGTCAAGAAAGGTTGCCCAAATAGCAAACACATTAGAACAGAAATGGACACTACATAAAGAGTACCAAGAAAGTGCGAATTATGTCGGGTCTCTGGTCATACTAGGAAATATTGTCCAAATGTTGCTAACACATCTACGCACATTTGATGTATTTTTTTCTTCCATTTTAATGTATTTACTTTGAAATTTATAATATAATGTACTTTATAACTATTTTTTATTATTATTTTTATTTATTAGATCTGGAGAAAAATAGGAGGAAGTTGTGAACAAAATATAATTAAGTTGCTAATTTATCTGGAAAATAGGAGATAGTTGTTAAAATAATTTAAATTTATCTTCAAAATAGGAGGGAGTTGTTACAATAATATAACAAGTTATTTGTTTAGGCACATCTAGTCAACCACATTTTTTTCTTCAATTTTATCTATTTTATTTTATTAATAATATTTTGTTTTTTAAATATTATAATTATTTTTAATTTATTAAATAAACAATTTTTCAATTGCTAAATTGAGGATTTTTTTTTTTAAATCAGTACATGGTCGCATCCCCCGAATGCGACCTCCTATTGCATCTATAAAAAATTTCTTCACCTTATCACAAGCCCATGTGATGATCTATAGGGTTTAAAAACTAAGACATTTTGATTTTTTTTTTTAACGTAGAGCAACACGGTGTAAAATTAAAAAAAAAAATATAATAATAAAAAAATCCCTAGATAGATGTAAAATTCTACTTTATTTGAAATGCAAAAAAAGTTTGTTGATATTTTTCAAAACAATTTATATCAATTTCAATCAAAATCATGATAATGTTCAAAGCATAATTTTTGCAATCAAAATCCAATAAACCAAAATTTTCTTGCCTTCAGACTCCAGTATAAAAAATATAATGAATAGAAAAAATCAAAAAAGTAAAGAAATTAGAGAGAACAAATATCACACCAAAAATTTATACTAGTTTCTCTACTTTGTCTTCATATATAGAGTACATTTAGTCTCCATTCAATTGAATAAGAGTTTCTTCCTTTATCATATTGAACGTTTACAAATTTTTTTGGAATTGTCTCAAAACTTGTACAAAAGCTCTCTCTTCCCTAAGCATTCATAACCCGGATTTCTTGAAATAACCTTTAAGATTAAATTTGAACCACCATCTTACAAGATAAAAATCTCTAGACTAACTAGCACTCTAACCCCTGAAAAGACACCCCTTTTGAGACATTCGACATGCAACAATTACACAACAAGACATACATCACCCTTGTTGCTTTTCACTAAAAACTAAAAAATATAAAAGACTTAAATTAGAAAAAGTATTTAATCTTGATTATGATCTTGCATGAATGAATGACGATGAAAGTGTTTTTGCTAAGAATAATGGAACATGGTGTCTTCACTGATTATGGCTAGACAACAAGAGTTGTGGGAAGCTTTTAGAGACCTACACTTGAACGTAGAGTTCGGACCGGGAATTTTGAAATTCGGAATGATTAAGATCTCGAGTGGATTACTTGAAGACATTGCGAATTCTCAGGATGACGTCTTAATTCAAGAGAAGAGGAATCTAATAGTACAAGGGAAGACGACTGAGTTCAAGATTGGGGCAGATAATGTTTTGCGGTGTAATGGTAGGATTTGTGTACCAGCCATTACAGATATGCGGAAAACGATTCTAGAAGAGGCGCATAAGAGTAAGCTGAGTATTCATCCTGGGGCAACAAAGATGTATCAGGATTTGAGGCAGAATTATTGGTGGCCAGGAATGAAGAAACATGTGGCGGAATATGTATCCACTTGTCTAACTTGTCAGAAAGCGAAGGTGGAACATCAGCGACCTGCTGGAATGTTGCAACCCTTAGATATACCTGAATGGAAGTGGGACAGCATTTCCATGGATTTTATAACCGGATTACCGAAGACAAGGAGGAAGAATGATTCTATATGGGTGATAGTGGACCGGCTGACTAAATCTGCTCACTTTTTACCGGTAAGGACCACCTATAAGGTAGATCAGCTAACGGAGATCTACATTGCTGAAATTGTGAGGTTACACGGGGTACCATCGAGCATTGTATCAGACCGTGATCCGAAGTTCACATCGCATTTTTGGGGAGCATTGCACGAAGCGTTGGGAACGAAGCTACGATTGAGTTCAGCTTACCATCCACAAACGGACGGACAGACTGAAAGGACGAATCAGTCCTTGGAAGATCTGTTGAGAGCATGTGTTTTAGATGATAGAGGAAGTTGGGATGATGTACTTCCGTTGATTGAGTTCACTTACAACAATAGTTTCCACGCGAGCATTGGAATGGCACCATATGAGGCTTTATATGGGCGCAAGTGTCAAACGCCCTTGTGTTGGTATAAAGACGGTGAGAATATGATTGTCGGACCAGAGATGGTGCAACAGACCACAGCTAAAGTAAGGAAGATCAAGGAGAAAATGAAGACTTCACAAGATCGCCAGAAGAGTTACGCGGACAAGCGTCGCAGACTTTTGGAATTCGAACAGGGTGACCATGTATTTCTACGAGTCACACCTACTACTGGAGTAGGTAGAGCCTTGAAATCGAAGAAGTTGACTCCGAAATTCATTGGACCATATCAGATTTCTGCACGAATTGGGCCGGTTGCTTATCGGATTGCATTACCTCCGATACTGTCCAATATCCATGACGTGTTTCATGTGTCGCAGTTGAGGAAATATCTCGCAGATCCATCTCACGTGATCGAACCAGACACAATCCAGCTAAAGGATAACCTGTCGTTCGAAGTACCACCCGTGAGAATTGATGACAGGAAGATTAAGCGGTTGAGGACCAAGGATGTTTCGTTGGTCAAGGTGATCTGGAACCCAATTACTGGAGATGCGACTTGGGAACTGGAGAGCAAGATGAGGGAACAACACCCAGAGTTATTTATCGATGCATAGTTTCGAGGACGAAACTAATTTTAGGGGGGGAGTAATGTAAGACCCATAATTTTAAAGTACCTTTTATGTATTTTTGGTATATTTTGGATTTTGGCTCGGAGGCTTTTAAGCCAAAGTTAATAATATTTTGGAGTTTTATAATCAAAAAGATATTTCGATGCCAATTAGAATTTCTCGTCGATAAATAAATTGAATTTAACTGCGGAAAATCCTTTACGGAGAATTTAAGGCGTTTCGGGTGAAACGGTAATTTAATAAATATCTAGATTTTGAGATATTTGTTAAGTTATATTTATTATATTTATATATGTTTGTTTGGAGGGAAAAAGAAAGGAAAACTAGAAGGAAGGAAAAGGAAAAGAAAATAGTATATAAAGGAAGGAAGGAAAAAGGAAGAAAGGAAAAGCAAAGGAAAGAAATAGAAAGGAAGGAAAACCTAAAATTTCCATCTCCTTCCTCAGGTTCACGCAAGAAAACCAAATTTCCATCCTTCTCCATTTTTCGTTTTCGTTGCTTCCTTTCCTTCAAAACTAGTGACCCAAGGTTGGGTGAGGGTTAGATCAAGGTTTTCGTAACTCCACTCTTCCTCTTTGATTCGAAAACGAAGAAAAACGGTTTTGAGATCCAAACACAAACCCCTCTGTTTCTTCTAGATCCAAACCTCATTTCTCGAAGAGATAGAAGGGAAAGTTGCTCACCACCACGCTACGGTGCTAGTGAACTAATTTGGAAGCGGCGTTGCGAGCGGAGATTTTACCGGAATTACTCGCGGTACCGGAAACGCGCGTTAAAGCTAACGTTGAGGTAAGGGCTCCTTCCAAACTTCTAGCTTGCATTAGGGACTTATCTGTAGTTGTGTGGGAAGGAATTTGTTAGGGTTAAATGTATCGATTTGGGGAAAAACGAAACTAGTGCGTTATGGGTAAAAACCTTAGAGTTAGGTTTTGTTTATAGTGATGAATGTTTCGTGGTAAATGAAATTTGATGTATCTGGGTGTTATGTTGCGTGATTTGTGTTCGTTGTATTTGGTGTGTTCGTACTTGATGTTTGTTAATTGGTGTGGTTGTTGTGAATTATGGTTTGAATGTGAAAGTATGTTTGAATTTGTTTCTGTGGAATTTGAAAACCATTAGAGTTAAACGAGTATTAAAAATGGGGAATCTTTTAATACCTCGGTTTACTTAATGTGTATTTGAGGAAAATGTTTAAGTTAACTGGGCGTTGAGAATGGGGAATCTCTTAATGTCTCGGTTACTTAACTATCGTTTTTGAAAATCGTTTCGGTAAATGAGTATTAAGAATGGGGAATCTCTTAATGACTCGTTTACTGAATGTTTTGCGAGAAAATCGTTTAAGTCAAAAGTATATTAAGAATGGGGAATCTCTTAATATGACTGTTTGCTTAACGTTTTGTTTTGAAAATCATTAAGTTAAATCGGTATTAAGAACGGGGAATCTCTTAATGACTTATTTAATTAATGTTGTTTGAAAGTCGTTTAAGTTAAATGGGTATTAAAAATGGGGAATCTTTTAATATCTGCATTTGCTTAACGATTGTTGTGAATGGAGTCTGTGTATGCTCATGCATTTCATTTGGTAAATTGTGTCGACCCGTGATAGGTGACACCTTGGTAAACTGTACTGACCCGTGATAGGTTGTACGTTTACGATTTACTATTTAGTAATTCGTGTTGACCCGTGATAGGTGACACCTTGGTAAACTGTACTGACCCGTGATAGGTTGTACGTTTACGATTTACTATTTAGTAATTCGTGTTGACCCGTGATAGGTGACACCTTGGTAAACTGTACTGACCCGTGATAGGTGGTACATTTACGATTTACATTTTTGGTGAATTGTGCTGACCCGTGATAGGTGGCACCTAGGTAAACAGTACTGGTCTGTGATAGGCGGTACGTTTACGATTCCCGCTTTTTCTTTTAGTAAATCGTGTTGACCCGTGATAGGTGACACCTCGGTAAACTGTACTGACCCGTGATAGGTGGTACGTTTATGATTTACGCATTTTAGTAAATCGTGCTGACCCGTGATAGGTGGCACCTCGGTAATTGGTACTTTGGCCTGCGATAGGCGGTACAATTATGATTTACGGCCCTTCGAGGAGGGTTTTGGTTTGGAATTCCGAGTCCATGCATTTTGGCATATACGCATTGCATTAGGGTGCTTGGCACACGAGTCGTGTTTGATTGAGTTTTATGATTGAGTGATTTGAATTTGATTTATCGTGTTAATTGCGTTGAAAATGCTAAGTGTTATGTGTTGATTATTGTGTGTAAGTATGATGGTTATCGAGATCCCAATTGCCGTGGTAATCGCGTAGAAATTGCTAAGTGTTAAGTTGTGAACTTGATTAGGAATGACTTAGGTTAATTCATGAATTTTTGGAAAAATGATCAGGGAAATCGATTTCCCAATCGATTGGATAGTAAACAGGGACTTGGCCAAATGGACAAAATCGATTAGCCAATCGATTTTGTAATCAGTTTTTCGAAAATCATTTACGAAATCGATTGCCCAATCGATTGGGCCTAAGTCAGGGACTCATCCATATTCGACCAAATCGATTTGGAAATCGATTGGCCCTTAAGTCAGGGGCTCAGCTATCCTGTCAATCGATTGCCCAATCGATTGAATCAAGCCAGAGTTCAAAATTTCACTAAAAACCTTCAGGAAATCGATTTGGAAATCGATTGGTATTAAGTCAGGGGCTCCGTTATCCTGTCAATCGATTGCCAAATCGATTGATTCAGCCCAGGATTCTATTTTCATTAAAAATCTTCACCCCAATCGATTGCCCAATCGATTGGCTCAGTGAAAATCCTCAGTTTTAGTTGTATGATTAATTGCTCATGAATTTATCCATGTCTTGTTTTATTATGTGTTAATTAGGAGATCGAGAACTGCATTTTACCTTCATTTTCATTGGCAATGTACTGTATGAACTTTTCGCATATTGAAAATCCTGTTAAGGTGCATGCTTAGTTGAAAAGTTGTTTTGAGCATTCAAAAACTTAATTGCTATGTGTTAAATGTTATTTTCTGGTTGGTGACCCTTTACAACTATTGTGGAAATCTGGGCTTTGCCCTCAGATGAGAGTCAGGACGGCCCTACCGGTTCGTACCCTACGGACAGGAATGGAGATGGGAACGCTTGACTGCAGTTACGTAGGAGGATCTCACGGGGCGCGTGGAGATTACTCAGGGTGTATAGCTTTTTGGTAGGATGATCAGATTAGGATGATGTATAGGGACTAGGGGTCCTTCTTTTTGGTTTAGAGTATTTTTTAGTTTGGAAAACTGTACTTATACAAATATTATCAGTTTGATATCATCTTTGGATGGGTCCCATGTACCATTTGATGTTATGTAAATGTTTTGGATTTATAATTGGAGAAACTTTTCCGCTGCGTAAATTATAATGACTCAATTATTTATCCAAAGACATTTCCTCATTTGTTTTACTTTGTTTTATTTTAATTTCTTTTGAAAAAAAAAATATACCCTCGCTTTGAAAAACGGGGTGTTACATTATCTATTGTACTTGAAATTATATTAGACTATTATCATTGTTCTCAATTGTCATACACTCTTGATTTCAGTCAAATTCATTGTTATAAAACCATACAAGTTATTGTCTTAATTGAGGAAAGTGTTGTACTTTCTTCAGGTGTTGTAAACCAAGATAGTGGTGTGCTATCTTAGGGTGATTATTAAAAGTTTGTAATACAAGTCCTAGAGTTAGACTTGTACTTATCATAACCAATAGTGGAAAATCTCGTGTGGTGTGTAAGAGGACTAGATGTACCCATGGTTGTATGGGGAACCAAGATAATTTGATGTGTTCTTTATTTTTCTGTCATTTACATTTTTACATACACTAATCCTAAGTAGAAAAATAATCCAATAAGTCTCTAAAAACCAGAAAATTTGTATACACCTAATTCACCCCCCTAATCACATTGAGAAAATGTTTTATATACAATGATTTTCAATATGGCAATTTGAAGAAAATTTACTTTCAACATGCCTCTAATGAACAAATTTCAGCATGCCTCTAATGAACAAAGTTTTGTCATGCCTTTGATGAAGTCTACTCTCTACATGACTTTGAAATTCGAAGCTAATGTTTAGTCCACTATCCCTAATAATTGCGACATGTTCCAAAATGCAACCTCTAACAAACAACCCCTGATGTTGCACTGACTCAGATAATGCAACAAAGGTGAAGTTGCCCATACCACTAATTCTAAGTCATACAGTTTTGCCTCTTACAACAATATTCAAGCAACACAGATTGGACATTAATGAAAGTCCAACAATCAAGTCAATGATTTTGATGTAGAAAAGTCAACGACTTGGATGGAAGTTCAAATGCTCTGATAGATTGATCCGAACATATTGAACTTAGTCGTATCCTTACTTATGAAGGTTCAAGAATAAGCCCATAATTTGGAAATAAATAAATAAATAGAAGGTTGGAGAAAATGGTCAATAGTGACTAGTGTTAGTGTTCTTCAATGTGCGTTCAGTTACACAAATGGAAGAGTGGTGGAACTTGTTTTCTCCATGGTTACTTTGCATCATCGGTAAGAGATGTGGCACATATAATATAGTGTCTTACTGCTCATATTTTTCTATTAAAATGATTATAAAATGTAATTCTTTCAATTAAATTAATACTTGTATATATATATATATATGTGTGTGTGTGTGTGTATTATATATATGGTGATGCATTAAGTGAGAGAATTTTTATTATGAGCTGGTGATAAGATCGAATCTTGGTCATACATCCATGGTTAAAATTGAAAGTGTCACATGACAACTTAAAAAATCACATGACTTTTTGTTTTAATATTAACCATTCATGACTTGATCAATGGTTAAGATTCATTCCTCTCATACTCTCATTTTAAAATCCCTCTCATTTGATTTATATATATATACATACGGCGTAGGTAGTTCTGTAGGTGATCTAAGGGACATCCAAGGTCTATTCAAATTGAGATCCCTAGTTCAAAATCATGATACTAACATAATAACCTACTATTTCTAACAATTTATTATCAATATATAGATATATATTATCTTAATCTTAGATATTATTAAAATAGAATATTCAAACTTCCACTACTAGAATTTTCTCCTTTTTGTGACCAAAAAATCGGATGCTAATGTTTAAAAATCAATCACTGATTCTAGTAGCGACAGAATTAGCGACCTTTCAAATTTTGTTGGTAAACTGTTAGTCGCTAGTGACCGAATTTAGTGACCGAATTTTGATATCTAAAGTATGTAACTAAAGAATATAATAAATTTAAGTAATATTATGTACTCAAAACAATACAGATTAAATTTTAGTTTAAACATAAGTCATAACAAACTGTAACATATTTGTTCTTCAAATTAACTTATCACTATTCATCTAACTCTTCATCATCATGATCACGAGCATCATTATCACTAATCTCATCATCTTTATCACCAATCCCATCTCCATGAATTTGATCTCTAGTATATGACACAGGTTTAAAGTTCAAGCTATTCATCGGTTGTTTTATTAAGTGATTTTTGCACTCAAAAGCTCTATTTGTATTAGCTAATTCCTCTTGAAGTTGATTTCTTTAATTTCTCATTTCTTCAAATTCATGTCTTTGAACCCAATCTGTTGATGAAAAATATGACCCACGATAATATGGTCTCCCTAATAACACAATAGATTCCATTTCGAGACCATATACTCGTCCTCTTTTTATTCTTCCAATCTCACACCACACATCTAATTCATTTGGTGGAGCAGTTCCTTGCGAATTTGTTTATTGGGTCAATTATTCGAACCTACGTTTAAATTTTTCCTGTCAACATAAATATAAAGCTAATGAATATTTTAAAACACTTTATTCTGATCTTACATGAACATAAAAAAACCAACAGAAAAAAATAAATAATATACACTTTAATGATGGTCATGGCTTACTAAAATTACTCTTGATGATATCTCCAATCCCATTTACTGCAAGATGTGAAGGAAAAAATCTACAAACAATACATATTAGTAGTTATGTAGTTTATATAATATACTTAAACAACTAAAAATATATGTATATATTTACCCTTGTCCGTCAAGGTATAAAGTTTGCTTGCCACCATGGCTTTGTGTGTCAGATACAATGACAGTTTCATTGCTTCTTGGGCTATGCACTCCTTTTGAATGAGATGGTTGTGAAATAGATGGTGAACCTAACCCTCATATCAAAGGTGGAGATGTCACATGGGAAGTTTGAGATAGAGGTGTAACATGAGATGTCCTAGGTGATATGGTAGTAACATATGTCCTAGAAGTCCTTAGGGGAAGTGAACTATGAGGAAGTGCAATATTAGACGTCCTAGAAGGTGCACCATGAGAACTAGAAGAAGGCGCAACATGAGATAAACAATGACAAGGTGCAACATAAGATGTACTAAGGGATGGAATAGTAGTATGAGATAATCCAAAAGGTTGTATGATGACTCTTCATCATATGCATATTTTTCATTGTTTTTAGTCTTATTTATCTTTAATCATTAGTTAATTTAAGGAGTTATTTGATATATTTTGTTAATTTTAGCTCTTTGATTTAATGAAACATTTATGTTATTATTTCCTTGATTAAGTAGGGATTTTTCGGAGTTTTGTGTTGTTACTTTGTTTTAGTGCAGTGCTGAATTTTGGTTAGAAATCAACATGACCTATGTAGAGTATTTCAGCTATATCTGGAGTTGTAGATGTCCAATTGGAGTCAAACCAAGTGAAAAGGAAATCTAAGATCATTAGCTTCAACTTTCATAAAGACACCGGAACAAAATTCAGACTCGAAAGAGGGGGAAAAAGCAATATATGTCGGACAACAGATGTTGAGCGCTTGGAGCGCGCCGGGCGCGCCTGGGGCGCGTTTCCAGCCATCCAACACTGTCCAAGCGCGGCTAGAGCACGTTTCCCACACCTGGGGCGCGCGACACGCATCAGCAACCATAAAAACGTAATTTTTCACTATTTTAGGGATCTTTTTGACTTTTGGGAAGTTGGGAGACTTGTGCCCTAGCATAGAAACTCAAAGACGGCCGTTCTAACATCATTGGAGCAGTTTTATCTAGAATCATTCATGAATCTTTCTTGTAATTCTTCTCTAATCTCTATCTCTTTTATCTCTGTCATGAGTAACTAAACCCTATTTGTTAGGGATGAGTGTAACAAGATGAAACCCTTATTTTTATGATTTTATTTCTAGTTATATGAATGAGTTTATTGAATTATTTTTCTCATCTCTGTGCTTAATGTTTTTTATTGCTTGATCAACATTAAAATGTTCTACGATTTGTATTTTGAAAAGGAAGTGGACTTTACGAATGCTTGAGATGAGAAATTCATGAATTTGTAGTCTAGACATAGGTGCAGGTCATGCAACCAATTAAATTAGTTGCAAAGCAATAATTTACAAGAGAATTTCTATATTGTAATGCTTAATTCTAATATTAAATCTACTAAGGAATTAGGGGTTACTTTGGAATTAAAGGTTCTGTCACTAAGACATTAGGGCAAGAATAATAAAGAGAATTCGGTAATAATTCAATAAAGGAATTCAATAACTAGGATCAAATTAGACACCAAGGTTGGATTCGAAGTGAAACTCATCCTTGACATTTTCTTAATTTATAAAGGATCAATTTTACTACTGCTGTCAATTTTAAATATTATTTCAATCAACTTGGGAACCTTTTGTTCAATTTTAGTAACTAAATATAATTCAATAGTAAAACGCAATCCTTGAGTTCGACACTCGGTACTACCGTTTTATTATTACTTGCAACGATTCAGTACACTTGCTAAAACGCTATCAAGTTTTTGGCGCCGTTGTCAGGGATTGCCATATCACTATTGAATTTAATGTATTTACTAAATTGAAATTTTTTGCTTTGCAATAAAATTTCTTCTTTTATTTTATTTCTAATTAAAAAAAAATTTGGTTTAAAACTCTTTAATTTTTACTTAGTTAATTATCTTTCTTCAACTATTCATTACTCATAATTTGTCTAACCTTGTATGCGAGGCCAGTCCTCAGCTGAACTTTTCTTTGATCTAGAAAAAAAATATTTGCGAAAGCAAATCAAAAAGTGGTATGCTGGAATTGAATGTTTATGAGGTTGGGTTGGTTCAAGAGATGTTACTCTCAAAACAGATAAAAGATGTTATCGCAGCTGAGATAAAGAAGGGGATGGTAGCTCTAAATATACAACCCCAAGTGGCCCCTGTCAAATTACTAAAGCATACTAGTTGTAGCCTATGTGGAGGAGCGCATAAAACTGGAGCTTGTGAAGCACTGGATGACAATGAGTTAGAAGAACTAGAATAGGTGAATTTTGTTAGTAATAACGGGAGGCAGAATAATCCCTACTCTAGTAAGTACAACCCTGGTTGGAGAAATCATCCAAATTTTTCTTGGAGAGATCAGCAAGGTGGTTCTTAGGGTCAACCAGGAGCTCAGACAAACCAATTCCCACCTAGAAAGGCTGCTTGGGAGAGTGCTATGGAGAAATTAGTGACAACCACAAGTTCTTTCATTGAAGAGTCAAGAGCCACCCAGAAAAATCACTCTGCAACCATAAAGAATATGGAAACTCAAGTGGGTCAACTTGCTCAACAAATGGCACAAAGAACGATTGGAAATTTGCCTAGTGACACGGTTCCGAATCCGCGAAATAATGTCAATGCCGCTTAAAGGAAACAGTCACACCGACATTAGTTGAAGGAAGAACCTGTGGTACAAAAAGGGGAATCACTGCCAAAACCAGAAATTCGACTTTCATTTCCTCAAAGATTAAAAAAGGAAGAAACAGAAAAACAATTCGGTAAGTTCCTTGATGTTTTTAAAACATTACAAATTAACATTCCTTTTGCCGAGGCACTAGAACAGATGCCAACATACGTCAAGTTCATGAAGGAGATTCTATCGAAGAAAAGAAAAATTGGCGGTGAAACAGTGATGCTTACCGAAGAATGTAGTGCTATACTACAGAGAAAACTGCCGCCGAAGCTCAAGGATCCTGGAAGCTTCTCAATCCTGTGCGCCATTGGAAATACAAATTTTGGGAAGGTGATGTGTGATCTTGGGGCTAGTGTGAGTCTTATGCCCCTTTCCATATACAAAAAACTGGGCATTGTAAAAGGCAAAGACACACAACTGATGCTACAATTTGCGGATCGCTCAATGAAACACCCATATGGAGTGGTGGAAGATGTGTTGGTTAAAGTGGATAAGTTCATTTTTCCAGTGGATTTCATGGTACTAGACATGGAGGAAGACAATGACATTCCTTTGATTTTGGGGAGACCGTTCTTAGCAACAGGGCAAGCTATGATTGATGTAGCAGATGGCACCTTAACCTTTAAGGTAAATGAGGAAACAGTTACATTCAATATTTTAAAAGTCATGGAGCATTCAAACGAAAGAGAAGGGTGCAACCAAATTGAGATTTTTAATTTGATAGTCGATGAAGAAGTTGAACATCAAGAGTGTTATGTCTACCCCAAGATGTTGTTAAAGAAAGTAAAGATCCAACGATGAAAGAGGTTTTAGCCATGTTAGAAGCATCACCATCTTACTCCCCCCATTTCCCCACTACATGGGAGGGGTTGAAAAGGAATGAAGATGAATATGTAGAGAAAAAGAAAGATACGCCATTGGCTGAACTCAAGCAATTGCCACCTCATTGAAATATGTATCTCTTGGTGAGAAGGTTGATGTGTTCTTCTTGTCATATATTCCACCTTGACAATAGTTGATGCGTCAAGCTAATGACTTGAAAGAAGCGCTTCATGGGAGGCAACCCACAGGTAGAGGTAACTTTTATTTGTTGCAATCTTATTTTTCTTTTTGAATTTGTTTCTATCTAATTGTGTGTAAACGTGCACTATGATGAAGAATTATTAACAACTTGCATTTGGTCTTAAGTTTTCTGTTTGGGATTTTGAAAATTAAACTCTATTTCGTTGCTCATATCATTGCTCAATTCGATAAGTTTCACTAATGCATGCATTGTTGATTACTCCTGGGTTGTCGATGTCTTACTTGCCATTAAATAAATTTTGTAGTAGCACGTTTGGCATCATTTAGATAGTTCATACTCTTTCTTATTATCCTAGTAGTGAGCTTTTGGGCCTAAACACTTTAATTCTTTGTTGTGTGATTATCCAGACATGTGTTATCCCTTCAGAACTTGCATTAATTATGACTTGCATCACTTGTAATTTATGCATACACTGAGGCAATTTTTTTTTGGTCGTTTGAGCCTTTCTAACTACCCTATGAAAATTTTACCCTTTGCTATCCCCTTTGAGCCTTGCTCTTTTATTTCGGTTACTAGCCACAGTACAAGTCAAACACCTGACTTTAATTAAATCACCTTTCTTGGAGTTAGGTAGAAAAAAAAATTCTTGTCTTGATAAAATTATAAGTTTGGGGTTGCTCCTGGGATAGCAACCTTATAAGTTTGGGGTGGTGAATCTCACAAAAAGAAAATAAATAAAAAAAGAAGAAAAAGAAAGAAGAAAAAAAAAGAAAATAAATTCAGTTTGTGTACTTTGGTAAATAATATCTTCTTGGTTCTTTTGTCAATATTTGAGAATCTCTAGAATGAAAAGGTGAAGAAAAATAAAAAAATGTAGAATAATTTGGAAATGTATGTCGAACTCCAAATAGTAAAACCTATTATCCCAAAATGTCGTTTTTTTGTAAGCAACCATGGAGCATGATGAATGTTTTGTAGAAGCTGGAACTTTGAAATTTGAGATTGATTTGATTTGAGAAATTGAATTTAAATTTGCTTTTAACTCCACAAGATCTGAAATAAATTGTTGTTTGGGGACAAGCAATAGATTATGTTTGGGGTTGTGATGACTCTTCATCATATGCATATTTTTCATTGTTTTTAGTCTTATTTATCTTTAATCATTAGTTAATTTAAGGAGTTATTTGATATATTTTGTTGATTTTAGCTCTTTGATTTAATGAAACATTTATGTTATTATTTCCTTGATTAAGTAGGAAATTTTCTGAGTTTTGTGTTGTTACTTTGTTTTAGTACAGTGTTGAATTTTGATGAGAAATCAAAATGACCTATGTAGAGTATTTCAGCTATATCTAGAGTTGTAGATGTCCCATTGGAGTCAAACAAAGTGAAAGGGAAACCTAAGATCCATAGCTACAACTTTCATGAAGACACCGAAACCAAATTCAGACTCGAAAGAGGGGCAAAATGCAATATACGTCGGACAACAGATGTTGAGCGCTTGGAGCGCACCGGGCGCACCTAGGGCGTGTTTTCAGCCATCCAACACTGTCCAGGCGCGCCCGGAGCGCGTTTCCCGCGCCTGGGGCGTGCAACACGCATCAGCAACCATAAAAACGCAATTTTTCACTATTTTAGGGATCTTTGACTTTTGGGAAGTTGGGAGACTTGTGCCCTAGCATAGAAACTCAAAGACGACCGTTTCTAACATCATTGGAGCAGTTTTATCAAGAATCATTCATGAATTCTTCTTGTAATTCTTCTCTAATCTCTATCTATTTTATCTTTGTCATGAGTAACTAAACCCTATTTGTTAGGAATGAGTGTAACAAGATGAAACCCTTATTTTTATGATTTTATTTCTAGTTATATGAATGAGTTTATTGAATTATTTTTCTCATCTCTGTTCTTAATGCTTTTTATTGCTTGATCAACATTAAAATGTTCTACGATTTGTATTTTGAAATGGAAGTGGACTTTACGAATGCTTGAGATGAGAAATTCATGAATTTGTAGTCTAGACATAGGTGCAGGTTATGAAACCAATTAAATTAGTTTCAACGAAATAATTTACAAGAGAATTTCTATACGGTAATGCTTAATTCTAATCTTAAATCTACTAAGAAATTAGGGGTTACTTTGGAATTAAAGGTTATGTCACTAAGACATTAGGGCAAGAATAATAAAGAGAACTCGGTAATAATTCAATAAAGGAATTCAATAACTAGGATCAAATTAGACACCGAGGTTGGATTCGATGTGAAACTCATCCCTTACATTTTTCTCAATTTATAAAGGATCAATTTTACTACTGCTGTCAATTTTAAATATTATTTCAATCAACTTGGGAACCTTTTGTTCAATTTTAGTAACTAAATATAATTCAATAGTAAAACGCAATCCTTGAGTTCGACACTCGGTACTACCGTTTTATTATTACTTGCAACGATTCAGTACACTTGCTGAAACGCTATCATTGTACAAAAGGATGATTTGTATTTGAACGTTTGGAATGTTGTTTTAATTGACGAGTCTCGAGAGCATTTTCTTTTCCTCTGTCTTTATCTGCCATCTACAATTAATAACAAAAAAAATTTATAGCATAAAAACAACAACAAAGTATAGTAGTAAATTTTCATCACCTCCACAAAATGAAAAATATTAAAATTTAATAATCATTGTCTCTACCATCATTATGAAACTTATACTGGTTTTCAAACACATTTTCTAAATCAAATTCGTCTTAATCTTTGTCGTTGTCATCCTCCTCTTCCTCTTCCTAGTCTTTTGCAACTTCAATATTCATTTAAACTTCCTTATTTTCCCCTTCATCTCTCAAATGATCAAGTAGCTCATCATTTGAAGCAAAAGCTACATTTGTTATGGTAGATGTTGAATCTTGATATGCAACTTATAATGTATATCGATCATCGACTGTGCCTCTAGGTTTGGTTTTAATGGCAACCCACCAATCAACTTTTTCGTTTAATTTTTCTGGGAAGATACATAATACACCTGAATAGCATTTCTTGCAAATATAAAAGGATCCTATTTTGAATATCTTCTACAACGATGAACCTCCACAATGCCATATTAGTGTTGAATTTTCATGCCAGTTTTGGCAACAATATCAAACCATTCACAGTTAAATAAAACTAATTGGTTGGTTGGTTCTCCTAGGTATTCACATTGCAAAATCTCTTTAACAATACCAATATGGCAACTCCCAAAAGATATTTTGTTTTTTCTAATTATGATTCACACCAAATCGATCACATATACGCGGATCAACCTTGGTTATTTTAGGAAGATAACAAACTTCTTCCCACAGATCATCCCCAGTTAACCGTTGTGCAGGTTGAGACTTTTCTATTCGATTCTTGTAAAATGCATCCTTATTTCTTCGAAAAACGTGATCCATAGGCAAAAATTGACTATGAGATTAAAACCAAGAATACTTACCACCATGTTTCAAGAAAAACAATTTTGGATTGACTCATGCAATATGGATATGCTAATTTCCCTATTGTACTCCAAACAGACAACATTCCATATGCAGAAAAATCAATAATAGTCCATATTAATGCAGCTTTCATTATAAAATTCATTTTTTTTTGGAAATTTCATATGTAAGCACTCCTATCAAAGGTTGAAAATAGACATCTATCTTGCTCTTTGTATTATGTGGTCCAAGAATAATCAAAGTTTGAAACATGTAGGGAGTTGTCATGCATAGTTTTGGAGGAAGATTGTAAGGAGTGACAATTACCCGCCAACATGAATAAGGTAAGGTTGTATGATTAAATGGTGTAAAACCACCGGTACACAATCCCAACCTTACATTCCTCAGTTCAACAACAAAGTGAGGATAAATTTGATCAAAGTGTTTTCAAGCCTCTCCATCTGATGGATGACACATCACTCCTGGTTCTCATCTATTTTCTAAGCACATGTATACACTTGTATTTTCATGGATAGTATGCAGTTTAACATGTTGTTCTAGAATTACATAATGATTTGTTGCAGAATGCTTATACAAAATGAAGTTTGATCTAAGATAATTAATGACTCATTGTCGAATGCCTATACAGAATGAAGCATAATAAAAAAATTACCTTTACAAAAATCTAATACTCAACCTTTACCTTGTACAGGAAAATGGCTCAGCCTCCTTGCTATTCCAAAATGCCTAAATAGAATGAAGCATAATCAAAAAATTAGAAAATTTGAAATTAACAACATAAGTAAACAGATTGAGTAAGAAGCCAAAAACATGGAAATTAACAGCATGAAGTTTACAGAGGTAAATAGATTGAGTAAGAAGTCAAAAAATGAAATTAAATAAATGAACAAATAACTTATAGTAGAGGTAAAAAGAAGAAATTAATAGTAGAGGTAAACAAAAGAATTAACAGGAAGAATTAACATCAGAATTGGACTAAAATGAAAAAATTGTTTAAAGTGCTGAGTAGTAGGAAATTCCTCTATACATATTAAAACCATGACCATGAAAAACCAAGTCTAGTAATATATTTTTGCACAAGAAATTGTTGATAAATTAGGACTGTTATTAGTTGTGACAGACACAAAGTGTTCAAGTTCTTGTTCACATTTTTTTTTTCAATACAATAATGATGAGTTTCCCATTATATATAGTCTACACTAGTGCACTAAATGAGAAGAAAAAAGTCAGTAACACTTGGCTCAATTAACCATATTGATATTGTTAGGATTTAACAGTTTTGTAATGATATGATGGAATCTGAAATATTAGAACTTAAGTTCATAGTTAAAAAAATCTAATACGTAGTACTAATCTATTATATAAAAGACTCTCATAACTTTATATTACATTGAACACTTTTACATATGCAATGTATTGTATAATTCTTGTTAATTTGCTATTTTGTCTAGAAATTTCATAATAACTAGCAAGACAGAAACACTGCAAATGCTAACATGTAACACCCCGATTTTCAAAGCGAGGGTGTATTTTTTTTTTCCAAAAGAAATTAAAATAAATCAGAGAATAACAAATAAGGAAATACCTTTTTATAAATAATGGAGTCATTATAATTTACAAGCAGCGGAAAAGTTTCTCAAAATATGAATCCAAAATATTTACACATCAAAAGTTGTGTAACCCATCGAAAATAACATGTCAAGCTAACAATATTAGTATAGGTACAGTCTTCCATTTTAAAATAAATACAATTCAAAAGAAAGACGTCTGTTCCCTCTATGTCAACCTAATTTGATCATTCTCCAAAACAAACTAAACGCCATGAGTGATCTCCACGCGCCCCGTGAGATCCTCCTAACATAGCTCCAGTAGGGTACGAACCGGTAGGATCGGTAGGAACCGGTAGGATCGTCCTGGCTCTAATCTAAGGGCAAAGCCCAGATTTTCCACAATAGTTGTAAAGGGTCACCAACCGAAATTAACAATTAACACATAACATTTAAGTTTTTAAATGCACAAAATGACCTTTCAACTTAGCATGCACCTTAAAAGGGTTTTCCATATGCTAAAAGTTCATATAACACATGCCAAATAACAATGAAAACAAAATAAAGTTCTCAATCCATCAAGTAATACATAACTAACAAAGACATTGATAAATCAATGAGCAATCTGTTATCTAACTCAAAATAAGAATTCCTACTAAGCCAATCGATTTCCTGAAGGAATTTAGTGAAATTTGAACTCTGGGCTCAATTCAATCGATTGAGAAATCGATTGAATGAATAACTGAGCCCCGGTATTAATGCCAATCGATTTCGAAATCAATTTTGTCAGTTTTGCTGAGTTCCTGTCTTTCTGCCAATCGATTTCCAAATCGATTTCTTAAAAGGTTTTGAAAAACATATTTATACAATCGATTGGCAAATCGATTATGTCAAATTAGGGAAGTCCCTGTAACTCATCCAATCGATTGGGAAATCAATTTCCCTGCATATTCTTCCAAAAACACATAAACTAACTCAATATCATTCATACACAATCCCACATCTTAACACTTAGCAATGTGAACTTCCTGCAACTCATACAATCGATTGGGAAATCGATTTCCCTGCATATTCTTCCAAAAATACATAAACTAACTCAATCACATTCATACACAATTCCACATCTTAACACTTAGCAATTCCCACACGATCACCACGACAAATTGAGTTTCGAAATAGTTTTACAATCCATTACACTTACACACGATAATCAATACATAACACTTAACAATTTCAACACAATTACCACGACAACTCAAATTCAAAACACTCAATCATAAACTTGAATCAACCACGACTCGCGTGCCAAGCACCCTAATGCGATGCGTATATGCCAAAATGCATGGACTCGGAATTCCAAACCAAACCCCTCCTCGAAGGGCCGTAAATCATAATTGTACCGCCTATCGCAGGCCAAAGTACCAATTACCGAGGTGCCACCTATCACGGGTCAGTACTGTTTACCGAGGTGCCACCTATCACGGGTCAGTACTGTTTACCGAGGTGCCACCTATCACGGGTCAGTACTGTTTACCGAGGTGCCACCTATCACGGGTCAGTACTGTTTACCGAGGTGCCACCTATCACGGGTCAGTACTGTTTACCGAGGTGCCACCTATCACGGGTCAGTACTGTTTACCGAGGTGCCACCTATCACGGGTCAGCACGATTTACTAAAAGAAAAAGCGTAAATCGTAAACGTACCACCTATCACGGGTCAGTACTGTTTACCGAGGTGCCACCTATCACTAGTCAGCACGATTTACCAAAATGAAATGCATGAGCATACACTCACTCCATCCACAACAATCGTTAAGCAAATGCAGATATTAAAAGATTTTCCATTTTCAATACTCATTTAACTTAAACGATTTTCACAACAAACATTAAGTAAACAAGACGTTAAGAGATTCCTCATTCTTAATACTCATTTAACTTAAACGATTTTCACAACAAACATTAAGTAAACAAGACGTTAAGAGATTCCTCATTCTTAATACTCATTTAACTTAAACGATTTTCTCAAACACACATTAAGTAAACCGAGATATTAAAAGATTCCCCATTTTTAATACTCGTTTAACTCTAGTGGTTTTCACGCCAACATTAAGTAAACACAAACATTAAGTGATTCCCCATTCTTAATACTCGTTTAACTCTAATGGTTTTCAAATTCCACCCAAAACAAACTCAAACCTATTATCAGATCCAATCCACAACTCACACAAAAACACATCAATTCATTTCTCCACAGAATCCTACCATACACACAACAAATTTCATCAGTATTAATTAAGAACACGTCAAATACGACGAACACAAATCAACACAATCCACCACTCAAACACAACAAGTTTCATTTACTCAAATCATACATAAATGAGTTTAAATTCATTTTCCACGAAACATTCATCAATATATCCAAAACCTAACTCTAAGATTTTACACATAAAGCCTTAGATTCATTTTCCCCCAAATCAACACTCTAACCCTAACCAAAAACCTTTCCACACAACCACAAATAAGTCCCTAAATGCAAACTAGATGTTTGGAAGGAGCCATTACCTTCACGTTAGCTTTAACGTGCGATTACGGTACCGCAAGTAAATCTGGTAAAATCTATGCTCGCAACGCCGCTTCCAAAGTTGGTTCCCTAGCACCGTAGCGTGGTAGTGAGCAACTTTCCCTTCTATCTCTTCGGGAAACGAAGCTTAGATCTAGATGAAACTGGGAGGTTTGTGTTTGACGGTTTTGAAATCCCTAATACCGTTTTTCTTCGTTTTCGAAACAACGAGGAAGAGTGAAGTTGAGAAATTCTTGTTTTCTTATCCACTAACCCAGGGGTTTCTATCTTTGAAGCCAAAGAAAGAAAAAGAAAGAAAAATCAACGAAGAAGAAGAGAGGGAGAAAGGGGTGTTCGCGCGGCAGAGGAAGAAGAAGGAGTTTTTACTTTTTCTTTCCTTTCTCTTTCTTTTCTTTCCTTTTCCTCTCTTTCTTTTTCCTTCCTTCCTTTTTATCTCCTTTTTTTTTTCTCCCCAAACAAATATATACATAAAGATATTTATATATATTATAATTACTTTTAACAAATATCTCAAAATATCTGGATATTCGTTAACTTACCATTTCACCCATAACGCATTAAATCCTTCGTAAAAGATTCACCGCAACTAATTTAATTTATTCATCGACGAGTAAATCTAATCGGCATCAAAATATCTTTTTGGTCATATAACTTCAAAATATTAATAACTTTGGCTAAAAAGCCTCCGAGTTCAATACCAAAATACACTAAAATACATAAAGTATACTTTAAAATTATGGGTCTTACATTACTACCCCCCTAAAATTAGTTTCGTCCTCGAAACTATGCGTCGATAAATAACTCTGGGTGTTGTTCTCTCATCTTGCTCTCCAGTTCCCAAGTCGCATCTCCAGTAATTGGGTTCCAAACTACTTTGACCAACGAAACATCCTTGGTCCTCAATCGCTTAATCTTCATATCATCAATTCTCACAGGTGGTACTTCCCGTTCCATTCAACATGATTTTGTCTACTATCAACAAGAGATTAAGGATGATCAGTCCCTCAATTTGTCAATAATTAGCCAACAACCATGATAGTGGCTTAGACTATCTTAGCCAAACTGTAATAGCGCTCCTTGCAACTTACAAGAGCAGTCAACAATCTTCTCAAAGTCCATTGAATTTCCCTTATTTTCCTATAACTTTGATCCTGTCGACGAAGTAAAATATCCCATACCTATGTCACGTAGTCTCATTGGCATCTACTTGGTACGAAACATCCATTTGGTACCAAACTGAAACACTTAGAATGACCCCAACACACTGAGCACAGAACAATCACTACATCCGAGAACTCCTAAATTTCTCCCTTGTCCACAAATCCTCGATTTTTCTTAAGTCGTACAACTACGTCAAACTGTAGTGTTCTTATCGGTATGTTATTCCAGTTATAAATTTAATAATTCCATCCCCACATATGCTTGGTGATCAAAACTACCTCAAATATTTTCGAAAACAAGCCAAAGACTATACCACTTGGGACACACAAACTTCCTTTGATTGACGAACACAATAACAATCCCCATGACATGCACTCAAGTAATGTCTTTATATCATTGGCATACCTTTATAATAATAATGTCTGAGTTATAGATGAGATAATTCCTTTCATCAATCTTTAATTGTCATAAGCTACATCTCTATGTGCTGCTCCACAAATTTCTTGGTACCTTTTCCAATATTTGGTTCACTCGTTGGATTCTTATTCCCTCTCAAGCTTCATCGAGATACGAACTGAAAGAATCCTAACAATCGAACGTCCTAAAGAATTATTTCTCAAACG
>NC_021162.2:27077187-27099380 GCF_000331145.2 Cicer arietinum | reverse complement strand
TCTTAGTAATTCCCATCCTTTAATAGACTCTCAAAACTTATATTACCGCCATCTCGAAGTATTCTCGTACTCGATACTTCAAATTCCACTTAATGGTAACATAGAGTTCAATACATCAAGGCCTAACTCATTATGTTTTGCCGAACATCGCTCAAAATTCACACTTACGTGTCTATAGTTTCATCCAATATCACTATCCATACTTACTATCTCCTAAACCACCAGGAGATTTGTCACTTATCAACTAAATACATGGTCTCACTCCTACACTCGTTATGAGATTCATACTTAATAATCCAAGTTGCGAATCTAGTCTAACTCGAATGCTTGACTTTTCCCCTCAAGGTATCGACAATTCCTCAAAGCGTATTTTATCTATCCAAAGGAGTATTCACTCCTAATGTGCAACGCTCCCTTAACTTCAATTTGTGTTGCAAAAAAAAAAGTAAATTTGTGTTGCAAGAAAAATAGTAGAGACCCGACGTCGTTTGTCCTTAGGCTAGACTTACTTTCATTCAAATACACATCTATCATAACAATAAGTTTGAAAGTTTTCTTCTTGTTTAATTCAACACATTCATCTCCGATATCCAAATCAAGGAGAATAACCATGCCCTAGGAATTGTGTTTCTCTGCTAAACTTTATTATCCAACATCAATTAAAGAAATAAAATTTGAGGAGTGCCTTGAAGTACCTTTGAATTAAACGGATTCACAGAAGTATCGGAATTCATTTTGACTTTGGTCAAATGTGATTTTTGTAAAAATTCATGTTTGGTTATTGTATGATAAAATTAATTTTGCTTCCAAACTCTACTTTGACCATAAGTGATAAAAAATTAACTTTTGCATTAGGTTATAAGTTCATACTAAGTTTTAGATTAAACTTGCTTTAAGACAAAAACATTTAAATATAAATCACTTCATTTTAAATCAATGTTAATCAAATCGATAGCATAAAATCAAGTTCATTAAACTATATTTATCAAATGTTCAACCAAGCACACTAAGCCAACCAACCCCATCCTTAATATAAATTAATTCCTTCAAACTATTATTTTTTGGTAAGGGAAGAAAATAATAGAGTTTCAACAAACCTTTGGATGAAAATGTCAAAATCTAAAAAGTGTTGGATAGTCCTAGTTTAAAACCATGCAAAAATAATCAATAAAAAGATAAATTGATTACTGATTTACCTACGGATATGCATTAGAATCCAACAACTAAAACTAATGCATAAAATGTAATATAAATGATTACAAAACTATAACAATAACATGTCTTTCGTAACAAAAAAAGTACATGGAAAACTCAATATCTCAAGTCCTGAATCAACCAACATAAACATTCTCAATTGAATCATTTTCATAATTTCTTTATCACCTTTAGTTAATTATGTCCTAAATGATTAGGTCACAACAAAAAAACACAAAGAATGAAGCATAATCAAAAAATTAGAAAATAAATTCATTACCTTTAGGTTCACCATAGCTGATGAGACGCCAAATAATAAGGGTTTCAGGTAGCAGTTGCAGATTAATGATTAAAGAGAATAGGTTGGCTTCACGTCGCAGTTATGGAGGTTGGTTTGAGAAGGGATTAGCAACGACATATGGTTTTGTGATGAATGGCAGTGAGAGGATGTTTAACAACAGATGAAATCCGAACTAGTTGACTTTGCGATTGTGAATCATGATAAAATGACGGTGAAATGGTAATAGCACGAGATGAATGATTTTAGGATTTATGGTGCGTTGAGAAAGAAAGAGGAACTGATTGTTTGTGGTGGTGAGAAAGATTGATCGTGTTGAGAAAAAAGGTTGAGTTTCTGGGTTGAGAAGGAATGGGTGAGTTTATGGGTTGAGAAAGAAAGCGGGTTTTATGGTTTCTTTGAGTAAATATCTAAAAAAGACAAAAAAAAATCTGACGTGAGGACAAACATGGCATTGCCTGAGCCTATTTCAAATGCACGAGTGCGATACTTCATACTTTTCTTTTTCTTATTTCATTTTTTTTTCTAATTAGTTATTAACTATTTCACATTTTCTTTCACGTAAAGAAAAAAAATTTATGCAAAAACTATTTCACATTTTTCTTTTTTTTATTAATAAAGAAAACTAAGTTATGTAATTAAAAAATGGTAAGCAACTGAAATTTTGGTCGCTAAAATTTAGTTGCTATTTCAGTCTCTAAATTTTGTTAGCGACCGATTTAGTGATGAAATAATATTTAGTTTCAAGGATCAAAATTGTAGTCTCTATTTTGATTGCTAGAGTGAAAGACAAATTTTCTATTTGTGATAGTTAGCGACTGAATTTTTGGTCGCTAAAATTCAGTTGCTATTTCAGTCTCTAAATGTCGTTAGCAACAAATTTAGTGACGAACAAATATTTAGGTTCTAGATTCAAAATTACGGTTTCTATTTCAGTCGTTGTGTGACTAAAAATATTCAGTCTCTAAATCGGTCACTATAGGCGAAATTTCTAATAGTGTTCTAGATATTTTGAACATTAACTTATGTTTTATATGATTAAAAATGTTGGTTTTTGTTTCCTATACAGCCTTGTTTTTTTTTTTTCGAAACCAATTCTAAAAGAAGAAATCCAACAAAGCAATGTCATGTTTTAGATTCGTATGGATTCGTATTGATATGTTCTTTTTTAAAAAAACCAATTCTAGGATGAGTAGAAATAATATTTTGGTTGAATTCCATATGAATTGTTGAAAATGTAGTAGAAAAAATGGAAGAAAAAAATGTCATAATATAATGAATATTGTATTAAAATAATAACGATTATGTGTTTAAAACATATGTTACAATATATAATAAGGGTGTTACCATGTTACCATACAATAACTATTTCTTGCTAAAATAAATAAATTCTTATTTTGATGCCTTAGATATCTTCAAAGAAAAAGAAAAGTAATATTATAATTAAGTAATCCAATACAAAAATGAAATTTAAAGATTTTAGTAGAAAGTTTCCAATAATGAAAATAAACTAAAAAACATTATATATGGTAGTTTACTCGTATCTTTTTGTATACTAATTAAATTTCTTTATAAGTTCTGAGACATAATTAGAAATATCGATAAAATTAAATATATTTTTCAATAAAATTGATATAAAAAAAAGTTCATATAAAATTGAATTTTTATTTACTCTTTGATATGTGTATTTTGATTATGACTTTAATTAAACTATAATATCCAATATCAAACTTATTTGAAGGAAATTGAGGAATGGAAGTAACCCCAACTCTTTAAGGGTGCCGGTGGAACTTGTTTTCTCCATGGTAGCCTTGAAACATCTTCGCGCGTGTGTGTGTCTCTCTCTCTATATATATATATAGATGGAAATGTATTAATTGGGATAAGTTTTATTTTGAGAGGGTGAGAGAATCAAATCTTGATCATACAATCATACATGTTTGGTTATGATTGAAAGTGTCACATGACTTGTTGTTTTAATGTTAACAATTTATGACTTGATCAACGGTTAAGATCAATTCCCCCCACACTCTCATTGTTAACACCCTCTTATTTAATATTTTTCTTATATGTATATATATATATATGAACATTATCAATCTTACGAATTAACAAACACAATATAAACAGAACACAATTCATAATTAAACAAGGACTAAATTGAAGCCCAAATTTTAACTATAAATAGACACTCAAGACTGAAGAAGAAAATCATCAAAAAGTAGAAAAACGTATTCTTAGAGTTCAACGAGAGAAACACTTGTTCGAAAAAGAAATACTCTCAAAGTGTTCTTTTCTTAGAGTGTGAGAATCATTTTTATTATTATCAACTTTGTATCCAACCCGATAGTGGCTTAGTTCTGTCTTCAATCTGGGGTTGTCAGGATGTAAGGAGAATATTTGGCTTGTAGGGTCAAGATGATTAGTTCCTTAAAAGTCTGGGGTTGTCAGACAATTTAAGAAGACTGGCTTAGAGGGTCAGGTGCTTTGTAATTCAAGGTATTTGAATTCGTGAATTAAAGCTTTCTAGATGAGGGGATTGGATGTAATCAAGTTAGTGGTGAACCACGATAAATCTACGTGTCAAATTATTTATCATTCCATTGCTTGCTGCATCAGAATCCGATTGCTTCTACTCTAAGTCACCAAAACCGAACTAGTTTTTTTTTTCTTTTTTTATAAATTATCAGAAAGTTATCAACTTTGGCAAACAAAATTCAACTCCCCTTCTCGTGTTTGTACCTTCAATTGGTATTCGAGCTCGATCTCAAGGCTGAACACATTATAATGTTTGAGAAATGATCCAAGAGTTCAATATATTTGGATTTAGTGACGAAGCTATTGGAGGAAACATCAATAGATCACCTCTATTTGATGGAGAACGTTTTGAGTATTGGAAGGACATGCTGAGAAGTTTCTATATTTTACTAGATCCTGAACTTTGGGACTTGGTGGAAGAGGGTTGGTTATATTGCTCCGAATAATACTGATGGTATTGAAATTCCAAGAAAAGAGATGAATGTTGATCAGAAAAAGATGTACAAAATGCATCATAAGTCCAGAACATTCATGATAAATGCAATCACTTTCAAGGAGTTTGACAAGTGCACCAACAAGGAGACAACAAAAACTATTTATGATAGTCTGATTTTGACCCATGAAGGAAGCAGACAAGTTCAAGAAGCAAAGGCCAACCTCCTAGTCAAAAAGTATGAGCTATTCAAGATGGAAGAAAATGAAGACATTGTTTTCCAGATTATAGATCGTGGTCTCAAGACTAACAAACCAGCACCCAACCAAATTTAGGTACCTAAGAACCAAATTTTCGATGTTGCAAGTGTCCTCATTAATCAAGTTAAAACACCAATCATGGTACCTAGACAGTGGATGCTCATAACTTTCCCTCTCCTAGAACACCCCAACAAAAAGGGGTTGTAGAAAGAAAGAAAATATCACTCCAAGAAATGGCCTAAACCATGTTAAATGATATGAATAATGCAAAACACTGTTGGGATGAAGCAATTAATATTGCATGTTATATTCAAAATAGAGTCTTAATTAGATCTATATTGAATAAAACACCATATGAATTATGGAAAGACAACCTTTGTAAATTTGGTTGTACTTGTTATATGTTGAACACTAAAGACAACCTTGGTAACTTTGATTCTAGATCTCAAAAGTGTACCTTCATTGGATACTCTGAAACATCTAAGGCTTATAGAGTGTTTAATAGGGAAACTCATATTGTGAATGAATCCATAAATGCTAAATTTGATGACCAACAGCTTGACCTTGAAAAGTCAAAGCAAGATGATGATAGTGCAGGTTTACTGGAATCAGACGAAACAGATGCAGACAAACCAAAAGAACTTTAAAAATTAGAGGATACAAGCAAATAAGAAGAATATGATAAAGTCTTTGTTAAACAAAAATAGGGCATTGATTACACCGATACATTTTCTCCAGTATCCATGTTATAAGCTATTCATATCTTACTTTCTTTTGCTACAAATAATAACATTACATTATTTCAAATGGATGTTAAAAGTGCTTTTCTAAATGGTAATATAAGTGAAGAAGTCTATGTTAAAAAACCCCTAGGTTTTGAAAGTTAGGAAATTCCAAATCATTTTTTTAAACTTATGAAATTTCTGTATGATCTAAGACAAGAACCTAGGGCATGGTATGATAGACTTAGTAACTTCTTGCTTAAAAATAACTTTGAAAGAGGACAACTAGATAATACACTTTTTAGAAAATTAATAGGAGATAACATTCTTATTATTCAAATTTATATTGATGACATCATTTTTGGATCTACTAATGGCACTCTTTGCCAAGAATTTCCTAAATTGGTGAAGCTTGAATTTCAAATGAGTATGATAGAAGAACTTGAGTTCTTCTTAGGGATACAAATTCAGCAAAATCAAAATGGTATATACATTCATCAAACTAAATATACAAAAGAGCTTCTTAGGAAGTTTAAGATGAGTGATTGAAAACCTATGGCTACACCAATCCACCCTACTTGTTCACTTGAAAAAGATGATTCAGGCGAAAAAGATGACCAAAAAAACCTATAGAGGAATGACAGGATCCCTACTTTACCTTACCGCTTCCAGACCTGACATCATGTTAAGAAAATCCATAGATACCTAAGAGGCAACACCAACTTTACCTTGTTCTACAAGAAATCTGATAACTACAAACTTAATGGATATTGTGATTCTGATTAAGCTAGAGATAAACTTGAGAGAAAGACCACTAGTGAAAACTGCACCTTTTTAGGTGACAACTTAATATCTTGGTCAAGTAATAGACAAAACACCATTGCAATGTCAACAGAAGAGGCTGAGTAAATTTCAGCAGCTGGCTGCAGTTCTAAACTACTCTGGATGAAGCATCAACTTGAAGACTACAAAATCCTAGAATTGTAACAAATTGATTTATTCGGGAAAACCTTATTTCCCCATGATTCATATGAAGCTCGCTACGTACGACAGTAGCCCTATGAAAGGTAAATTGATTAATGTGAAATGTAAGAATTGTGAGATTAAAATGTGAAATAGAAATGTTTATAAGGTGTTGATTGATTTAATTTTTGATAACTATGTGGTAGTTGATATTTGCCATTATTGTGATATTGGATGTCTAATGAAATTATGTGCATATGTTTGATTAAAAGAATTTATATGATTTGATAATAAAAGATGGATGCATGGTATGATATATGTTTACGTGATTATAGTGATGATTTTGATTGATGATAGTGATGTTATAAAATTGTGATGAGTTTATACAATGATCATTATTATGTATGATTAATGATGTTTTAAAATTGTGATGAGAATATTGAAGTACCACATAATTGATGAAATAGTGATGATTCCTAAAGATGATGCTCTTAATGGAGTAGTCTAAGCTAACGAGAGGATACAATAAATATTGAGAATTTATGAAGTGGAGATTATTTTGTCATCATATAGGTAGGGTCTGACAAGCCTAGTGATTCTGAAGAAGTACAGTTGAATGAGTCTGATCGTGGCACTCAGTCGCTAATCATCACTAATAGAAAATTTGTCTTTCACACTAGCGAACGAAATAGAGACTGAAATTTTGAAACTTGAAACTAAATATTATTTCGTCACTAAATCGGTTGCTAACAAAATTTAGAGACTGAAATAGTAAATAAATTTTAGCGGCCAAGATTATTGTCGCTAACTATTTTTTAATGACATAATTTAGTTTTCTTTATTGATAAAAAAAGAAAAATTTGAAATAGTTTTTGCAAAAATTATTTTTCTTTACGTGAAAGAAAATGTGAAATGGTTAATAACTACTTAGAAAAAAAAAATACGAAAAAGAGAAGTACGAAGTATCGCACTCGTGCATTTGTAATAGGCCCAAGCATGACCATGTTTGTCCTCATGTCAATTGTTTTTTCTTTTTCAGATATTTACTCAAAGAAACCCTAAAACCTGCTTTCTTTCTCAACCCAGAAACTCACCCTTTCCTTCTCAGCCCAAAAACTCAACCTTTCTTTCTCAACACGATCAATTTTTCTCACCACCACAAACGATCAGTTCCTCTTTCTTTCTCAATCCACAATAAATCATAAAATCATTCCTCTCGTGCTAATCCCATCTCACCGTCATTTCATCACAATTCACAATCGCGAAACCAACAAGTTTGGATTTCATTTGTTGCTAACCATCCTATCACCGCCATTCATCATGAAACTATCCACAAATTCGACGTGAAGCAAACTAGTTCTCTTAAATCGTTAAACTGCAACTGTGGTGTGAATCCCTCATTATTTTTCGTCTCATCGCCTATCGTGAACCAGAAGGTAAGGAATTTATTTTCTAATTTTTTTTTATGCTTCATTCTTTGTGTTTTTTGTTGTGACCTAATCATTTTGAACTTGCTTAATTAAATGGGATAAATAAATTATGAAAATGATTTAATTGAGAATATTTATGTTGGTTGATTTCAGGACTTGAGATATTTGGTTTTCCATGTAATTTTTTAGTTACCAAAGACATGTTATTATTATAGTTTCGTAATCATTTTTTTTATTATTTATGTATTACTCTCCGTTGTTGGATTCTAATGCATATTGATAGGTAAATCAGTAGTCAATTTGTCTTTTTCTTATTGATTGTTTTTGAAGGGTTTTAAACTAGGACTATCCAATACTTTTCAGGTTTTGACATTTTCATCCAAAGGTTTGTTGAAATTCTATTATTTTCTTTCCTTACCAAAAACTAATAGTTTGAAGGAATTTATTTATATTGAGGAGGGGGTTGGTTGGCTTAGTGTGCTTGGTTGAGCATTTGATAAATGTAGTTTGATGAACTTTATTTTGTGTTATGGATTTGATTAAAATTGATTTTAAATGAAGTGATTTATGTTTAAATGTTTTTGTCTTAAAGCAAGTTTAATGTAAAATTTAGTGTGAATTTATAACGTAATGCCAAAGTTAATTTTTTATCATTTATTGTCAAAATCTATGACACCAAGAACGCATACACACAATGAAGAGCTATTCAAATATTGTCTTGTAGGACTCATTGGCTCTTCAAATTCTTCCTCAAACTCTTCCACTATCTTTTAGTTTAATTTGTTAGGTACATAACTATATAAGGTAAAATAGCAAGAAAGAGATACTTATATAAGAGAAGATACACATTTGCGTTAATTTAATATTTGTTTGTTTACTATTCTTTTTAATTGTTGGTATACAACATATTGAAGAATTTCGACTGTATATTATATGTTTTAGCATTTGCAGTGTTTCTGTCTAGCTAGTTATTATGAAATTTCTAGAAAAAGTGTTCAATGTAGTACAAAGTTGTGAGAGTCTTTTATTTAAAAGATTAGTATTTTGTACTAGATTTTTTTAACTATGAACTTAAGTCCTAATATTTTGGATTCCAACATATCATCACAAAAACTGTTAAATCCTAAAAATATCAATATGATTAATTGAGCCAAGTCTTACTGACTTTTTTTTTGTCATTTAGTGCACTAGTGTAGACTATATACACTACAACCTTTTTAACTTTTGGCCACACTAATCTTGGCAACGGCAAAAAATCTGTGGCTAGAAACGAGAATAGGCAACAAATTTTCAAGTGTTGTTTATAACATACATAAAAATACACTTTTTTGGTTGTCAAAATAAAACCATTGCATATTCGTTTTTAATGTATGGATTAAAAAGCGTCGCCAATGTAGATAACACTATTGTATGTGAATATTTTATAGCAATATATTATAAACGTGAGCTTAGTATAAAAAATGTTGCCTATACCATGTTTAAACCGCAATACATATTTGTGGGATAAAATAAATAAAAAAATATTGACTCAACAAAACTAATTTTTGCTACAACCTAATTTCCTAAATAATTTCCCCAAAAATTACATGAATCCCCCCAAAAGCCTTTACCGCGAACTATCAGAACTGAAACCCTCTTTGTTGCTTGCGAACTTCCCCCCAAAACCCTTGTTGCTCGGAGCTGCGAACGCTTTCCCCACACTAAAACCGTGTCTTTCGCTCTCTCTGGTGCCTTCCTCCGTGTTGCTCGACGCTGCCAAACGACGGCTCTCGTCAGTGCTTGCATGACGCCTCTCATCGCTGTCTGTTTACTTCCTCTCGCCGTCGTCTCTTTACGTCGTGCCTCAGCCTCTCTCCGTTGCTGTCTCTTTGCCTCAGCCTCTCTCCGTTGTTGTCTCTTGAGGGACTGATTTGAGAGAGTATCTGCAATTGCTTTCAATTGAATTCATTTAGTTTTTTTTATTGCTAAGAACAATTGATATTTGGTGGTGTTAGTTTGAGGTGAAGTATGCACAGCTGATTTCATAATTCTTGTCTTAGTTCCAATACTTGTCATAATTCTAAGTCTGTTGTGTTCTTTTAATTGTATGGAGGTGTTTATTGTATGAATGATTTATATTTCCTAGAATGGAGGTGTTCTTTTAATTTTATAGAGTTGTTTATTGTAAGAATGATTTATATTTACACAGCTGATCGATTGCCCTTTGTATGGTACTCTGCAGCATGCTCAGTTGTTGGGGAAAGAATTAAAAGGTCCTTTATTTTGATCAACTTTAGATTCTTTTATTCATAGTGGTGAATCTCATTTATTAAATCTAAATGTGATTAGGCTTGTTTGATTAAGAAAACACTTAGAACAAGAATTTTAACCTTCAAATAAATGAGAGGACTAGTAAAAAAAAACTGGGAGGAGCATTGATAAATTAAGGAGAGTTAACTTTTCATTCTTGATTCAGAGAAAAATTGATGGCAAATCAAATTCTCAAGTTAAAAGCACAAACTCATATTCTAAAGTTAAAAAGCAAAACAAATTATCTTGACCAAAATTACTGAAATTAGAGCAATCTTTTGCTGTCCTAAAGTTCATATTATTGTCTAAACAATAAAATGCAAATAAAAAGGAAAATATATAACTGTCCTAAAGTTCATATTATTGTCTAAACAATAAAAAATGCAAATAAAAAGGAAAATATATAACTGTTTCGTAAACTGCCACATTGTAGTCATTGAAACTGCGCCTTTGTGAACTTGAAGCCTATCATATTAACTTGCTAAACATATATATTTTATAAATGGTTGGATCTCCAAATTGATGCATAAAATATTTTACCCATTTCTTTACTGCCTTTAAAATTAAAATTTTAAAATTTCTTTACTGCCTTTAAAATTTATATTTCTTTATTATCATATTTTACCCATAAATCTACATTTATTTAATGCCTTTAAAATTTTAAGCAAGCTATTATCCAAAGTGATCAGTGTGCTTAATATATTTGGATTTATTTTAATAGAATCCTCATGTTCGTGTCTACAATATTTCACTATAATTTTGATTTGATTTGGTTAGTTTTTGTTGGCAAATTCCACTCAGTTCAGTGTTTTAATGTCTTCATCTACATTTATTTGTATAGCTCTACATCTAGTTGCATTGATATTATAATTTCATTTGTGTTAAACTTCAATTTGTATGTTATTATTTTTTTTATTTAGAGTGGTGGATAAAAAGTGGACTACACTTCATAGACTTAATTCAGAGTATCAGAAAGGTGTAAAATCTTTTTTAGATTTTGCCTTCACCAAAAGAGAACCTCAAGGCCGCAAAATTTTATGTCCTTGTGCCAAGTGTAGAAATCGTTGTTGGAGAAGAAGAAAAGTGGTCCGCGATTACCTAATAGGATTCGGTTTTGTACAAGGCTACGACATTTGGGTAAACCACAGAGAGCAAATATCATTGCCTAAGGAAATTGATGATCATATGGAAGATCAAGAAGACTCACGTGATGACATCAATGGCTTACTTTATGACACATTTAGACACGTTGAAAAAGTAGAGGAAGGAAACAAGGGACCTAATGAGAATGCTAAGAAATTTTATAATTTAATTAATAAGGTGAAGCAAGAGTTGTATCCGGGATGTGAGAACTTCACTACTTTATCATTTATAATTCGACTTTACTTGTTAAAGTGTCTTCATGGGTGGAGCAATGTATCGTTCAATACTCTTTTGGAGTTATTGAAAGAAGCCATTCCTAATCTGAACATTCCTGAATCTTTTAACAAAACAAAAGCCATAATCAAGGATTTAGACCTTGATTATAAAAAAATTCGTGCTTGTCCAAATGATTGTATGTTGTATTGGAAAGAGCATGAAAATGACGATACCTGTAGCACTTGTAAAGCTTCACGATGGAAGGAATTAACTCAAGTAGATTCAGAGTTTGAGGATTCAAAGTATGATCATAAAGTTCCTGCAAACGTTTTGAGGCATTTTCCACTAATTCCAAGACTTCAGAGATTATTTATGTGTTCCTGCAAAAGTTGTAACTGACTTGGGGGTATTTCCTTGGCACAATCGCAAGGAATTCAGCTTTTTGTCCCTTGATTTATACAAACTTTAAGAAAATGTACAAAAATCACGAGGAACGTATATGGCCTTATATTGAGGTATAAAAGTTTAATTTTCATATTTTATTTGATCATCAATTAGTTATCACATGTTGATCACAACAATGCTTTTCAGAGTAAATTTATCATTAATGAGAAAGGAAAGAAAACTATTTTTTCTCGAATAAATGATGCATGGAGACGTTACAAATGTTATATCAAGAGGACACATTATTTGAAATACTCAACCTTAAAGGAAAGGTTAAAAAACAAGCCTGAAAACATACCAGAACCTCATTTCAAGAAATTGTTGAAATACTCAACCTTAATAGTATCATCAAGTAAGTGTGTACATATTTTATATTACTTTTAGTTACTATGTGTTGTATAGAATCTTTTGTATATATATCTTACTTTAATTTTTTCACTTACATTGTAGAACATTAGCAAGAAAAATGTTGTCAATAGGGCTAAACAGATGTTTATTCTTATTTATGTGTGTTTATACAATCATTATTCTTATTTATGTGTGTTTGTTATATATAAATAACAAGTTATTCTAATAAATTTTTATTACCAAATTTACCAATAAAGCGTGCAAAGAAGGAAAATGAGGATGAAGTCACCCAAGCTGAATTGTTTGTCATAACTCGTTAGTGAAGAAAAGGAAAAATTGATGAAGAAATAGAGAATGCCATTGTATGTTTTTCTTTTCATTATATATTTTTAATGTCTAAATTTTCAACTTTTAACATTCATTTTTTTTCCTATCAGACAAAACTTCAAGATTCAATTCAAAACTCTACTTAGCCTCCTAACCAAGACTTTCAGTCATTGTTCGGTAAAGATAAGCCTGGTAGAGTTCGTTGTTATGGAAGAACATCTACACCAACAATGTTAAAAAAATGAAGAGATTCCTAACATTAAGAAACATTATGAAGGTGAAATTAGTAGCATGAAGGAAATGATGGAAGAATATGAGTCATTTACAAAGAAAAGGATGGAAGCATATGAGGAACTTCTAAAATGTGTATTGAAGCAGCAAAACCCAAGTTTAAGTGAAACTGCTGTTGATAACATGATGGGACATGCATTAGGTATTGCAAATAGTGCGGCACTCCATTCTTCTACATCAACCCATGTTCCTGAAAAGGTTAAGTATATTAGGTATCTTGTAGACTTATAAATTGTTGGTATTTAGTACTTGTGATATGTTGCTAGTCTTTTCTTGTAATAGGTAGTTTAACATACCTAAATAATGTAAGTTTAGATAATGCATAGTTGATCTAGTCTAAAATTACCTATGACTAGTTACATAAAACAACATTGGCAAAGATTAATTAGTTGTTGGTATTTAGATATGATTGATTTCTCCTAGATTCAATATATATCAAACATTCTAAAATCTTAGTTCCTTTACGTTAAAACACTAATTTTGTTATTGCGATGAAAAATTGTGATTCATTTTTTTTTAATATTCTTAACTATCATTTTATATTTTCCCTTTTATTTATATTAATATAATTAATATAATAACATTTCAGGTTGGTCTTGAAGATCATCACCAAGATACATGAAGCTAGTTGAATGTGTCGAAGACTTGGTTGTTTTTTGGCAATGCAAATTTTGGTTGTTGCATTAGGAATAAAAAAACTTCTTGGTTTTTAAAAATTTGATAACATTTGATCTAATCATGTATTGGTTTTTTTTGGATTTCTAGTAATATTCATGTTACAATATTTTGATAAGACAATTATTTTTCTTCGTAATATATACTTTAATTAAGACTTGATTATATTTAACTCTTTTGTGTTTTGTTCAATAACAATTATTTAATGTTCAATCATGGATTACAAGCAATAATGATTAATTATCAATGTTTGCCTAAAAATTGAAAGTGCATGATAAACTTATAGGGCAACAAATAGAAAAATGTAGACTAAAGAAATTGAATGTTTATGGTCAAAACGTATAGACAACACATAAAAAGTGTGGTTTAAAACATTTTCATCAATGTGGCCTAAACAAATAGGCAACATTTAAATTTTTTCCGGCTAAACATGTTACCAACGTTTCAATAATCGTGGTATAAAGTTATATGCAACACATATAAATCTAGTTCCTTAGACAAAAAAATGTTGTCAATGCTTTTGACAACGTTATAAATTTTGTTGCCTGAAACATAAATCATATACACAAAACTGTGGCCTAACTGTATATACAACATTTATAAAATGTTGGCAAAACAAGTTCATAAAACTGTGGCCTGAAACATTCAAACAAATCGTGGCCTCTTTGAGTGTATTCACCAACGGTTTTTTAGAATTTGTGGGTAAAAATAAAAAACAGTTGCCTTAAAGAATAGGCCACGACCACCTACTCCACACTTTGTAAACCGTTGTCAAACTGTTGCCTAACCTTTAGGCCACATATTTTTTTATTTACGCCACACTTTTTTATTGTTGCTACAACTCAAAAATGTTGTAGTGATATAGTGAGAAGCACACCTTTATTGTATTGAAAAAAAAAAAGTGAAATACAACTTGAACACTTTTTGTCTGTCATAACTAATAACAGTCCTAATTTATCAACAATTTCTTGTGCAAAACTATATTCCAAGACTTGGTTTATCATAGTCATGGTTCTAAATTATGGTCTACATTCATAACTACGGCTACAATATAACAGTTTTAGCGGTCTATGCAATGTCATCTCAACCACAATAGCAGCCACATCGTTCACATTTGTCTGTAGTATAAAGATTTGTGGCGTAATCGCAGCCGCGACCACAATCTTAAACCAGAATCATAACGTGTCGCATCATTAACTGATATATATATATATATATCCCATATATTTTATTCAAATACTTTTCAATTCTATTAATTTGACACATTAATAGTATTATCTATTAAGGCAAACACATCTTCAACTTTGTTAAATATAAATCATTTTCCTGGTATCCATATGTAGTAGTAGTATTGAATTTCAGCCAACTGTGGGCACTTTATGTCTTCTGCAGTTCTATAACGTTACTCATGTGAGACTTCAACCAATAAAGCTACTTGTAAAGTTCATCAGTTTTAAGGCTATAGTGTTTGCTACTTGGTTGGAGGGTGTAGGCATTGTGCTATTGTGTACATTTAGAGTGCTACCTAATGAAGGAGAATTGCAAACTGCCCTACATGATTTCTTAATCTGTATAGAGGAAATTCCTACTACTCAATACTTTAGACAATTTTTTCATTTTATTCCAACTCTATTGTTAATTCCTACTGTTTTTCCTTTGTTGTTAATTCTTGTTGTTTACCTCTGCTATAAGTTATTTGTTCATATATTTAATTTCAGTTTTTTGCTTCTTACTCAATCTATTTACCTCTGCATACTTCATGCTGTTAATTTCTAAGTTTTTGGTTTCTTACTTAATTTGTTTACTTCTGTTGTGAATTTCTAATTTTATAATTTTTTTTATTATGCTTTACTCTATATAGACATTCTGTAATTCTTGAATAGCAAGGAGGCTAAACAATTTTCATGTACAAGATATAAGGTTGAGTATTCAATTTTTGGAAAGGTAATTTTTTGATTATGCTTCATTCTGTATAGTCATACGACAACGAAACATTAATTATGTCAGATCAAACTTCATTTTGTATAGGCATTCTTCAACGAATTATTCTGTAATTCTGGAACAACATGTTAAACGGCATACTACCTATGAAAATACAAGTTTATACATGTTCTTCGGAAGTATGATGGTTAATTACTCAAATGGTTTATTTTATTTTTCTTCTTGGTAGATGTTTAATTTTATAAATTGTTAATTATAATGTATAGCCTTTGCTTAATGATATTACAGAACATGGATATCCGCTAACGTCGTAGTTGGTTGTATAAAAGGCTAAATCCTAGCCAAAAGGGGTATTGATGCATTTCTAAAAGGGGAGTATATGGTCTCATAATGGAATCTATTGTATTATTAGGGAGACTATATTATCGTGGGTCATGTTCTTCATCAACAAAGTGGGTTCAAAGACATGAATTTGAAGAAATGAGAAATGAAAGAGATCAACTTCGAGAGGAATAGGCTAATACAAACAGAGTAGTTGAGCGCAACTACCACTTCATAAAATAACTAATGAATTGCTTGAACTTTAAAGCCATGCGATATACTAGAGATCAAATTCATGAAGATGGGATTGGGGATAATGATGATGAGATTGGTGATCATGAGGCTGGTGATTTTAATTATGAGATTTATGATAATGATGCTCGTGATCATGACGGTGAAGAGTTAGACGGATAGTGTAAGTTAATCCGAAGAACCAATATGTTGCAATTTGGTATAACTAAATATGTTATATTTAAACTAAAATTTTATCTGTATTATTTTGAGTACTTAGAAATTTTACTTAAACATATTATATTCTTTAGTTATATACGTTGATATGATTAATACTTTTAAATGATTTTGGTGTATGAACTTTTTAGATATTGAAAACAAATAAAAAAAAATTTTTTATTGTTCTTTTGGACATTAAAATAATGTATTTACAAAAAATAGTAATATTTAGAGATGGAATTGGTGACCAAATATTTAATGAAAATAACAATTTATGTCAAACATTTCTTCTCTAAATCAGTCGTTAATGACATAGAAATTAATTCAAAGTGGTGGCGAAACCAGTCTCAAACTTTAGTCACTAATTCTGTCTCAAAATTGGTCACAAAAATCAGTCACAAAATCGGCCACTAAATTCAGTCACAAAATCAGTCACAAAATTCGGTCACCAAATCGGTCACTAAATTTGGTCGCTGTTTTGATCGCAATAGCTAGCGACTAGCAATTTTGCCAACGAAATTTTAAAGGTCGCTAATTCTCGGTGCTACTAGCAACAATGATCATTTTTTAAACATTAGAGATCGATTTTTTGGTCTCTAAAGGCAAAATTTCTAGTAGTCATGCAACACACGTTAATCTCGATTATCGCGTATATGTGTCTCGAGTTGAGTTGACGGGATCTTTGAGGACATGGCCAATTTGAATTGTTTGTCCATCTATATGGTGGCATAGTATCAAGCCTCCTAACCAAGTACTTCAGAGTTAGAATGGTACCAAATTGTGAAGTTGAGTCTAAGTTCATGCATAACATTGCTTTTTGTGTAATTGTTTTGTTGTGATTAATGTGTTTCTAAAGTGATGATAATTTCCCTTGGATGTTGTGACGATACAATGATATATTGATTTTACATAGTGATTTTGACATTATAATATGATATTATTTCTCTTGAGTATTTTGATACGGTCTATTATGATTGTTTGCGTGCTCTTACTTATATTACACTATCAACATGATTTTAAAACTCGTCTCTTTCGTTGTTTATGTTTGACTGACTTGGCCCTACATTTGTGAAAAGTTAAAAATTCGCTTAATTGCACATTAACAATAATTTATTTGTAACCTAAAAGTAATAACAACACACTTACATCAATATATAATCAATAATCCATTTGAAGAAAATTAGAACTCTTTGACTTTAAGATGCTCTCGACAATTATAACATTTGAAACAAAAATAGTTTAATATTTATATAATCATATACACATTCACATAATTAATCCAAAAATTAGCACCAAGATTTTATGTTCATCAAATAACACAAAGATGTCACCCATCCTCAAAGAGCTCTCATTGCTCCAAATGGATCAAGATTATATTTTCTTTTGAATTAATCCTCATAAACCATCTACTAGAAGATACAACACGTTCCCAAACCAAATTGAATCATAAACCACTTTCAAGGTTATACAACATTATAAAATATGATTTCTAGACTTAAATTATTAAAAGTTTCACTAATCATTTAGCATCATAAGAAAAATTAACCAATGAAAATTCAAAAAATTTCTTTAATTTACTTTTCAATAATTCACATCTAAATAAAAACAACTAAAACAAGTAAAATGCAAATTTGAATTGAAGGGATCTATGGGCAGTGCCAATTTGAATTGTCCATCCACATGGATGGTGGCATAGTATCAAGCCTCCTAAGCAAGTACTTCAAAGTTAAAATGGTACGACATTGTGGAGTAGAGTTTAAGCTCATGCATAACATTACATTTTCTTGTGATTGTTTTGCTGTGATTAATATGTATCGTGTGCGATAATCATTTCTCTTAGATGATTTGATGTTATAGTGAAATGTATTGATTTTCCTTGATTGGTTTTGACTTTATACTGTGATGTTTTTCCTTGAAGAATGTTTGTGTAATGATATAGTTTATTTATTATTAATTGCGTATTCTTCTTACTTATATTATACTACTAAGATGATTTCAAAACTCACCTCCTACATTATTTGTGTTTGATTGACTTGATCATGCGTTTACGAAATTGCAGTTATTACACGTTAATGAGTTTTGAAATTCAAGTTGAGAGAAACCCCGCTCTGATAGATGATACCGGGAATAAGAGTTGTAAATTGTATTTTACTTTTACCTTTTATTAGAAATGACTTTTTGTATGAAAATCTTATAAGTACTAGTAAGTTTTTGAAATTAAATTAAGAAATTTTAGTTAAATCAAGTTTATGATGATTGCACCTTTTTATAAGAAGAAAAACTTTAAAGTGTTTCTTTTGAATTTTGAGAAATGTGATATCTTAAATTAATTATAAAAGTTTTTTATTTCCTTGAAAATATATCTTCTTTATCCGCTTCTAACGTACCAATAACAAAAAATCTACTATAATTATTATATATTATTTTTGGGTTTAAGGTGTCAAGCAATTTTGTTTAATTAGACTGAGTGGGTCGAATTTCGATTCAGTGTTAGTGGAATATCAGTCGTGTCAATTGTGTTTTCTATTGTATTTATTATTTTCAATATCATTTTTTTTTCTTTTGTTATATTATTGTGTTATGTGCAATATGATTTTGTATAATTATACATATTTTTGAAGTTATTAATTAACTTTTTATTGTTTGCTTTTGATTACATTGACCATTCTTCAATTCTACCTAAATAACTAAATAATCCATGAAATTGTTTGTTAAAATTTGAGTTAATTTGAATTGTTGACATAATTAAGTTAATTATATTTTGATTGGACTTGTGGCTTGTGTTTCTTATTTTATTTATTTGATTTGTTGTTATAGTGGATAGATAGAAATAAACTTTTTTTATTAGACTAGTTATATATTTGAAATTATTTATTTAATCGAGGTAATATTAATTATCGATGAATAGGCCTTCTCTTTCGAGTATTATTAAAGTTTTGCTCCCAAAATTAAATTCATAGTATTAATAATATTTAATAGTAGAGTTTGGTAAAACTTAAAATTAAAAAAAAAAAATGATATTTGTTTGAATTACTCTTGATTATTTTGAAGATATTAAAATGAGTTGAATTACTCTTGATTATTTTGAAGGAGTTAAAGTTGATTTATGTTGTAAAATGAAAATAACTTTTGTTTGAATTACTCTTGATTATTTTGAAGATATTAAAATGAGTTGAATTTTTGTTGATTTGTAAAATAACATTAATTCTATAATACTAATTTTTATTTAATATTAAAAATAGCTAAAAATTTACACCATATTTTACTACGTGTTGTTTCTTTAAGAAAATCAAAAAGATTTATTGTTACGTTGGTTTAGAGGGGCAGATGTGAATATTGAATCGTGTGGGTGTTGAAATATTTGTTTGAAATGATTTATTTAATGATTATGATATTATGAACTCATTAGAGTTTAACCTGGTGTTAGAGTTTTAGATTTTAAGAACTTTTCAATGATTTACAATAGTACTAATAAAAAAAATTATCAAATGATAAAATTATCAATTGAGAAAGAGAAGAAAAAAAACAAAGTTTTTAAGAATTATCTCAATAGTGAATTTTTTTGAAAAGTTGTCTAAATTTTGGATTTTATGATTGATGTATTTTATGAGTAGAAGGATTTGTTGTAGTAGAATTGTATTTGTTATGTTGTCATTGTTGAAACGTATATTTGAGTTTAATATGAGAAGGTGACATGTTGTTTGTACATCTTTTCTTTTTACATGAATTAATCTAACATAATGGTATGTATCAGATAGATTAGTATGTGTAGAGTGCATCATGTATGTATGTGCACAAATATTAAAATATATTCTACCAAAAAATTTCAATTATAAAATTGCATTTTTTTTATTAGTGACCCAATTTTTAAGATTAGAGCATGTCTCTAAGATCTTTAAAATTGATGGTGTGTTATGCTTTAGACCAATTTTATGACTTGATAGAAATTTGGGATGTATCTATAAGTTCCTATTTTGTAGATTTATCAATTAGTGTAATTCATTGTCATAACCAAATATGTCTTATGTTTTGTGTCATGTGCACTATTTTAATGTATATAAATATACAATTTTGTTTTTTTGTTGTTGTAAGTTTTGAGAAAATAAGGAAATAAATTGAAACCTGAAAGTGTTAATTAATTGGAAAATTTCCTATTCATCTATATATATATATATATAGTTTAAATTTTCTTTCAAAATATAAGTTAAAAATAATAATTTTTATAGTGATTAACAATTTTGAAATGTGTTTTCGATGATTAAAAGACGAGTGAAATTTTAGAAATCTTATAGATTTTAAAAATTCACGTGATTATTTTTATTTTTATTGTATTTAGAAACATGATTTATTTTTGTTGATTTTATTTAGATGTGAATTATTGAAAAATAAATTAAAGAAAAATTCTGAATTTTCATTGATTAATTTTTGTTATGATGCTAAATGATTAGGGACAGTTTTAACCATTTAAGTCTAGAAATCATATTTTATAATGTTGTGTAACCTTGAAAATGGTTTATGATTCAATTTGGTTTGGTAATGTGTTGTATCTTCTAGTAGATGATTATTTATCTTATCTACTATACTTGGAAATTATCTACTTTAGCTTATTGTAACATTTAAGTGATGAGAATTAATTCAAAAGAAAATATAACCGTGATCAATTTGGAGCAGTAAGAGCTCTACGAGGACGGGTTCCATCTTGGTGTTATGGGATGAAAGTAAAATCTTGGTGTTAATTTTTGAATTAATTATGTGTATATGATTATGTAAATATTAAATTGTTTATATTTCAAATGTTATAATTGTTGGGAATTAGTGTATAGAGTTAGAGTAGTCGAGAGCATCTAAAAGTGAAAGAGTTTTATATTTCTTCAATCGGATTATTGATTATATATTGATTTAAGTGTCATTGTTACTACTTGTAAGTTACAAATAAATTATTGTTAATGTATAATTTTTAACATGAAGTAAGAAATAGGAGTTGTGGCGCCGCCTTCGCACTACTAAACCACGTTAAAGATACTTTTAACTATCCATGTTTGAATTTAAATGACTACAGTTATAGTTACTTTAACTAATTGACTCCATGAGTAGGAGACACTAGCTACCTCAATGACTCATCGTCGATAAAAGAGGCAAAGATAACTCATTATTTTGTTAAAAGTACCTTTTGATTTTATTCTTTAAATGGTTGACTAATGATGTTAATACATGATAGTGGAAACAATTAATACACAAGAAAATACAATTGACACGACTGACATTTAACTCACATTGAATCGACACTCAACCCACTCGACCTGATTGGACAGACCTGCTCTGATACCACTAATCTGTCACCCTAAATGTAACACCCCGATTTTTAACAGCGCGAGTGTATTTTATTTTCAAAAACAAACTCATGAAACAAAGAATAATTAAGTAAAATACCTTTGGATAAATATTTAAGTCGTAACACAACGACAAATAAGTCAACATAATTTACAAGCAGCGGAATAGTTTTTGAAATACGGATCCAAAGTATTTACACTTCAAAAAGTGGTACATAGACCCCATCATAATAAAATGTCAAACAGACAATATTAGTATAGATACAATCTTTCAATTTAAAATAAACGCAATCCAAAATAAAGAAATATGTTCCCATTATGTCAACCTAATCTGATCATTCTCCAAAACAAACTAAATGCCCTGAGTGATCTCCACGCGCCCCGTAAAATCCTCCTAACATAGCTCCAGTCAGGCATTCCCCTCGACATTCCCATCCACAGGGTATGAACTTGTAGGATTGTCCTGGCTCTCATTTGAGGGCAAAGCCCAGATTTCCACAATAGTTGTAAAGGGTCACCAACCGAAATTAACAGTTAACACATAATATTTAAGTTTTTGAATGCACAAAATAATCTTTCA
>NC_021162.2:27076569-27077111 GCF_000331145.2 Cicer arietinum | reverse complement strand
AAACAACATTGTTGTATTCGAATACAACATCTCTGTATTTGAATACAAGGCTGTTTCAGCATTCAGCAGCAAAAACAACATGTCTGTATTCGAATACAACAGTCTGTATTCGACTACACAGTAAGTCAGTAGCAAAACAACATGTATGTATTCGAATACAACAGTCTGTATTCGACTACACAGTAAGTCAGTGGAAAAAACAACATGTTTGTATTCGAATACAACAGTCTGTATTCGACTACACAGTAAGTCAGTGGCAAAAACAGCATGTCTGTATTCGAATACAACTTTCTGTATTCGAATACACATCAGACAGCAACAGGAAAACCGCAAAAATCAGCAAAATTCAGCTTTTTAAAGGGTTTCGAAACCAATCAACACTTACACACAAATCCAAACAATCACACTTAGCAATTATAGCGCAAACACCACGACATCTTGAGTTTCGAAATAGTTTTGCAATCAATCACACTTACACACAATTCCAAAACATCCACACTTGGCAATTATAACACAATCACCACGACAACATAAGTTTCGAA
>NC_021162.2:27070886-27075908 GCF_000331145.2 Cicer arietinum | reverse complement strand
GCAAACACACATTAAGTAAACAAGATATTAAGAGATTCCTCATTCTTAATACTCGTTTAACTTAAACGATTTTCACAAATACACATTAAGTAAACAAGACATTAAGAGATTCCCCATTCATAATACTCATTTAACTTAAACGATTTTCGCAAACACACATTAAGTAAACAAGATATTAAGAGATTCCCCATTCTTAATACTCGTTTAACCCTAATGGTTTTCAAATACCACACAAAACAACTCAAACATATTATCAAAACCAAATCACAATTCACACCAATTCATGTCTCGAAATTCATAAGCATCAATTCTGAACACGTCAAACACGATTAACACAAATCATCACAACATACCACTCAAACAGATCAAATTTCATTTACTCAAAATCATACACAAATGAGTTAAAGTCATTTTCCACGAAACATTCATCAATAACACCAAAACCTAACTCTAAGATTTTATCCATAAAGCCTTAGATTCATTTTCCCCAAGTCAACACTCTAACCCTAACAAAATTCTCTTCCACACAATCACAGATAAGTCCCTAAATGCAAACTAAAAGTTTGGAAGGAGCCCTTACCTTAACGTTAGCTTTAACGAGCGATTACGGTACCGCGAGTAATTCCAATAAAATCTCCGCTCCCGACGTCGCTTCCAAAGTTGGTTCCCTAGCACCGTAGTGTGGTAGTGAGCAACTTTCCCTTCTATCTCTTCGCGAAACTAAGCTTAGATCTAGATGAAACGGGGAGGTTTGTGTTTGACGATTTTGAAATCCCTAATACCGTTTTTCTTCATTTTCGAAACAACGAGGAAGTATGAAGCTGAGAAATCCTTGCTTCCTTACCCACTAATCCTTGGGTTTCTATTCTTGAAGCCAAGGAACGAAAAAGAAGCAAAATCAATCCAAGAAGAAAGAGGGAGATAAAGTTCACGCGAGGCAGAGGAAGAAGAAGGAAAATGTTTTCTGTTTTCTTTCAGTTTTCCTTTCTTCCTTTTTCCTTCCTTTCTATTTCTTTCATTTTTCCTTCCTTTCTTTTTCTTTCTATATATATATATATATATTAATTACTTTTAACAAATATCTCCAAATATCTAGATATTTATTAAATTTACCATTTCACATTAAATTCTTCATAAAAGATTCACCGCAGTTAATTTAATTTATTTATCGACGAGTAATTTTAATCGACCATCAAAATATCTTTTTGATCATATAAACTCCAAAATATTATTAACTTTGGCTAAAAAGCCTCCGAGCCAATATCCAAAATACACAAAAATACATAAAGTATACTTTAAAATTATGGGTCTTACTTTACTACCCCCCTAAAATTAGTTTCGTCCTCGAAACTATGCGTCGATAAATAACTTTGGGTGTTGTTCTCTCATCTTGCTCTCCAGTTCCCAAGTCGCATCTCCAGTAATTGGGTTCCAAATCACCTTGACCAATGAAACATCCTTGGTCCTCAATCGCTTAATCTTCCTGTCATCAATTCTCACAGGTGGTACTTCGAATGACAAGTTATCCTTCAGTTGGATTGTGTCTGGTTCGATCACATGAGATGGATCGGCAAGATATTTCCTCAACTGTGACACATGAAACACGTTATGAATATTGGACAGCATCAGAGGCAATGCAATCCGATAAGCAACAGCCCCAGTTCGTGTAGAAATATGATATGGTCCAATGAATTTCGGAGTCAACTTCTTCGATTTCAATGCTCTACCAACTCCAGTAGTAGGTGTGACTCTTAGAAATACATGGTCACCCTGTTCGAATTCTAAAAGTCTGCGACGCCTGTCTGCTTAACTTTTCTGACGATCTTGTGAAGTCTTCATTTTCTCCTTGATCTTCTTTACCTTAGCCGTAGTCTGTTGCACCATCTCTGGTCCGACAATCATATTTTCACCGTCCTTATACCAACACAAGGGCGTTTGACACTTGCGCCCATATAAAGCCTCATATGGTGCCATTCCAATACTTGCGTGGAAACTATTGTTGTAGGTGAACTCAATCAACGGAAGTACATCATCCCAACTTCCTCTATCATCTAATACACATGCTTTCAACAGATCTTCCAGGGATTGATTTGTCCTTTCAGTCTGCCCGTCCGTTTGTGGATGGTAAGCTGAACTCAATCGTAGTTTCATTCCCAACGCTTCGTGCAATGCTCCCCAAAAATGTGATGTGAACTTCGGATCACGGTCTGATACAATACTCAATGGTACCCCGTGTAACCTCACAATTTCAGCAATGTAGATCTCTGTTAGCTGATCTACCTTATAGGTGGTGTTTACTGGTAAAAAATGGGCGGATTTAGTCAGTCGATCCACTATCACCCATATAGAATCATTCTTTCTCCTTGTTTTAGGCAATCCAGTTATGAAATCCATGGAAATGTTGTCCCACTTCCATTCGGATATATCTAAGGGTTGCAACATCCCAACAGGTCGCTGATGTTCCACCTTCACTTTTTGACAAGTTAGACAAGTCGATACATGTCTCTTCATTCCTGGCGACCAATAATTCTACCTCAAATCTTGATACATTTTAGTTGCTCCAGGATGAATACTCAACTTACTCTTATGAGCCTCTTCTAAAATTGTTTTCCTCATATCTGTAATTTCTGGTACACAAATCCTACCATTACATCGAAAAATATTATCTGATCCAATCTTAAACTCAGTGGTCTTCCTTTGCACTATTAGGTTCCTCTTCTCTTGAATTAAGACATCATCTTGAGAATTTGCAATGTCTTCAAGTAGTCCACTCGAAATCTTAATCATTCCGAATTTCAAAATTCCCGGTGCAAACTCTACGTTCAAGTGTAGGTCTTCAAACAAATATTTCAAGCTCTTATGGTCGCTGAACACGGTGAACGTGCACCCATATAAATAATGCCTCCAGATCTTTAATGCAAAAACAACCGCGGCAAGCTCCAAATCATGAGTAGGATAGTTCCTTTCGTGAATCTTCAATTGTCTCGAGGCATAAGCCACAGCTTTCTTGTGTTGCATCAGAACACATCCTAACCCCTGGTGGGATGCATCACAATAAACTTCATAGGGTTCTTCTGATTGCGGTAATACCAATACAGGTGAGGTCGTCAATTTCCTCTTCAGTAACTGGAAGTTTTCTTCACACTTCTCCGTCCATGCGAACGGTTGATCTTTTCTGGTAAGTTGTGTCAGTGGAGCCACAATCTTAGCAAAACCTTCGATAAACCTCCTGTAGTACCCTGCCAGTCCCACAAAACTTCGTATGTCAGTGACAGTCTGAGGCTGTTTCCAAGCAAGAACCGCCTCAATCTTAGCCGGATCTACAGCGATTCCTTCCTTGGTTATCACATGTCCCAAGAAATTCACTTTCTCTAGCCAAAATTCACACTTCGACAGATTGGCATACAATCGCTTCTCGCGTAAAATCTCAAGAACTTGTCGCAAATGTTCTCCATGCTCTTCTTCAGTCCTTGAATAAATCAATATATCATCAATGAATACCACCACGAATTTATCAAGGAACGAATTAAAGATCCTGTTCATGTAGTCCATGAAAATTGCCGGTGCATTGGTAACTCCGAACGGCATAACCAGGTATTCATAATGTCCGTAGCGGGTTCTGAAAGCTGTTTTCTGAATGTCTCCTTCCCTTACTCGGATCTGATGGTAACCCGACTTCAAGTCAATCTTCGAAAATATCGCGGCCCCTCTCAATTGATCCATCAAATCATCGATTCGTGGCAAAGGATAACGATTCTTGATAGTTGCCTTGTTGAGCTGTCTATAATCCACACATAGGCGCGAGCTTCCGTCCTTCTTCTTAACTAGCAAAACTGGAGCTCCCCATGGTGATACACTTGGTCTGATGAATTTCTTCTCCAACAAGTCTTCAATTTGGCTTTTGAGCTCATTTAGTTCCAATGGCGACATTCGATAAGGTGCCATTGAAATGGGTCCCGTTCCTGGGTGCAAATCAATGAAGAATTCCACTTCTCTTACCGGTGGCAATCCTGGAATTTCCGTTGGAAATACATCCCGATACTCGTTGACAAGTATCACATCTTCTATTTCCACATTTATCTTTGCCTCTACATTTGCTAGAGACAAAAACTCATGAGTCCCTTCACTTAGCGACACTCGGAGTTTGTTAGCAGCTAAATACTTAACAACTCCTGGTTCGGGGAAAAGAACCAATTTACGAGCACAATCCAAGATCACATAATGGTAAGACATCCAATCCATACCGAGAATGACCTCGAGTGATTGTAGAGGTAAACAAATCAAATTAACCAAGAAATCCCTATTCTGAATAGTCATTTGACAATGTAAACATGCAGAATTTACTGTCAAAGTCTTAGGAGGTGTGGAAACAACCAAATCAAAAGGTAAAGCAGACACAGATAACTTCAAACGATTTACACAATCCATAACAATGAAGGAATGGGTCGCCCCCGAATCAAAAAATGCAGTTAGAGTGTTACCTACGATCTCACAGTCACGTTGAATCAGATTACCAGATGGATTCCCATCTTCAACACTCACACAATAAATGCGTCCTCTAGCAGTAGGACGGGTAGCCCTAGGTACATTCACAACCGGTTCCACCTTTGGAGCCGTGCAATCCCTTGCCATGTGCCCTGGCTTCCGACAATTGTAACAGGTGAGGATATTAGAGGTACAAGCACTAGCATTATGTCCCTCTTCCCCAAATCGGAAACATCGAAGCACTTGTCCCAATTGTCTTCCGAAATTCTGGTTCCCTGGGCGATTCTCCCCACCGTTGTTATTTTGTGGTCGATTATAGGGTTTAGCAACTTGTTTCCCCTTGTTGTTCTGATAATTCACCCGACTGGGCCCTCCTACACTAAAATTCCCTCCTCGGCTATCCCTCTTATTCTTCATATCCTCAACTTCCCTACATTTTTCCACAAGAACTTGGAAACGTTGAATTCCCAAGGGCAGGACAGAGTCTTGAATCTCATACTTTAGTCCGTCTTGGAAACAATGACACATGAATGGTTC
>NC_021162.2:27070228-27070631 GCF_000331145.2 Cicer arietinum | reverse complement strand
AACCTGAAGTGTCACGATAGCGATTCAAACTTAGCAGCATATTCACCCACGGTCATGTTCCCCTGATGCAGTTTCAGGAAATCATCACCCAGCTTAGTCCTGGTACTCATCGGGAAGTATTTGTCTAAAAACTTCCTTTTGAATGATTCCCAGTTCACCTCCTCGTGAGCTGATCTCATCAACAATCTTGCACTCCTCCACCAATACTCAGCATCCCCTAATAGCATATAAGTGGCATGGTTGACCTTCACTTCTGCCTGACTGTTAATCATTTCGAAGATCTTCTCCACTTCTTGGATCCATTGATCCACTTTCTCTGAATTTTCATCCCCCTTAAACTTGGGAGAATTATAACGACGGAAGTCTTCTAACCCTCTTGACTCCGCAACACAGATCTCTCTTT
>NC_021162.2:27069448-27069805 GCF_000331145.2 Cicer arietinum | reverse complement strand
AAGTATTTACACTTCAAAAAGTGGTACATAGACCCCATCATAATAAAATGTCAAACAAACAATATTAGTATAGATACAATCTTCCAATTTAAAATAAACGCAATCCAAAATAAAGACATATGTTCCTCTATGTCAACCTAATCTGATCATTCTCCAAAACAAGCTAAACGCAACATAGCTTCAGTCAGGCATTCCCCTCTACATTCCCATCCACAGGGTACGAACCGGTAGGATTGTCCTGGCTCTCATCTGAGGGCAAAGCCCAGATTTCCACAATAGTTGTAAAGGGTCACCAACCGAAATTAACAGCTAACACATAACATTTAAGTTTTTTAAATGCACAAAATAATCTTTCAA
>NC_021162.2:27068904-27069298 GCF_000331145.2 Cicer arietinum | reverse complement strand
CTGTATTCGAATACAACAGTCTGTATTCGACTACATAGTAAGTCAGTATCAAAACAGCATGTCTGTATTCGAATACAACAGTCTGTATTTGACTACACAGTAAGTCAGTGGCAAAAACAGCATGTCTGTATTTGAATACAACAGTCTGTATTCGACTACACAGTAAGTCAGTGGCAAAAACAATATGTCTGTATTCGAATACAGCTTTCTGTATTCGGATACACATCAGACAGCAATAGGAAAACAACAAAAATCAGCAAAATTCAGCTTTTTAAGGGGTTTCGAAACCAATCAACACTTACACACAAATCCAAACAATCACACTTAGCAATTATAGCGCAAACACCACGACATCTTGAGTTTCGAAATAGTTTTGCAATCAATCACACTTACA
>NC_021162.2:27068420-27068805 GCF_000331145.2 Cicer arietinum | reverse complement strand
TGGTTTTGCAATCAGTCACACTTACACACAATATCAATACATAACACTTAAACATAACTTGATTCAAACACGACTCGTGTGCCAAGCACCCTAATGCAATGCGTATATGCCAAAATGCATGGACTCGGAATTCCAAACCAAAACCCTCCTCGAAGGGCCGTAAATCATAATTGTACCGACTATCGCAGGCCAAAGTACCAATTACCGAGGTGCCACCTATCACGGGTCAGCACAATTTACTAAAAAGCGTAAATCGTAAACGTACCACCTATCACGGGTCAGTACTGTTTACCGAGGTGCCACCTATCACGGGTCAGCACGATTTACTAAAAGAAAAAGTGTAAATCGTAAACGTACCGCCTATCACAGGCCTAAGTACTATTTA
>NC_021162.2:27066089-27067079 GCF_000331145.2 Cicer arietinum | reverse complement strand
ATATTTCTATAAAATTTGCAGTAGATAAATAAAAATATGTTTCCAAGAAAATCAAAACTTAATTTTTAACTTAGAATATAACGTTTCTCAAAAATCAAAAGGAACACTTTAAACTAATTTTCTCCGTTAAAATAGTTTAATCTCAATAAGCTTGATTTAAGTATAATTACTTGATTTAATTTAAAAACTTACTAGTACTTCTAAGATTTTCATACAAAAATTCGTTTCAAATTAAATAAGTAAAATACAATTTAAGCCTTTATCCCTGGTATCACCTATCAGAGCGTAGTTCCTCCCAAACTTGAACTTCAAGATTCATTAACCTGTAATACTGTGATTTTGCAAACGCGGGGCCAAGCCAGTCAAACACAAACAACGAAGGAGGTGAGTTTCAAAATCATGATGACATTATAATACAAGCAAGAAGAACACGCAAACAATCATAATAGAACCGTATCATAACACAAACATTCCATCAAGAAAATATCACATTAAAACTCAAAAGCACTCAAGAAAAATCAATAAATTTCACTATAACAACAATTGTCTAAGAGAAATTATCACCACACACGATACATATTAATCACAACAAAACAATCACAATAAAGTGCAATGCTATGCATGAGCTTAGACTCTACTTCACAATGTGGTACCATTCTAACTCTGAAGTACTTGGTTAGGAGGCTTGATACTATGCCACCATCCCGGTGGACGGACAATTCAAACTGGCCCTGTCCTCGTAGATCCCCTCAACTCAACCCGAGACACATATACGTGACAATCGAGGTAAACGTGTGTTGCGTGGTAGCTCCCGACATTTGGAGTGCTACCTCCAAGTCACCTACGAATTCCCCACCGGAATACCTCCAAGGTCTAACAATCTTGCCTTAAGGCTCAACAGCAGACCGCCACGACCAGGCTCATTCAGTTGTACTTCCCCGGAATCACTAGGCTTGTCAGGCCCTACCTATATGATGACCAAATAATCTC
>NC_021162.2:27063949-27065479 GCF_000331145.2 Cicer arietinum | reverse complement strand
TTAAATATCACAATAATATCAAATATCACAATAATGTTAAATATCACAATAATGTTAAATATCACAATAATGTTAAATATCACAATAATATAAAATATCACACATTTAACGAAATTAAATCAATCAACACCTTATAAATATTTCTATTTCATATTTTAATCTCACAATTTTCTTATTTGCAGATTAATTAATTTATCACTCAAAGGGCTACTGGCGTACGTAGCGAGCCCATGATGAATCATTGGGAAATACGGTTTTCCTGTTCATCTCACAATATATTATACTCATGAATTCAAGCGCTCTCTCACCCTTACCTTATTTCGACGCTTTCACACACGAATACGATTCTATGCGCAAACAGCCTTTGTTCATTGACTCTTTGTCCATCAATCGATCTAACTCGACAGTTTATGGGTAAACGTTAAAAATAGTTTATGAGAAGATACTCTAAAAACTAAGTTCGAAATTCGGTCAAAGAAGATTACCATAAATCAGAAAACCAATCAGTGGATAATATAGCCACTTTTCACACGGTCGTTTTGGCGTTGGTTTCACTCAAATCAGACTTACGGTGAAGAAGAACGGCTCAAACTAAGGAATTTTATAAACGCAGAAGTCGGGTATTTTGGAGAGGAATTTGGATGGTTAAAAATCTGAGGAAATATGTTTATTTGACTACCTAAATGAATAAAATGACGTATTGAATTTTGGACGACAACGGAGAAACTTTTCTAGAACAATTATCGATCATCGGTGTCAAACTATAGGTTGTTGTTGTGTTTCTTTTTGGTTTTACGGCCGCCGTCCAACTCCCTTCCCTTTTTTGTTTTAAAAATCTGAGGAAATATGTTTATTTGACTACCTAAATGAATAAAATGACGTATTGAATTTTGGACGACAACGGAGAAACTTTTCTAGAACAATTATCGATCATCGGTGTCAAACTATAGGTTGTTGTTGTGTTTCTTTTTGGTTTTACGGCCGCCGTCCAACTCCCTTCCCTTTTTTGTTTGTTTGTTTTATTTTATTAACAATTAGGGTTCACACATGGGTCAAACCCATTGGTCTCCTTTTATGTTTTACTAGTTTTATTTTATTTTATTTTTTTTTAAAACACAATTTCATTAATAAAATATTATTATTATTTCAAAATTAATAATTGAACACTACGCGAAAAAACGCATTTTACAGCGCTTTTTTTAAGCCATTTACAGCGCTTTTTCAAAAAAATAAGCGATGTGGAAACGAGCGCTGTAAATGATACAACAGCGCTTTTAAAAAAGCGCTATAAAACATGTAAATACAACGCGCGCTTGTTATGCACATTTTACAGCGCTTCTTCACAAAAAGCGCTGTAAATATGCACCCCATTATATGAGTTATGGGTGTGCATATTACAGCGCTTTCTCAAACAAGCGCTGTAATATGCCCAACCATAATTCATATATTGGTGGGCATATTACAGCACTTTCTCACAAAAGCGCTGTAATATGCCCACCCATAACTCATATAATGGGGTGCATATTACAG
>NC_021162.2:27044426-27063449 GCF_000331145.2 Cicer arietinum | reverse complement strand
AAAACACATTTTTTTGTTTGTTTTATTTAATTTAAATATATAAATATATAATTTTATTTTTTGTATATTATTCATAATTAATATTAATGATTTAAATCAATTACTAAGACATACACACAAGACACACATGAAGAAAATTATAACACATATCAACACTCATATAATAGTAGTAGTGTATCGTTATACTATTGAAATATAATAATAAGATATATTATTATTATATTATCTTAATCTTATATAGTATTAAAATTAGATATTCAAACTTCTAGAAATTTTGAACATTGACTTATGTTTATAAAATTAAAAATGTTGATTTTTTCATTCTATAAAGCCTTGGCTTTTACTTTTATAGTGATATATCATACAATAAAATAACAAAAATAGATCATATTGCTATAGATATTGAAGCTACTTGAAATGGCTAAGTTTTCTTACATGTTTATCATTCTTGCCCTTATTTTTTCAGGTAAACAATTTTTTATATCAATTTTCTTGTTTGTGTTTATTAGGATAAATTAAATAGGATTTTTTTCTATCTAATATAGTGTTTTAATTTTAACTATTACAGTTATGACAAGTGGTGCAAATGGACAACAAAAAAGATGTATTGATGTCATCAGTAAAGATACATGTAACCTTCCAACATGCAGAAAGACGTGCTATTTTAAATATCAGAACAAAAATGGTTGGGGACAATGCGTTAGTGTAAACCCTTTTACACCTTATAGTTGTGTTTGCACATATGATTGTCAAAAATAGAACAAAAATATGACAATTGCTCAAATTTAAATGTAAAAGCATATCAAAATAAAGTTAATAAATTTAAGACATTTAAATTTTTTGTTTAAAAAGTGTATTAAAGAATTTAATATACTTCAATGAGAATAAAAACAAAACTTGATATGTTTTCTATAGTGTTATTTTGGCTAAAGATTTTGATCATAACATATATTTTTTACATTATTTCAAAATATGGGAGAATGATTATGACTAAAAAACAAATAAAAAAAGTTCATAGACATGCAACACTCTCCAAATAAGTTGAAAATTTTCTATAATATGGTCTTGAATAATGTGAGAGGGAGTAACTTAGGTTAGACACAAAGGACATTGATGTATGACCAAAGATATTCTTGTAATAATACATCCACAAAATCTCACTGAGAAGACATATAGTGTTGTAGTTTATTTGGTCAAGCGTCTTATGATAGGCAGTGCAACAACATAAACATAAAGTTAAGAAATTGGAAGCAATATTATAACACAAATTATAGAAAAAAAAATAGCTCGTATGTACTAGTAGTGTTGTATGGAAAATTCTTATTTGCATTTTTTAAACAAAATTATGAATCTAAATTTTCTTATGAACTATGAGACATATTCTTGACGAAAAATATTGAATAAATAGTACTTTTGTCAATGCTTTTACTTAATTTTAAAAGAATGAGTAGTTAAAGTTGTTGGAACCAAGCTCAAAGAATGTGAAAGAAGATATGGTCAAGATTTGAAGAAGATTTGATCAAGATTTATCTACTACAAAATATGAACATAATCAATCTAAAGAATTAACAAACGCAATATAAACAAAATACAATTCATAATTAAAGAAAGACTAAATTGAAGCCTAAGTTTTAACTATAACTTGACATTGAAGGCAGAAGAAAAAAATTATCCAAAAGCAGAAAAGAGTAATCTTAGAGTTCAAAGAGAGAAAGACTTGTTCGAATAAGAAATATTCTCTAAGTGTTATTTTCTTAGAGTGTAAGAGTTATTATCATTATCAGCTTTGTTAGAAGCAAACACTTAAAGTTCCAATTTTTTGTATCCAACTTGGTAGTGGCTTAGTTCCTTCTTCAATATGAGGTTGTCAAGTTGTTAGGAGAAAACTTGGCTTGTAGGGTCAAGGTGGTTAGAAGATATGGTCAAGATTTGAAGAAGATTTGATCAAGATTTATCTACTACAAAATATGAACATAATCAATCTAAAGAATTAACAAACACAATCTAAACAAAATACAATTCATAATTAAACAAAGACTAAATTGAAGCCTAAATTTTAACTATAAATTGACATTCAAGGTAGAAGAAAAAAATTATCCAAAAGCAGAAAAGAGTAATCTTAGAGTTCAAAGAGAGAAAGACTTGTTCGAATAAGAAATATTCTCTAAGTGTTATTTTCTTAGAGTGTAAGAGTTATTATCATTATCATCTTTGTTAGAAGCAAACGCTTAAAGTTCCAATCTTTTGTATCCAACCTGGTAGTGGCTTAGTTCCTTCTTCAATATGAGGTTGTCAGGTTGTTAGGAGAAGACTTGGCTTGTAGGATCAAGGTGGTTAGTTCCTTAAAATTCTAGGGTTGTCAGGATATTTGGGAAGACTGACTTGGAGGTTCAGGTGCTTTGTAATTCAAGGTATTTGAATTAGTGGATTAAGCCTTCTGAATGAGGGGGTCTAGATGTAGTCAAGTTAGTGGTGAATGATTACTCTTCATCACATGCATATTTTTCATTGTTTATAGTGTTACATATCTTTAATCATTAGTTAATTTAAGGAGTTATTTGATATATTTTGTTGATTTTAGTTCTTGGATTTAATTAAATGTTTATGTTCTAATTTCCTTGATTAAGTAGAGAATTTTTGTAGTTTTGTGTTGTTTCCATGTTTTAATGTAGTGTTGAATTTTGGTGAGAAATCAACACGACCTATGTGGAGTATTTCAGCCTTATATGGAGTTGTAGATGTCCAATTGGAGTCACACGAAGTGAAAATGAAAGCTAAGATGCATAGCTACAAATTTCATGAAGCCACCAGAGCCAAATTCAGACTCAAAAGAAGAGACAAATGCAGAAAACATCAAACATACAAAGTTGTGCGCCAGGAGCGCAGCTGCTGCGCTGGGGCACATTTCTGCACTAATGAATCTGTTAATTCACGCTTGAAGCACAAATCCTGTGCCAGGGGTGCGTAACACGCATCAGAACTCATTAAAACACGTTTTCATCACTTTTTAGGAATCTTTTTTACTATTGGGAAGTTTGGAGACTTGTGCCCTAGCAAAGAAACTCAAAGACGATGGTTTCTAACACCATTGGAGCAATTTTATCAAGAATCATTCATGAATATTTCTTGTAATTCTTCTTTAATCTCTATCTTTTCTATCTTTATCATGAGCAACTAAACTCTTTTTGTTAGTGATGAGTGTAACAAGATGAAACCCTTATTTTTATGATTTGATTTCTAGTTATATGAGTGGGTTTATTGAATTATATTTCTCATCTTTGTGCTTAATGCTTTTTATTGCTTGATCAACTTTAAAACGTTCGACGATTCGTATTTTGAAAAGGAAGTGGACTTTATGAATGCTTGAGATGAAAAATTCATGATATTTTAGTCTAGGGATAGATGTAGGTCACGAAACCAATTAAATTAGTTGCAAATGCAGTAGTTTAGCAAGAGAATTCCTGTACTGTAAGGCTTAATTCTAATATTAAATCCACTAAGGAATTAGGGGTTACTTTGGAATTAAATATTCTGTCACTAAGAAATTAGGACAAAAATAATAAAGTGAATTTGGTATTAATTCAATAAAGAAATTTGGTAACTAGGATCGAATTAGACCCAAAGGTTGGATTCAAAGTGAAACTCATCCCCGATATTTTTCTTATAACAAGGATCAATTTTATTATTGTTGTTAATTTCAAATATTATTTCAATCAATTCAGAAACTTTTTGTTCAATTTAAGTAATTAAACACAATTCGATAGTAAAACACAATCCTTGAGTTAGACACTTGGTACTACCGTTTTATTATTACTTGCAACGATTCAGTACACTTGCTAAAACACTATCAAGTTTTTGGCACCGTTGTCAAGAATTGTCATATCACTATTGAGTATACTTTATTTACTTAATTGAAATTTTTTGCTCCGCAATAAAATTTTTGTTTTTATTTTAATTATTTATTTTTCTTTATTTTTAAAATGTTCATTACTCACAATTTGTCCAACCTTGTATGCGAGGCAAGTCCCCAACTGAACTTCTCTTTGATCTAGAAATCATAAAAACTGCGAAAGCAAATCGAAAGGAAGTTTGAGAAAGGAGACAAAGGGAAAGACAATTAGTAGTGGAAGAAGAGGAATTTGGGGATTTCTTCATATTTGCGAAAATGGCCGATCCACCACCACCTGAATGCACCCTCGACGTGTATGGAAATAGAAATAGAAATTGTGATCCGTTGGCCATCCATAATCCACCGATTACAGTCAACAAGTTTGAAGTGACACTACACCAAAATTAGCCTTTTACAACGTGCCTTTTACAGCGCTTTGTTTCTAAAAGCGCTGTTGTATAATATTTTAAAATTAACTGAGGATACAACAACACTTTTCTAACAAGCGCTTTTGGCAAAAGAGTATGAAAATGGAGTGAAGGAGTTTGTTGAATTTGTAGTGAAGAATGTAAAAGCCCCAAATTGAATAATCTGTCCTTATTTAAAATGTTGTTTTAGAAAATGCGTTAGAGCAGATCAATAGGAAGGACATTTAGTATGGCATGGAATTGATCAGAGCTATACATGTTGGAAAAGACATGGTGAGAAAAAAAAAAAGGGAACACTAATTTTGAGAACGGTTTGACATATGTTTCAAATGATTTCGACATAAATACATATGAGCGGGACCGAGTCGAGGAGATTGCAAAAGCACATGAAGAAGATCTTTAAGATTGTCCTAAAATGTTTGAATCTTTGTTGAGTGATGTTTAGAAACCATTATATAATGGTTGTACTAAATTCACAAGACTGTCGGCGATATTAAAGTTGTACAAATTAAAATCGATTAATGGATGGTTTGATAAAAGCTTCACATAATTATTAACACTCCTAAAAGATATGTTGTCAGATGATAATGAACTTCTCAGTCGAACCTACGAGGCTAAACAAATTTTGTGCTCTATTGGCATGAGTTACAAAAGGATTCATGCATGTCCTAACGATTGCATTTTATTTCGAAACGAATATGAATTACTAAAGGCGTGTCACACAACACATGGCCTGTGATTTTGTTGATTTATAACCTACCTCCATGGTTATGTATGAAGAGTAAGTTTATGATGTTGTCTTTATTAATTTCTGGACCCAAACAACCGGGGAATGATATCGACGTATACTTGAGTCCTTTAATTGAAGCTATAGAAAATATGTGGGAGACAGATGTGGAAGTTTATGTTCGGTATAAGAAAGAATGTTTCAATTTGAGGGCTATGTTGTTCGATACAATTAATGATTTTCCAGCATATGGTAATTTATCAGGATATAACGTTAAAGGTTAGTGTGCATGTCCTATATGTGAAGAGAGTACATATTGGATGCGGTTGAAACATTGTAAGAAGAACGTATTTCTTAGACATCATAGCTTTTTACCTTTTAGTCATCAGTATCGCGGGTGGAGAAATGCATTCAATGGAAAATTAGAGGAAGGTATTGCTCCTTTAGCACGGACTAGATACAAATATTTGAAAAAGTACAAGGTTTGACCAATAAATTTGGCAAACCTTTTGCGGGAGAGCTTGTCAAAATTGGGTGGAAGAAAAAGTCAATTTTCTTCGAATTTCCATATTGGAAGTCATAGTAAATAAGACATTTTTTTCGATGTGATGCATATTGAAAAAAATGTATTTGATAGTGTTATTGGTACGTTAATGTTCCAGGAAAGTATAAGGATGACATCAATGCAAAATTGGACTTGGTCGATATGATAATAAGAAATGAATTGGGTCCTTTAATGAAAGGAAGACGCACATATCTACCTCCAGCCGCTAATACTCTATCTAGAAAGGAAAAAATTGTTATATGTAAATTTCTACACAAAGTTAAAGTCCCAGAAGGATCCTCTTTAAATACTAAAAATTTAGTTTGTATGAAAGACCTCAAGTTAAAAGGTTTGAAGACCCATGATTGTCATGTTCTAATGGGGCATTTACTACCAATAGGTATATGTTCCATTTTACCTGAAAATATTTGATGAGCCACAACTAAATTATGTTTCTTCTTCAGGAAAATTTGTAGTAAAGTGATCGATCCTAAAAAATTACCGATATTGTAGAGGAAAATTGGTGTTACCTTGTGTGAGCTTGAAATGTTTTTCCCACCCTCGTTTTTTGCTATAATGGTTCACCTTACTGTTCATATTGTTATAGAGACACAACTTTGTGGGCCAACTTATATGAGATGGATGTTTCCGATAGAACGATATACGAAAATATTAAAAGCGTACGTAAAAAGCAGAAGTCAACCAAAAGGTTGTATTGTTGAACGATACATTGTCAAAGAAGCTGTTGTATTTTGTACTGAATATCTATCCAATGTTAAATCCATAGGGCTTCCCATGTCTCGTCATTCGAGAAGAATAACACGAGAATGGATAATTGGAAAGAGAGTAATGACTATATCAAGGAGATAATGGGAGCAGGCATATTCTGTGTAACACCCCGATTTTTAACAGCGTTAGTGTATTTTTTTTTCCAAAACAAATTCATAAAAACGAAGAAAATACTTTTGAATAAAATATTTAAGTTATAACACAACGACAAATTAGTCAACATAATTTACAAGCAGCGGAATAGTTTTTGAAATACGAATCCAAAGTATTTACACATCAAAAGTGGTACATGGAACCCATCGAAAGTAAAATGTCAAGCTGACAATATTGGTGTAGGTACAGTCTTCCAAATTAAAATGAACTCATCCCAAAAGAAAGACTTCTAGTCCCTATGCAACCACCTAATCTGATCATGCTACAAAACTACACCACCCTGGTCATCTCCACGCGCTCCGCAAGATCCTCCTGACACAGCCTTGGTCAAGTATGACTAACTACTTTCCCATCTCCAGGGTACTAACCGGTAGGATGATCCTGGTTCTTATCTGAGGGTAAAGCCCAGATTTCCACAATAATTGTAAAGGTCACCAACCGAAATTAACAAACATCACATAACAAAATTCTTATATTTTCAAATGCTCAAAATAACCTTTCGTCTTAGCATACTCCTCGAAAGGATTTTCATATGTCCAAAAATGCATAAACAATTGTAGCCGAATACAATTGAGGAAAGGCAGATTTTCAATTCTAAAATGGCTCTGAATCAATCAACACTTCAAACATTAATGTTATCAACTATGAACACATAATTAACACCAAATTAATCTCCACAAATTCACACCTCAATCACACAGCGAATATTCATTAAATTAATTATGAACACATAAATACATCAAAACTTGATCAACCTAACTTCACACCTCAAAGTAATTACGACAAATCACAACAACAACCGAATATGTATATACAATTATCAAGTATAACAAGCATGACTCGTGTGCCAAGCACCCTAATGCAATGCGTATATGCCAAAATGCATCATTTCGGAATTCCAAACCAAAACCCTCCTCGAGGGGCGTAAATCATAATTGTACAGCCTCTCACAGACCAGTACTAATTACCGAGGTGCAATCTCTCACGGATCAGCATGATTTACTAGCGTGCAGTCTCTCACAGACTAGCACGACATGCAAGAGTGCAGTCGCTCACAGACCAGCACAATTTTCTAGAGTGCAATCGCTCACAGATCAGCATATTCTAGAGTGCAATCTCTCACAGATCAGCACGACGCGACAATCCCCACAAGGTTAAGATGAACTAACAATTCACATGGCATCATCCCGTGGCCCATCACGGTCACCACTATCACCATAGCCCCATCGCGGTCACCATGTACTATGAAATGCATGAGCATACTCTGACTCTTTTCACCACAATCATTAAGTAAATGCAGTTATTAAAAGATTCCCTATTTTTAATACTCATTTAACACTAATGATTTTTCAAACACCACACAGAGCATACTCAAACATATTTATTCACACCAATTTAAATTTCCACAACCACACATAAATCACATCTCCAAATTTCATCCACACCTAAATTGAATTAAACTCATTTTCCACCAAGTCACACATAAATTTCATCTCAAAAATTCATAATATTAATTATTAACACATCAATTTCACCTAACATAAATCACCAAAATTTCCAAACATTAATCACCATATTCAATCTCTAAAATTTTCAACCATAAATCACCACAACAACATTAATATATCAGAGTTCTCCCCACCGCTAACTCGGTGCCAACAACCTCGATTCCTTTTCGAGACTCAAGGAGCTAACTACATAAACATGAATATTTATAACAACTTGTTCACAATAAAACTAATCCAAACACAACAAAATTTCCAAAATTAAATCTTTCTCACACACCAAAGTTTTAAAACCAAATAATCTATATTATTTACTTAAAACTAAATTAAACAAATATTGTCCAAATTTCACATACACACACTCGAATATTAAAGCACCAAAAATTTTGAGTTAATAAAATACTCTAAACTTTTTTTTTTCTTTTTAAACTCAATCAAAGAGTAATTAAAAGAGTAACATTTTAAACTCTAACGATTGTTAATTTCAATATATCTTTTTGCTCAAACTCTTTAACTTGGTTAAAATTTGAATTTTTTCACAACTTTAACAATGCTAATTTTTTTGTAAAATTTCAATTTCAGATCAAACTCATTTATTTGAAAATAACTCATTACGTAACTCAAACACATCAAATTTAATTACCGCCAATTCACACCAAATTCAATCAATTCAATTCCACAACCCATATATAGCACCTCAAGTAAATTTCAACAATTCAAACATAACTCACCCAATTTCAAAACTCCATATTTTTATTTTCTACAAAATCCACAAATCCACAAATAAATCCACAAATCCACAAATAAACCACATCTCAAAAATTCACAAATAAATCACATCTCAAAAATTCATAATAATAATTATGAACATATAAATCACACCAAACTTGAATCACCACAAACCACACCTCAAATTTAAATTCCACTAAATTACACATAATCACATTAAATTAATTTTTCATAAAATCACACCTCAAATACATCAAATTTCTTTTCCACAAAATCACAAATAATGTCCTAAATGCAAACTAAAAGTTTGGAAGGAGCCCTTACCTTAACGATAGCTCTAACACGCGATAATGGAAGCTTAGAAGTTGAAGAAAAATGAAAGTTTATGTTTGTGGCTTTTTTGAAAAACCAACACTTTACTTGTTTTGCTTTTGAAACAGAGGTGAAGAAAGAAAGAAGATGCAAGGCAACGTGAATGCTACTGAGAACATTCTCTTCCTTTCATTGCCTTTTATACACACGCACATGTGTATATATCTATATTAAAATAATAATAATATATAATAATAATAAATATCTAAACAAATATCTAGATATTTTTATAAAAATCATCATTACGCATGTCACCTCACATCACATCACAAACCACTTTTTTAGAAAAATATCTACTCTCGTCGTAATTCAATGGGCAGATGAATTTTTCTGAAAAATGCTGCATCTCAAAAAAAAAATTCTTCGACAAAAGATTCACCGTAATGAAATAAAATTATTCATCGATGAATAATTTTAATCGAGTCTCCAAAAATATATTTTTGGCTTTTAACTCACAAAGTGCCATAAAATTGGCTAAAAAGCCTCAGAAATTCAACACAAAATTCCCAAAAATACATAAATTAGAATTTAAAATTAAGGGTCTTACATTACTACCCTCCAAAAAGAAGTTTCGTCCTCGAAACTTAAAGTATGAGTAACAATCCACACTAGGTTTGTACTCAAATTCAACTTACAAGTCACAACTTGTTTCACCCGGCCCACTCGAAGAAAGTGTTGCGTACCCCTTTTCATAGGGTGCTTACTAACTCTATACATTACCATAGCCGGAAAGACTCACCTGTTCCATTCAACATGATTTTGTTTACTATCAACAAGAGATTAAGGATGATCAGTTCCTCAATTTGTCAATAAGTAGCCAACAACCATGATAGAGGCTTAGACTATCTTAACCGAACTGTAATAGCGCTCTTTGTGACTTGCACTTAAGGTTATTCTAATGCACAAGCGGTCGAACAATCTCCTCAAGGTCCACTGAGTTTTTCCTTATTTTCCTATAACTTTGATCCTATCGACGAAGTATAATCGCTCATAGATATGTCACATAGCCTCATATATGTCCACTTGGTACGAAACATCCATTAAGTATCAAACGGAAACACTAAGTATGACACTAACATATTGAACACAAAACAATCATTACCGCCGAGAACTCCCTAATTTCTCCATGGTCCACAAATCCTTGATTTCTTTAGGCGCACAACTACATCAAACACAATGTCTTTATCAAAATGGTCGTCTAATTTTAACTTTAATAATTACATCCTAACATCCAGTTGGTGATTAAAGTTTCCCCAAATATTTTTGACAACATGCCAGAACTATACCACCTACAACACACAAACTTCCTTCAAGTTTAGTGCTTCGTTTCAAGAGTAACGTCTCCAACAAAATCAAACTTGAATTTCAATCTTGATTAAGACCTACATTTGTCTCATGCCTTAACACCTCAAATTCACGCTTCACTAATCCATTTCCTACATACGTCGCAATTATGGACAAACCCGAAAATAATTTCCTACATCTACTTCCAACATTCATTCAGATACTTCTCAATTTCGTCACGTCCTTAATTTGCAGCTTGATGATTATCTTTTCATTATGACAGGTCAAACATATTGTATTCACTCCATCACTTTTCCATTTATACAAACCTTAAATTTCTACCTCGAACCTTGATACATCTTCATTATTGTGATTTCAATAAATCAAGCCTTACTAGTACCCACCAAACATTTCCATTTCATGTTCAATTCTTTCCTATCAAACAAACATTTAACTATTTTGATTGACGAATCCAATAACAATCCCATGACATGCACTCGAGTAGTGCCTTGGTATCATTGGCATACCCTTCTAATAACAATGTATGAGTTACAGGTGAGATAATTCCTTTCATGAATCCTTAATTTACATAAGCTACATATCCATGTGATGCTCCAACAAGTCTTCATGGTACGTTTTTCCAAAAATTTGGTTTACTCGCTGGATTTCTTATTCGTTCCCAACCTTCACCGAGGTACAAATTGAAAGAATCCTAACAATCAAACATCGTAAAGAACGATTTCTCAACTGTTCCCAATAAGCACTTACTAAGAATTAATTAGCTATAAACCTTGTCCTCATAACTTTGCAGTAAAATATCTCAAAGATCTACATATTTTTCATCGTCCATCTAGTCACTGAAACACTCATTTTAAATCTTAACGCTTGACTGCTCAAGACCAACAACTAAACCATAAATCATTTGTTACATTTCTTCTTTTTCACTTTCTACCATTAAATAAGATTATAAAATTTGATCCTCGAAATCTCCAAATACTCATCACACCGTCTAATTTCATCCATTTCATCTTAAGATACAATACCAGGTCTTTTTCATCATTGACTCTAATCGTCTTAGTAATCTCACTAATTAAAACTCTTCTATTCATAACACAACATTTTTAGCAAAATCTTCGAACACTCTCATTCATAACCTTGTGGATTTTAAACCATCGACTTAAAGATAAATCATCTTAGGGTCCCAAATCAAATCTTGATCAATCCCTCTAGCCTATCAAAATATACACATTCTCCAAATGTTTACCATCCTTTAATAAGCTTACTTTGCTACAATCTCTAAGTATCCTCGTACTCTATACTTCCAATTCCACTTAATAGTGACATATGATTCAATACATCAAGGCTTAACCCATTATGTTTATCCAGACATCACCCAAAATTCACACTTAAGCATTTATAGTTTCATCTAAAATCACTATCCATACTTACCATCTCCTAAACCACACAGATATTTGTCCCTTATCAAAGAAATATATATTCTCTCTCTTATAATCGTCATGAGATTCATACTTAACAATCTAAGTTGTGAATCTAGTTTAACTCGAATGCTCGACCTTACCCCTCAAGGTATTGACTATTCCTCAAAGCGTCATTTTCCTACCCAAGGTAGTATTCACCCCTAATGTGCGGTTCCCCTTGACTTTAATACAAGCCTCTTACTGGACACCTAAGCACCAAATCTATTCCAAAAGAAAGCCTCGTCTTCTCAACCATTTCACGATGTTCACATCTCTCTGATAGTTATCAAACTTCATCTAGTCTCGTCTTGAAATCTACCAGGAAAACATCTAATACTTTTCTTAACAAAAGTCCTCCACTTAGATCTTTATTTGAAATCTCTTATTAGTCTAATGTTAATCCATCCATACGCATCATCTTCGAGTTAACACCAACACATAGCTTATGTGTCCTTGGAACCACTTCATAATTTTCATGTCGTCATGATTCGCTTCAACTCTGCCTGACAATCCGTCATCTCAAAGATATTTTCCACTTCGTGAATCCATTGATCAGCTTTTTTTGAGTTCTCGTTACCCCTGAACTTTGGAGGATGATAACGACGAAAATCTTCCAATCCCCTTGACTTTGCAACAGGAATCTATCTTTCCCTCTTCTCCTGATCCTACAGAGTCTTTGCAGCAGTTTGTGCAGCAACAAAAGCAACCATGTTATTCATAGCTTCAACAATTTGATCATCCCCATTGACGTTTACTCTTGCAGCGTCATCCCTTCTTGGAGGCATTGTTTCCTCAAAACCAACATCGAGAAGAAATCTCAACACCCGTTAGAATAATTCCAAAAATAACTTTCGACTACATCAATACATAACAACTACACCAGACCTGACAATTCAGACAACTTAACCCGGCGCATGATCAGATAACGACTTCCAACCTACAGGTCGACCTACAATCTAACCAAAACTCCACAGACCCAAAGAAATCCAAACCAAAGCTCTAATACTACAATGTAACACCCCGATTTTTAACAGCGTGAGTGTATTTTTTTTTCCAAAACAAATTCATAAAAACGACGAAAATACTTTTGAATAAAACATTTAAGTCATAACACAGCGACAAATAAGTCAACATAATTTACAAGCAGCGGAATAGTTTTTGAAATACGAATCCAAAGTATTTACACATCAAAAGTGGTACATGGAACCCATCGAAATTAAAATGTCAAGCTGACAATATTGGTGTAGGTACAGTCTTCCAAATTAAAATGAACTCATCCCAAAAGAAAGACTTCTAGTCCCTATGCAACCACCTAATCTAATCATGCTACAAAACTACACCACCCTGGTGATCTCCACGCGCCCCGCAAGATCCTCCTGACACAGCCTTGGTCAAGTATGACTAACTACTTTCCCATCTCCAGGGTACTAACCGGTAGGATGATCCTGGTTTTTATCTGAGGGCAAAGCCCAGATTTCCACAAAAATTGTAAAGGTCACCAATCGAAATTAACAAACCTCACATAACCAAATTCTTATATTTTCAAATGCTCAAAAGAACCTTTCGTCTTAGCATACTCCTCGAAAGGGTTTTCATATGTCCAAAAATGCATAAACAATGTTGAAAAATGAAGTTTTGACAAACTGCATTGTCGTAGCCGAATACAATTGAGAAAAGGCAGATTTTCAATTCTAAAATGGCTCTGAATCAATCAACACTTCAAACATTAATGTTATCAACTATGAACACATAATTAACACCAAATTAATCTCCACAAATTCACACCTCAATCACACATCGAATATTCATTAAATTAATTATGAACACATAAATACATCAAAACTTGATCAACCTAACTTCACACCTCAAAGTAATTATGAAAAATCACAACAACAACCGAATATGTATATACAATTATCAAGTATAACAAACATGAATCGCGTGCCAAGCACTCTAAACTTATATGAGATGGATGTTTCTGATACAACGATATACGAAAATATTAAAAGGGTACGTAAAAAGCAGAAGTCAACCAAAAGGTTGTATTGTTGAACGATACATTGTCAAAGAAGCTGTTGTATTTTGTATTGAATATCTATCCAATGTTAAATCTATAGGGCTTCCCATGTCTCTTCATTCGAAAAGAATAACACGAGAATGGATAATTGGAAAGAGAGTAATGACTATATCAAGGACATAATGGGAGCAAGCATATTCTCCACAATGATGATGAGGTTCAACCATATGTTACAATACACATGGATCAATTATCTTGATTGGACATGAATAGGAATCAAAATTGGATAACATGAGAGCACAATCGAAGTTTTATAACATGGCTAAAAAATCACATTAACTCAAAGTTTGATATAGACCCCGGTTTTCACAGAGATTGAGGTGGCTAACAAATGTTCGAGTTTACATGTCTTTTCTTACACTGGTTATGTAATTAACGGCTACACATTTTATACCAAAGAACAAGATTATCAAACAACTATTCAAAATAGTGGAGTCACTCTCGTAGCTAAAACGATGCATATCTCAAGTGCAAAAGACAAAAACTCAGTATATGCAAATCTATCATATTTTATGGTTATCGAGCACATATGGGAGTTAGATTACACAATGTTTCGTGTTCCCATTTTTTGTTGCAAGGGGGTCGATAATAATAATGGCGTTCGGATTATGAGTCAGGGTTCTTGCTTATCGATTCTAATAAGGTGGGATACAAAGATGAGCCTTTTATTTTAGCGTCACAAGCTCAACAAGTGTTTTATATCACTGATCATGCTGATGATAAATGGTCCATTGTCCTATCGACCAATAAAATAAGTGATGATAACAATAACAATGAAGATGTTGGTAATGATCCTTTCTTTGCGACCTCACAACCACGTGAAATTGATTCAACTGATGATGGTTTATATCTTAGAGATGATCATGATGAGGGAATTTGGATTAATCCGTCGTTTCGTATCGTTAAGGGATAAACAAATGTGAATCCCCCCAGGAAAAGAAGAAGAACAACATCTTAAGGTGTTTAAGTGTTTTATATAAGCCATGTAATCTAAACTCATCATGTAATTTAAGTGTTTGACCTGCCAGAGCTGAGCATTTTAGCATTTAGCTTGAACTATATTTAATTTTCTGCTTATACTGATTTTCTGCTTATACTTAACTTGAACATGAAAAAGCTATGTTTGACTGGGCATTTTCCTTGAACTTGAACTGATCCCAATCTGAACTGATCATGTAATTTAGCATTTAGCATTGATATATATGTATTTAACTAATTATTTGGAAGAAGAAAAATCCAAATATAGGTATTTTACAGAAACTGAACTAAAATCGTAATTTAGCATATTTAACTTGAACTGAACATCAACTTCTAATTTTACAGTGCTTTTGTCAAAAGGAATATATGGATCGAAGTACAAGTCATCTCATCCTACAATTGTAATAATTGGAAGTGCAAGTAATCCTTTGAGGACCAGATTATTACTAAATGATACCACTTTGTTTGGCTTACTCTCATCAATTGAGCCTACCTCTATTGATGAAGAATTGGCAAATGATGGATGGATTATTGCAATTTAAGAAGAGTTAAATCAATTTAAGAGGAATGATGTTTGGGATCTAGTATCTAGACCAATCTAGAACATTATTAGAAACATGTGAGTTTTCAAAAACAAGCTAAATGAAAAAGGATAAATGGTCAAAAACAAGGCAAGACTTGTCGCACAAGACTACAGTCAACAACAGGGCATTGATTACAATGAGACATTTTCTCAAGTAGCCAAGTTAGAAGCTATTTGTATCTTATTTTCTTTCGCTGAAAATAATAACATTACATTATTTCAAATGAATGTTAAAAGTGATTTTCTATGTTGTTATAAAAGTGAAGAAATCTATGTTAAACAACCCCTAGGTTTTGAAAGTTTTGAATTTCCAAATCATTTTTTTAAACTTATTAAATCTCTGTATGATCTAAAATAAGCACCTAGGGCATTGTATCATAGACTTAATAACTTCTTGCTTAAAAATAACTTTGAAAGAGGACAAGTAGATAATACACTTTTTAGAAAATTAATAGAAGACAACATTCTTATTATTCAAATTTATGTTGATGACTTTATTTTTGGATCTACTAATGGCACTCTTTGCCAAAAAAAACTCTAAATTGATGCATCTTGAATTTCAAATGACTATGATAGGAGAACTTAAGTTCTTCTTAGAGATACAAATTCACCAAAGTCAAAAAGGTATATACATTCATCAAACTAAATATACAAATGAGCTTCTTAGGAAGTTTAAGATGAGTGATTGAAAACCTATGGCTACACCAATCCACCCTCCTTGTTCAATTTATAGACGCTGAACACCAATTTATATTCATGATATTCAAAAAAAAAATTGAAAAAAAAAAGTCTCACTTTCAAGTCTTTCTGTCTGATGAGAAAAGGTGGAAAAATATATTTGATAAAGTGGGGAGCTGTTTTTTTAAAATGAATATTTTGGAGAAAAGGTTTCTAGTGGGGTTGCGTAAAATAAATTATTTGTTTGTTAAAGACTTTTAAAAATAGTAGAAAATAAATATTGGACCAAACAACTATTTACACCTTTATTTTCTACTTCTGTATATTAATTTGGACTATTATTATTACTAAATTGGGCTTTTCTTTCCTACACCTGCGAAATTGATCATAAGATCCATATTCGTGCATCAGACACATACTAGAATCCCATGTGTTGGGCCTTACAGCCTGTTTTACTCATGCAACTATACATCTGCTACATGCACCCTTCCATTTGCACTTGAAGACTTCCTCTTCTTTAGCAAGAAAACACGTGCATTAGTCAAATTCATCCTCACCAACTCCTTGCCATTTGAAACTATCCCATAAAAAATCGACCACTAAATCCATTTTTGGCATCAATTTTATCAATCGTTGCTCCGCTTTTCTAGAAACAGTTCATATTCTTTCTTTGGGCAAGTTTTCTTTGACTGATTCTGATCACCATATTTGTCGTCTCAAAAAACATGCATATATTTTGGATTCCTCTCGTCGAAACCTTCAAGAAACAATACTCATTTGCATTTTTCGGTGCAGTTGACATCAAACCCTCATTTGCGAAATTGCTCATAACATCCCTATTCCTGCATCAGACACATACTAGAATCCCATCTATTGGGCCTTACATCCTGTTTTACTCATGCAACTGTACATCTGCTACCTGCACCCTTCCATTTGCACTTGAAGACTTCTTCTTCTTCAGCAAGAAAACACGTGCTTTAATCAAAGAAACCCTTTTTGTCTCAAATTCATCCTCACCAATTCCTTGCCATTTGAAACTATCCCACAAAAAATCGGCCACTGAATCCATTTTTGGCATCAATTTTATCAATCGTTACTCCGTTTTTCCAAAAATAGTTCAGATTCTTTCTTTGGGCGAGCTGTTTTTTGAACGATTCCGATCACCATATTTGTCATCTAAAATAACTTGTATATATTTTGGATTCCTCTCTTCGAAACCTTCAAGAAGCACTACTCATTTGCATTTTTCGGTGCAGTTGACATCAAACCCTTCCATTTTCTCTAGTTTTTCTTGTCGTTTTGACTCCCCTTTTGCTCCTAAAACTATTATTAATTATGTAACATTTATTCGGATTTGTAAACTCGCCGTTTATTCGGATTTGCTCAATGTACGTTGTCGATCTGCAGTTGCTGTTGAAAACCTCCATTGATTCCTGTGTTTGAGAGAGCATCTGAGTAAGGTAAATTGTGAGAGAGTGTTTGAGTTCATGTGTATAATATATTGTGAGGTGAACTGGAAAATCGTATTCCCAACGATTAATTCGAGACTCACTACGTACGACAGTAGCCCTTTGAGAGATAAATTGATTAATGCGAAATGTGAGAATTATGAAATTAAAATGTGAAATAGAATTGTTTATAAGGTGTTGATTGATTTAATTTTTTATAACTGTGTGGTAGTTGATATTTTCCATTATTTTGATGTTGGATGTCGAATGAAATTATGTGCATATGTTTGATTAGACGAATTTATGTGATGTGAGAATAAAAGATGGATGCATGGTATGATATATGTTTACGTGATGATAATGATGATTTTTGATTGATGACGGTGATGTTATAAAACTGTGATGAGTTTATATGATGATCATGATTATGTATGATTATTGATGATATAAAATTGTGATGAGAAATATTGAAGTATCCTATAATTGATGAAATAGTGATGATTCCTAAAGATGATGCTCTTAATGGAGTAGTTGATTGCGTTTCAGCAAGTGTACTGAATCGTTGCAAGTAATAATAAAACGGTAGTACCGAGTGTCGAACTCAAGGATTGCGTTTTACTATTGAATCATATTTGATTACTAGAATTGAACAAAAAGGTTCCCAAGTTGATTGAAATAATAATTAAAATTGACAGCAGTAGTAAAATTGATCTTTTATAAATTGGGAAAAATGTCAGGGATGAGTTTCACTTCGAATCCAACCTTGGTGTCTAATTTGATCCTAGTTATTGAATTCCTTTATTGAATTATTACCGAATTCTCTTTATTATTCTTGCCCTAATGTCTTAGTGACAGAACCTTTAATTCCAAAGTAACCCCTAATTCCTTAGTAGATTTAAGATTAGAATTAAGCATTACCGTATAGAAATTCTCTTGTAAATTATTGCTTTGCAACTAATTTAATTGGTTTCATGACCTGCATCTATCCCTAGACTACAAATTCATGAATTTCTCATCTCAAGCATTCGTAAAGTCCACTTCCGTTTCAAAATACAAATCGTAGAACATTTTAATGTTGATCAAGCAATAAAAAGCATTAAGCACAGAGATGAGAAAAACAATTCAATAAACTCATTCATATAACTAGAAATCAAATCAGAAAAATAAGGGTTTCATCTGGTTACACTCATCCCTAACAAATAGGGTTTAGTTACTCATGACAGAGATACAAAAGATAAGGATTAAAGAAGAATTACAAGAATGATTCATGGATGATTCTTGATAAAACTGCTTCAATGGCGTTAGAAACGACCGTCTTTGAGTTTCTATGCTAGGGCACAAGTCTCCCAACTTCCCAATAG
>NC_021162.2:27041100-27044405 GCF_000331145.2 Cicer arietinum | reverse complement strand
GCGCATTTCATCTGCTGTCTGATGTATTTTGCATTTTTCTCATGTTTTGCTTCTGACTTTGGTCCCGGTGTCTTCATGAAAGTTGTAGATATGGATCTTAGCTTTCATTAGCACTTGGAATGACACTAATTGGACATCTAGAACTCCAGATATGGCTGAAATACTCCACATATGTCATGTTGATTTTTCACCAAAATTCAGCACTGCACTAAAACAAAACGCAATGTAAAATTACGACAAATTCCTACTTAATCAACGAAATAAAAACAAAAAACATTTTATTAACTCAAAGAACAAAAATCAACAAATTGTATTAAATAAACCCTTAATTTAACTGATGATTGAGGGTAAATAAGACTAAAACAGTGGAAAAATATGCATATGATGAAGAGTCATCAGTAGTCTAAGCTAACGAGAGAAAAAAATTAATATTGAGAATTTGTGAAGTGGAGCCAACTGGTTTTCTTAAAGCGTTTAACTACAACTGCGACGTGAAGCCCTCATTGTTTATTGTCTCGTCGGCTATTGTAAACAAGAAGGTAAGGAATTTATTTTTAATTATTTGATTATGCTTCATTCTTTGTGTTTTTTGCTGTGACCTAATCATTTTGAACTTACTTAACTAATGGGTGTAAAGAAATTCTGAAAATAATTAAATTGAAAATGTTTATTTTGGCTGATTTCTTGACTTGAGATATTGAGTTTTCCATGTATTTTTTTAGTTACGAAAGACATGTTATTGTTATAGTTTCATAATCATTGTTTTTTTTTTTGTTTATGCATTATTCTAATTTGTTAATTCTAATGCATATTGATAGGTAAATCATTAATCAATTTGTCTTCTTATTGACTTTTTTCCTAGGTTTTAAACTAGGAATATCCAGCACTTTTCAGGTTTTGACATTTTCATCCAAAGTTTTGTTGAAACTCTATTATTTTCTTCCCTTACCAAAAAATAATAGTTTGAAGGAATTAATATATATTGAGGAAGGGGATGGTTGACTTTGGTTGAACATTTGATAAATGTAGTTTGATGAACTTGATTTTGTGCTATGGATTTGATTAAAATTGATTTGAGGTGAAGTGATTTTATGTTTAAATAGTTTTGTCCTAAAGCAAATTTAATGTAAAACTTAGTGTGGATTTATAACCTAATGCAAAAGTTAATTTTTAATCACTTATGGCCAAAATCTATGACACCAAGAATGTTACACACAGTGAAGAGCTATTGAAATATTGTCCTGTAGGACTCACTTGCTCTTCGAATTCTTCCTCAAACCCCTCCATTTTCTTTTAGTTTAATTTGTTAGATACATAACTATATAAGATAAAATAGCAAGAACGAGATACTTATATAAGAGAAGAGACATGTTTGCATTAATTTAATATTTGTTTGTTTGCTATTCTTTTTAATTGTTGGTAAACGACATACTGAGGAATTTTGACTATATAATATATGTGTTAACACGTTTTTATCTTTCTAGTTTTATGAAATTTCTAGACAAAATAGCAAATTAACAAGAGTTAAACAATACATTGCATATGTAAAAGTGTTCAATATAATACAAAGTTATGAGAGTCTTTTATATAATAGGTTAGTATTTTGTATTAGATTTTTTAAACTATGAACTTAAGTCCTAATATTTCGGAATCCAACATATCATCACAAAAACTATTAAATCCTAAAAATATCAATATGGTTAATTGAGCCAAGTCTTACGAACATTTTTTTCTTCTCATTTAGAGCACTAGTGTAGACTATATATAGTGAGAAGCACACCTTTATCATATTGAAAAAATATGTGAACTACAACTTGAACACTTTGTGTCTGTCACAAGTAATAACAGTCCTAATTTATCAACAATTTCTTGTGCAAAACTATATTCCAAAACCTGGTTTATCATAGTCATGGTTCTAATTTATGGTCTACAATCACAACTACGACTGCAATATAACAGCTTTAGCGGTCTATGAACGCCATCTCAACCACAATATCAGCCACATCGTCCACATTTGTCCGTAGTATAAAGATTTGTGGCGTAATCGCAACTGCGACCACAATCTTAAAAACGTTTGTAACTTATTTAGGATATTAGATTTCTCAAAATTCAAAAGGGACACTTTAAAATGTTTCCTCTTGAAAAACCATACAATCTCCATAAACTTGATTTAACTATAATTTCTTAGTTCCAAAAGTTTACTTGTACTTATATGATTTTCATCCAAAAAGTTGTTTCTAATTAAATAAATAAAAATACACTTGTGACTCTCATTCCCGGTATGACCTATTAGAGCAGGGCCTCTCTCAAATCTGAACTTCAAGACTCATTAACCTGTAATAACTGCGATTTCACAAACGCAGGGACAAGCCAGTCAAACACAAACATCGAATGAGGTGAGTTTCGAAATCATGTTAATAGTATAATATAAGTAAGGAGAACACGCTATTAATCATAAATAAACTGTATCATTACACAAACATTCTTCAAGAAAAAACATAACATTATAAAGTCAAAACTACTCAAGGAAAATCAATACATTTCACTATAACATCAAATCATCTAAGATAAATTATTATCACACACGACACATATTAATCACAACAAAGCAATCACAGGAAAATGCAATGTTATACATGAGCTTAGACTCTACATCATAATGTGGTACAATTCTAACTTTAAAGTACTTGGTTATGAGGCTTGATACTATGCCACCATCTCGGTGGACGAACAATTCAAATTGGCCATGTAACACCCCAATTTCTCATTACCTTATTTTAAATAGTGTAATGATGCGATACTATTTTTTTATGAGTGTTAATATGTGTTCTAATTTCTTTAGGTGTGTCTGTGTGTTTGCTTTAGTAATTGACTTAAATTATTAATATTAACCATATTTAACTTACAAAAAAAAAATAATAAATAAATATGTATATAGATATAAATAAAATAATACCAGGAGTTAGCTCTAATAGAATGGAATAATAATAATAATAATAATAATAATAATAATAATAATAATAATAATAATAATAATAATAATAATAATAATAATAATAATAATAATAATAATAATAATCATAAATATAATAACCTAGGCTCGTATACTATGTAATATATATATATATACATAGGTGAGTAAACCAGAGATTAGCGCATAGCTATGGAGCCGCCTTCCAATTCCAATTCCAATTCCAACTTCAATTTCAATTTCAATTCCAAACCACGATCAGGTATGCTACTAGCCTTTCCTACTTAGAATGAATCAAATTTAGAACGAATCAAAAATCAGTGAGGAAAGTGGC
>NC_021162.2:27040531-27040974 GCF_000331145.2 Cicer arietinum | reverse complement strand
CTATACCCTACAATCAGATACACCTTCCCTATTACCATCAAATTGTTATACTGTAGTCCAAATAATATTATGCTTCACTCCCTTGCTTGTAAACTCAGTTTTCCTTTTTATATATCGGTGAAATACCTATGAACCGAATTAGTACCTTATTATTATAATTATTATCAATATAACAATAAATTTGTTACTAATTCAATTTCTAATAATTATTTTAGGATTGTGAAATTTGATAATTATTTTAAGATAGTGAATTCGATAATTCTTTTAGGAGTGAATTTGATAATTATTTTAAGATTGTGAATTTGATATATATATATATATATATCTTTTGATATGTACCATGTTCTCAAAAGCAATACGGCCTAGTATCAAAGTAATACTTAAACATGGAAGAGATATCAAGCTTTCTGATCATGTCAAGTTTAAATAAAATTTGTAGTTCT
>NC_021162.2:27037246-27040344 GCF_000331145.2 Cicer arietinum | reverse complement strand
GATGAGGTTCGATATTATGAGTATAAAATAACGTGAGATGAACGGGAATGCCGAAATTCCCAGATGTTCATTCGGGGCTTACTACGTACAGTTGAGCCCTATTGAGTAATAATAATTGACTAATAAAATGTGAATGGTAATAGTGAGGATTAAAATATAATTTAGTAACCTATAGAGTTGCCATGAATTTATTTATATCAAGATTGTATGCCGTCTGATTTTATAAATATTATGTTGATTGTTACTGTGTGAATGATATGTACTGGAGTGTTCTTGCTGCTTGAATGAAATTGTGATATCACTTGAATATGCCACCTGTTTGATCTGTTATTTGTGATTGATAAGACTGAATAATGCATTGTGCGTAGTGTAAACCAAATATTGTGATTTTATTGTGATTGACTGATAAAGATATATGATGATGAATATTGTGAAATCAAACTAAAACTTATTGAGTTGTAATGATCGAGTAAGTCTGAGATATGTGTTGTAGACTTTGGATTTAGGATTGTTTTGTCATCATATAGGGAGGGTCTGACAAACCTAGTGATTCGGGGAAGTACAACTGAATGAGCCTGATCGTGGAGGGCTACAGTCGAACTGTAAGGTAAGACTGATAGACCTTGGGGGTACACCTAGTGGGGAATTCCTAAGTGGATTAGTGGGTTATTCCCTAAGGCCGGGAACTACCGTGCAACACAAGAGTACCCCGACCGTCGCGTATATGTGTCTCGGGTTGAGTTGAGGGGATCTATGAGGACTTGGCCATTCATGAATTGTCCGTCCACTCTTGTAGTGGCATAGTATCAGGCCTCCTAACCAAGTACTTCAGAGTAGAATGGTACCAAATGATGAAGTAGAGTATAGGACATGCATAGCATTTCATCATGGTGATTATCTTATTGTGAATGAATTTGATAAATCGTTGATATTATACACTTGACTGTTTTTGAGATTGTGATGATTTGATTGTTTGCGTGTTATCCTTGCGTATTTTATACTGTTACATAATTTCGATACTCACCCCTCGTTGTTTATGTTTGGCGTTTGCGACGGACGCAGATGAGTTGTAAGTTGCAGGTGATGACTAATACCATCGGAGAGGCGGAAGCTGTCACGTCTTAGAGACTCTATTTATATGCATTGAATTGACGTTATGTTGAGCATTTTTATTTTGGGAATTCCCGCTCTGATAGTGACATCGGATTGGGACTATATTTGCACTGAATTTGAAACATAAGTAATTATGTTATACTCTTTATCTGAATAAAAAAAAAATTATTTGGGGTTTAGGGTGTCACAGGCCATGTCCTCATATATCCCACAAACTCAACCCAAGACACATATACACGAAAGTCGAGGTAAACGTGTGTTGCATTGTAGCTCCCGACATTTGGAGTGCTACTTCCAAGTCAACTAGGAATTCCCCACGCGAATACCTCCAAGGTCTAACAATTTTTCCTTAAGGCTCAACAGCAGACCGCTACAATCAGACTTATTCAATTATACTTCCCCAGAATCACTACGTTTGTTAGGCCCTACCTATATGATGACAAATTAATCTCCACTTCACAAATTCTCAATATTTATTTTCTCCCCTCGTTAGCTTAGACTACTCCATTAAGAGCATTGTCTTTAGGAATCATCATTATCTCATCAACTATGGGGTACTTTGATATTCTCAGCATAATTTTATAACATCATCAGTCATACATAATCATGATCATCATATAAACTCATCATAATTTTTTAACATCAGTATCATCAATCAAAAATCAATAATATCATCACATAAACATATATCATACTATGCATCCATATTTTATTATCATATCACATGAATTCGTCCAATCAAACATATGCACATAATTTCATTCGACATCTAACATTACAATAATGACAAATATCAACTACCACAGAATTATCAAAAATTAAATCAATCAACATCTTATAAACATTTTTGTTTCCCATTTAATCTCACAATTCTCATATTTCACATTAATCAATTTATCTCTCAAAGGGCTACTACCGTGCATAGCGAGCCCGAGATGAATCATTGGAAAATATGATTTTCACGTTCATCTCACAATATGTTATACTCATGAATACAAACGCTCTCTCACCCCTTACCTTATTTCAAAGCTTTCACACATGAATACAAGTCCACAAGCAAAAACATTTGTTCTTTGACTCCTTTTCCTTCAAACGATCTAACTCGATAGTTTATGGGTAAACGTCAAAAATAAATTATGATAACAAACTCTAAAAACTAAATTTCGAAATTCGGTCAAGTAAACTTACCATAAATCAGAAAAACAATCAGTGGATAATATAGTCACTTTTCAAACAATCGTTTTTGTGTGGGTTTCACTCAAATCGGACTTACGGTGAAGAAGAACGATGCAAAATAACGAATTCTGTAAATAGATAAGTTTGGTATTTTAGAGAGAAATTGGGATGGTTAAAAATATGAGAAAATAGGTTTATTTGTATAACTAAATGAGTGAAATAACATAATGAAATTTGGTCGTAAACGGAGAAAGTTTTCAGGAACAGGTATCGATGACCGGTGTCAATTTCTTGGTAAAGATGGGTGCCGCCAGCTTCTTCCGTTGCTATCACATCGTACGGCTGCCTTCTCTCAATTTTTGGTTTTGTTTTATTTTTTTTTTATTGTTTAATTAGGTTTTCCTATGCATATGGGCCTAGCCTATAAAATACATTTTAGTCCTTTCTTTTATATTGTTTTTTTATTTAAAAAACCAAAAATTATCAATACTAACTTTTTTAAATATTTTTTTTTTAAAAACACAATCTCATTAATAAAACATTACAAATATTGCATAACTAATATATGATAAATTAGAGTAATTAAAATAATTAACCTTTTAAAAAAATACATATTATTAACAATCAAAACTCTCATATTCAAATTAATCACTATAATTATACTTATTTTTCAAAATACTCATGTTATAATAATATATCATTAGAGAATAGTCAAAATTATAAAATAAATAAATATAACAACAATATTTTATTTTAATAACTAAATCATAATAAACATATATATATATATATATATATATATATATATA
>NC_021162.2:27030769-27033828 GCF_000331145.2 Cicer arietinum | reverse complement strand
AGAGATGGAGATGTATTAAGTGAGATAAGTTTTATTTTGAGAGGGTGAGAGGATTCAATTTTGATTATACAACTATACATGTGTGGTTATGATTGAAAGTGTCACATGACAACTAAAAAAGTTGCATGTCTTTTTGTTTTAATGTTAATAATTTATGACTTGATAATGGTTAAGATCAATTCCTCCCACACTCTCATTATAAACACCCTCTCATTTAATATTTTTCTTAAATATATATATGTCCCGTGTGACACTCTAAACCCCAAATTAATATTTAAATTTTTTTTTTATAATTTGAAATTATTCAAGAAAATGTATAAACTGTCAAACATTTTTAAGGTAAAGAGTAACACGTAATCACTTAACATGTCACATTAATCCAAAAGTTTCCATCAAACTTAAAAACTCGAAATCATAATTTTAGACAACAAAATCTTTTAGAAGTACACGTCAATAAATTTAGTAATAATTGTAAATATAGCCCCAACCCGGTGTCACTATCAGAGAGGAAATTCCTAAACTAAAAAGACATTAACAAAAGGCATATAATAAAAGTCTTCAAGATAATACGACTTATGCCACTCTGAAAGTATTAGTCATCACTTGCACCTTGTAATTCGTATGCGTTCATAGCAAACGCCAAACACAAACAATGAAGAGTGAATTTGGAAATTATGTAACAATATAAGAAAAATGAGGAGAAAATGCAAGCAATCAAATTATGACAAGCATGAGAAGTATTCGAGAACATACTATCAAAAGTTAATCCAAATCAATCACAATACAGTACTTGGTTAAGAGGCTTGATACTATGCCATTAAAGGAGTGGACGAACAATTCATGAATGACCAAGTCCTCATAGATCCCCTCAACTCAATCCTAGTCACATTAAAACCCCAATATTTGGTCTACACCTCTCACAATGCACAGTCTAGTCCGATCAAACATAAAATATTAATTCAACAAGTGGTGCATCCAAGTAATATCGCAATTTCAATCAAGTAGACAAGAGCACTCAAATCCACATCATTCATACATTAACAATTTGTATAAGACTTCATAAAATCAGATAACACACTATCTTTATATAAATTAATTCATAGCAATTTTATAGGTTTCTAAATTATATTTTAGTCCTCACTATTACCATTCATATGTTATCAAATTAATTGTTATTGCTCAATAGGACTCAACCGTACGTAGTAAATCCCTAATGAACATCTGGGAATTTCGATATTTTTATTCATCCCACGTTATATTATACTCATAAAATCTAACCCCATCTCACCCCTTACCTTGGTTAACAATTTTTTCCAACGAAGCCGATCCGCTTATTTAATGTATCGCATCCTCACCAACCAACGCCTCTAATAGGCCGTCAAAGGAAATAAATCAACGATATGACACCCTAAACCTGAAATTAATTTTTATATTTTTTCTTATTATTTTTAAAATAATGAAATTCTTCAAAAATATATAAAAACTTTAAAATATTTTTTTTTCAAGTTAAAGAGTTTCTAGTAATTTCTTAATATGTCACATTAATCCAAAATTTTCCATCAAACATAACAACTCGAAATCATAATTTTAAACAACAAAATCTATTATATATTTTTCATCAAACATAACAACTCGAAATCATAATTGCAAATATAGTCCCAACCCAGTGTCACTATCAGAACTGGAATTCTCAAACCCGAAAGACGTAAAAAAAAATATAATAAATATCTTCAAGACAAGATGACTTCCACCACTCTGATGGTACTAGTCATGACCTGCAGCTTGCAACTCATCTGCGTCTATCGCAAACGCCAAACCCAAACAATGAAGGGTGAGTTTCGAAATTATGTAACAATATAAGATAAACGAGGAGAACATGCAAGTAGTCAAAACAACAAAAATAAAGAGAAACATTGAAGACATTAATACCAAAGTTAATCTAATTCAGTCACAATAAAATAGTTACAAGGATGAAATGTTATGCATGTCCTATACTCTATACTTCTTCCTCATTTGGTACCATTCTACTCTGAAGTAGTTGGTTAGAAGGCCTGATACTATACCCCTACAAGAGTGGACGAACAATTCATGAATGGTCAAGCCCTCGTAGATCCCCTCAACTCAACCTGAGACACATATACGCGATCGTTAGGGTACTCGCTAACCCATTATGGAATAACCCACTAATCCACTTAGAAATTCCCCACCTGAAATATCCCCAAGGTCTATTAGTCTTACCTTATAGTTCAACTGTAGCTCTCCATGATCAGACTTATTCAGTTGTACTTCCCCGAATCACTAGGTTTGTCAGACCCTCCCTAAATGATGACAAACCAATCCTCACTATGACCTACAACACCTGTCTCATACTTACTTGTTTATCATGACTCAATAAGTTTCAGTTCGAATTCACAATATTCATTAGAATTTACATCATCTTATACGTATATCAGTCAATCACAATAAAGTCCTAACAATTGGTTTACACCACTCACAATTCACAATTTAGTCTCATGAATCACAAAATAAGATCAAATAGGTGGTGCATTCAAGTAATATCACAATTTTGATCAAGTAAACAAAGCACTCTAGTACATATCTGTAAGACCCGTAATTTTAAATTATACTTTATGTATTTTAGTGGATTGTGGTATTGAACTCAGGGGCTTTTTAGCCAAGTTATTAATATTTTGGAGTTTATATGATCAAAAAGATATTTTGATGCCCGATTAGAATTACTCGTCGATAAATAAATTAAATTAACTGCGGCGAATCTTTTACGAAGAATTAATGCGTTATGGGCGAAATGGTAATTTAACAAATATCTAGATATTTTTAGATATTTGTTAATTATAATATATAAATAATGAATATATAGGAAAGGAAGGGAAGGAATTGGGAAGAAATAGAAAGAAAGGAAAATAGAAGGAAGGATAAACAAAGAAAGAAAAATATCTTCTTCCTCCTCCAGACTCGCGCGCCCATTCTTTCCCCTTTCTTCTACCTTCCATTTTTTCTTCCTTTAAGTTCAAGAAAAGAAACCCAAGGTTGGGTGGGTG
>NC_021162.2:27029854-27030528 GCF_000331145.2 Cicer arietinum | reverse complement strand
AAGGGCTCCTTCCAAACTTTTAGTTTGCATTTAGGGACTTATCTGTGGTTGTGTGGAAAAGAATTTTGTTAGGGTTAGAGTGTTGATTTGGGGGAAAATGAATCTAAGGCTTTATGGGTAAAATCTTAGAGTTAGGTTTTGGTTATATTGATGAATGTTTCGTGGAAAATGAATTTAAACTCATTTATGTATGATTTTGAGTAAATGAAACTTGTTGTGTTTGAGTGGTGGATTGTGTCGATTTGTGTTCGTTGTTTTTGACGTGTTCTTAATTGATATTGATGAAATTTGATATGTGTATGGTTGAATTTTGTGGAAGAATGAATTAATGTGTTTTGATGTGGGTTGAAAGTATGTTTGAGTTTGTTTTGTGTGGAATTTGAAAACCATTAGAGTTAAACGAGTATTAAGAATGGGGAATCTCTTAATGTCTCGTTTACTTAATGTGTGTTTGTTTGTGAAAAATCGTTTTAAGTTAAATGAGTATTAAGAATGGGGAATCTCTTAATGTATCCTTTACTTAACGTGTGTTTGTTTGTGAAAAATCGTTTTAAGTTAAATGAGTATTAAGAATGGGGAATCTCTTAATGTATCCTTTACTTAACGTGTGTTTGTTTGTGAAAAATCGTTTTAAGTTAAATGAGTATTAAGAATGGGGAATCTCTTAATATCTG
>NC_021162.2:27016578-27027428 GCF_000331145.2 Cicer arietinum | reverse complement strand
AGGTTGACACAGAGGGAACGGATGTCTTTCTTTTGGGTTGCGTTTATTTTTAAACTGGAAGTCTGTACTACTTTTGTTATGTAAATATTTTGAATTCATGGATTGAGAATTTTTCCGCTGCTTGAAAATTATAATGACTTAATTACTTATCCAAAGGTGTTACCTTATTTATTTCTCTGTTTTATTTTAATTTCTTTTGAAAAAAAAAATACACCTTCGCTTTGAAAAACGAGGTGTTACAATATCATTCACACAATAACAATCAGCATAGGTTCCCTAAAATCATACAACTTGCCATCTTGAAATAAATATATTCACGAAAATTCAAAGGGTTGCTAAATTATGTTTTATTCTTCACTATTACCATTCATGTATTATTAATTAATTATGATAACTTAATAGGACTTGACCGTACGTTGTAAGCCCCAAATTAATAACTGGGAATTTCGATATTCCCATTCATCCCACGTTATTTTATTCTCATAAAATCGAACCTCCTTTCACCCCTTGCTTAAGTTGAACATTTTTCCAATGAAGCAGGACTACTTATTTAATGTATCGCGTCTTCGCCAATCACCATCTCTAATAGTCCACGGAAGAAATAAAACATCAAAAAAACAAAATATCGATTAATTACTTGGTATAATAAATAAATAAATTGTTTACTATTTGCAACACTGATTACTCTTCATCATATGCATATTTTTCATTGTTTTTAGTCTCACTTATCTTTTATTCATTAGTTCATTTAAGTAGTTATTTGATATATTTTGTTGATTTTAGTTCTTTTTGTTAAGGAAATATTTATGTTCTTATTTCCTTGATTAAGTAAATATTTTTCATAGTTTTGCGTTGTTTCTTTGTTTTAGTGCGGTGCTGAATTTTAGTGAGAAATCAACATGACATATGTGGAGTATTTCAGCCCTATCTGGAGTTGTAGATGTCCAATTGGAGTCAAACCAAGTGTGAATGAAAGCTAAGCTCCATCACTACAACTTTCACGAAGATTTAGAAATTTAAACTTTATTTATTGGCTAATTTCATTGCTCAATTCAACAAGTTTCAGTAATGCATATCTTCTTTATTACTCATTGATTGCGGCAGTCGTGACATTCTTTAAATTTTTTTTTTTTTTGCAGTGTCATGTTTGGCATCATTTAGATAGTTCATGCTCTCTCTTATTATCTCAGATGTGAGATTTTGGTCCTAAACACTTTAATTCTTTGATGTATGATTATCCATACATGTGTTATCCATTTAGAACTTGTACTAATTATGACTTGTATCACTTGTAATTTATACATACACTGAGGCAATTTTGTTTGGTCGTTTGAGCCTTTTTAACTACACTATGAAAATTTTATCTTTTCCTAGCATCTTTGATCCTTTCCCTTTTCTTTCGGTTACTAGCCACATTACAAGCCAAAGACCTGACGTTAACTACATCACCTTAGTTGGAGTTAGGTAGCAAATTTTTTGACTCATCTTGGTAAAGTTTTAAGTTTGGGGTTGCTCATGGGATAGCAACCTTTTAAGTTTGGGGTGGTGGTTCTCAAAATTAAAAAAAAAAATAAAATAAGAATCAAAAGAAAAAATAAGAATAAAAAAATAGTTTGTGTACTTTGATAAATAACATCTTCTTGATTCTTTTGTCAAAGTTTGAGAATCTCCATAATGAAAATGTGAAGAAAAAAAATTGGTAGAATAATTTGAAAATGTGTAGCTAACTCCAAGTAGTAAAGTCTACTATTCCAAAATGCCACACCTTTACCTAAGCCCCATTACAACCTGAAAGTCCTCCAAAAGTGTATGTGTTTGTTACATTGTTATAGCTAACTAGAATTTGTCCAAGCTTATGGCAGCATGATGCATGTTCTAGGATTTGAGTCATAAATTCATAACTCTTTCTAAACACTTGAGGGAAATTTAGGTGAGATTGTTTGAAGAGAGAGCTGAACTTGATGAATGAATGCTAAAGTGTATAAATTGTGTTGTTTTTTTTTTTTTTGGTAAGAAATCATGGAGCATGATGAATGTTTTGTAGTAGCAAGAAATTTGAGAATTGAGTTTGATTTGATTTGAGAAATTGAGTTTAAGTTTGCTTTTAACTGTACCAAATCTGAAATTAATTGTTGGGGACAAACAATAGATTAAGTTTGGGGTTGTGATGACTATTCATCATATGCATATTTTTCATTATTTTTAGTCTTATTTATCTTTTATTCATTAGTCAATTTAAGGAGTTATTTGATATATTTTGTTGATTTTAGTTGTTTGTTTTAAGAAAATATTTATCTTCTTGTTTCCTTGATCAAGTAGAGATTTTTCGTAGTTTTGCGTTGTTTCTTTGTTTTAGTGCAATGTTGAATGTTGGTGAGAAATCAACATGACATATGTAGAGTATTTAAGCTATATCTGGAGTTGTAGATGTCCAATTGGAGTCAAACCAAGTGCAAATAAAAGTTAAGCTCCATAGATACAACTTTAATGAAGATTTTGAAATTTAAACTCTATTTTTTGGCTCATGTCATTGCTCAATTCGATAAGTTTCACTAATGCATACCTTCTTTATTACTTATTGGTTGTGGATGTCATGAGATTCTTTAATTTTTTTTTTTTTTTTGCAGTGTGATGTTTGGCGTCATTTAGATAGATCATACACTCTCCTATTATCCTAACTGTGAGATTTTGGGTCTAAACACTTTAATTCTTTGATATGTGATTATCTAGACATGTGTTATCCCTTCAGAACTTGCACTAATTGTGACTTGCATCACTTGTAATTTATGCATACATTGAGGAATTTTGTTTGGTCGTTTGAGCATTTCTAACTACCCTATGAAACTTTTATCTTTTGCTAGCCCCTTTAAATCTTTCCTTTTTCATTTGGTTACTAGCCACATTACAAGCCAAAGACCTGATGTTAATTACATCACGTTAGTTGGAGTTAGGTAGGAATTTTTTTGACTCATCTGGGTAAAGTTCTATGTTTAAATTTTCTTTCAAAATATAGGTTCAAAATAATAATTTTTATAGTGATTAACTATTTTTAAATGTGTTTTCGATGACTAAAGTACGAGTGAAATTTTTGAAATTTTATAGATTTTAAAAATTCACGTGATTATTTTTATTGTACTTAGAAACATGATTTATTTTTGTTGTTTTTATTTAGATGAGAATTATTGAAAAATAAATTAAGGAAAAATTCTGAATTTTCATTGATTAATTTTTGTTATGATGCTAAATGATTAGTGACACTTTTAACCATTTAAGTCTAGAAATCATATTTTATAATGTTGTATAACCTTGAAAGTGGTTTATGATTCAATTTGGTTTGGTAATGTGTTGTATCTTCTAGTAGATGATTATTTATCTTATCTACTATACTTGGAAATTATCTACTTTAGCTTATTGTAACCTTTAAGTGATGAGAATTAATTGAAAATAAAATATAATCGTGATCAATTTGGAGCAGTAAGAGCTCTACGAGGATGGGTTCCATCTTGGTGTTATGGGATGAACGTAAAATCTTGGTGTTAATTTTTGAATTAATTATGTGTATATGGTTATGTAAATATTAAATTGTTTGTATTTTAAATGTAATAATTGTTGGGAATTAGTGTATAGACTTAGAGTAGTCGAGAGCATCTAAACATGAAAGAGTTCTATATTTCTTCAATCGGATTATTGATTATATATTGATGTAACTGTCGTTGTTACCACTTGTAAGTTACAAATAAATTACTGTTAATGCATAATTTTTCACTTGAAGTAAGAAGTAGGAGTTGTGGCGCCACATTCGCACTATTAACCCACGTTAAAGATACTTTTAACTACCCATGTTTGAATTTAAATGATTACAGTTATAGTTACTTTAACTAATTGACTCCATGAGTAGGACACATTAGCTACCTCAATGATTCATCGTCGATAAAAGAGGCAAAGATAACTCGTTATTTTATTAAAAGTACCTTTTAATTTTATTCTTTAAATAGTTGACTAATGATGTTATTAAACATATAATTATTTACAATTAAATAAAACTTAATAATGAATATACATCCTCTAGAATTTAATATGTAACTCATCTTCCTCAATAATTTATGATTGAGAAAATTGGTTTTTAACTTAATTTTATCATGATTCTATTTTTAGTGATAAGTTTCATTTCATAAATAAGCAAATATTTTCATACTAATATGCAATAGACCGGTTGAAGAGTTCATGGGTGTTGTCTAGAGATAATTCATAAAAATCTAATTCCATCAATATTTTATTTTATCAATTCTAAATCCAAAGAAATTATGGCATTTTTTAGATTCGCATGGTTCCACAATTTTTCTTAAATATTGTGTTTTGATGTTTGAAACTTGATAAGTTTACGTTAGAATAATTAGAAGTTATATTTTGGTTGAACCCCACACAATTTGTGAAAAACTTAGTAGAAAAAATGGAAGAAAAAAAGTGACAACATAATGAATATTGTCTAAAAATAATAACGATTATATGTTTAAATCATATTTTACAATATATAATAAGGGTGTTGCCATAAGTGACAATATATGATTATGTGTTTAAATCATATTTTACAATATATAATAAGGGTGTTGCCATAAGTGACAATATATGATTATGTGTTTAAATCATATTTTACAATATATAATAAGGGTGTTGCCATAAGTGACAATATATGATTATGTGTTTAAATCATATTTTACAATATATAATAAGGGTGTTGCCATAAGTGACAATATATGATTATGTGTTTAAATCATATTTTACAATATATAATAAGGGTGTTGCCATAAGTGACAATATATGATTATGTGTTTAAATCATATTTTACAATATATAATAAGGGTGTTGCCATAAGTGACAATATATGATTATGTGTTTAAATCATATTTTACAATATATAATAAGGGTGTTGCCATAAGTGACAATATATGATTATGTGTTTAAATCATATTTTACAATATATAATAAGGGTGTTGCCATAAGTGACAATATATGATTATGTGTTTAAATCATATTTTACAATATATAATAAGGGTGTTACCATACAATAACAGTTTCATGCTGAAATAAATAAACACTTCTTTTGATGCCATAAATATCTTCAAAGAAAAGTAATATTATAATTAAGTAATCCAATACAAAAATAAAATTTAAATATTTTAATAGAAAATTTCCAATTATGAAAATAAACTAAACAAAATTATATACGATAGTTTACTCGTATCGTTTTGTATACTAATGAAATTTCTTTATAAGTTCTTAGGCTTAAATAGAATTATCGATAAACTTAAATATAATTTTTTCAATAATATTAAGATAAAATTTATATAAAAAACAATTCATATAAAATTGAATATTTTATTTACTCTTCGATATGTATATTTTGAATAAGTATTAATTAAACTCTAATATCCTGTATCAAACTTATTTGGAGGGAATTCATGATTACAAGCAACCCTTACTTTTTAAGAGTGTTGGTGGAACTTAATTGTTTTCTCTATGGTCGCGTTGCAACATCTGCAATGAGGCAGATGTAATATGGTCTTTTTGTACTTTAATTATTCTATTAAAATAATTATAAAATATAATTATTTTAATTATATTTAAGGTAGTAGATGTGAGATATTTCCAAAATATTAGTAATATATGTATCTATAATTGGTTATATAGAATATAATATTATTGTTTGTTTGGTGGTTGTGTTCATTCTTTTAGTTCGAATCCGGGAATTGCCTTCTTTTTGGAAAAATTCCCTTTTGAAAAGACGCAACTGTATATTTAAAATGAAAAGTGCAAAGGAAGGATCGAACACAGGTGATGCACTAGAAGGCACATTATTTAGCCATCAGATCATTGCAATGCTTTGGTGAATATTTGAACGGTAAATAGATATATCCTTTCCCAAACAGTAGCGGAAGAAGAATTGCAACCCTTTCCCAAGTGACATTATTTTTCCTATAAATAGGGTCACTTTGGACATAATGCAAACAACCAATTCAAGTAATTGTCATCCATTTTCTTTCACTCATTCTCATATACTAAGTCAACTTATTCTTTTCTAATGCATGAGAAAAGAATAGGTAACATTATTTTGTAACATACTATTGAAAGATATTCTTGGTGTTATAGTGCAAATCATATCAAGGTTTCCAAAGTACCCTGAAGGGGATTCGCTGGTTATCTCATTTGCATCCGATTGGTGGGGGCGAATCGAACCTCTAAAGGCTAGTGTAACAACACGCTTTGGAATTTGCTACATATAATTTTCATCAACAACTTCACTATTAAAGTCTTGCAGCAATTGTCACCAACACAGGTCCAACAGTAGATATATGTGTTTTTGTTTGTGTGTATATATATATATATAGATGTAAATGTATTAAGTGAGATAAGTTTTATTTTGAGAAGGTGAGAGGATTAAATTTTTTATCATACAACCATACATGAGTAGTTATGATTCAAAGTGTCACATGATAAATAAAAAAAGTCACATGTCTTTTTGTTTTAATGTTAATAATTTATGACTTGATCAATGGTTATGATCAATTCCTCTCACACTCTCTCATTATAAACACCCTCTCCTTTATTATTTTTCTTAAATATATATATATCTGGTGTGACACCTTAAATCCCAAATTAATATTTAAATTATTTTTTTCAAACATTTTTATAAGGTAATGAGTAACATGTAATCACTTAACATGTGACATTAATCCAAAAGTTTCCATCAAATATTACAACTCGTAATCATAATTTTAGACAACAAAATCTCTTGGAAATACACGAAAATAAATTTAGTAATAATTCCCAACCCGGTGTCACTATCAGAGTGAGAATTCTCAAACTAAAAAGATGTTAACAAAAGGCATATAGTAAAAGTCTTCAAGATAATACGACTTCCGACACTCTGAGAGTATTAGCCATCACTTACACCTTGCAGTTCGTTTGCATCCATCGCAAACGCCAAATACAAACAATGAAAGGTGAGTTGCCAAATTATGTAACAATATAAGATAAACGAGGAGAACACGCAAGCAGTCAAATTATGACAAGCATGAGAAATATTCGAGAACATAATATCAACGGTTAACCCAAATCAATCACAATAAAACAGTCACAAGGATGAAATGTTATGCATGTCATATACTCTATACTTTTTCATTATTTTGTACCATTCTACTCTGAAGTACTTGGTTAATAAGTTTGATACTATGCCACTAAAGGAGTGGAAGAACAATTTGTAAGACCCATAATTTTAAAGTACCATTTATGTATTTTTGGTGTATTTTAGATTTTGGCTCAGAGGCTTTTTAGCCAAAGTAATAATATTTTGGAGTTTATATAATCAAAAAGATATTTTTATGCCGATTAGAATTTCTCGTCGACAAATCAATTGAATTAAGTGCAGTGAATCCTATACGGAGAATTTAATGTGTTACGGATGAAATGGTAATTTAACAAATATCTAGATATTTCGGGATATTTGTTAAGTTATATTTATTATATATATATGTGTTTGTTTGGGGGGAAAAAGAAAGGAAAACTAGAAGGAAGGAAAAGGAAAAGAAAAGAGTATATAAAGGAAAGAAGGAAAAAGGAAGAAAGGAAAAACAAAGGAAAGAAAAAGAAAGGAAGGAAAATTCGACTTTTCCATCTTCTTCCTCTAATCAACCGTGACCCATTTTTCCTCCTTCTCCCGTTTTCATTTTCGTCGCTTTCTTTTCTTCAAAACTAGTAACCCAAGGTTGGGTGAGAGTTAGAACAAGGATTTCGCAACTCCACTCTTCCTCTTTGATTCGAAAACGAAGAAAAACGGTATTTGAGATCCAAACACAAACCCCTCCGTTTCTTCTAGATCCAAGCTTCACTTCGCGAAGAGTTAGAAGGGAAAGTTGCTCACTACCACGCCACGGTGCTAGGGGACCAATTTGGAGGCGACGTTGCGAGCGAATATTTTGCCGGTTTTACTCGCGGTACCGGAAACCCACGTTAAAGCTAACGTTAAGGTAAGGGCTCCTTCCAAACTTCTAGTTTGCATTAGGGACTTATCTGTGGTTGTGTGGGAAGGAATTTGTTAGGATTTAATGTATCGATTTGGGGAAAAACGAATCTAATGCGTTACGGGTAAAACCTTAGAGTTAGGTTTGGTTATATTGATGAATGTTTCGTGGTAAATGAATTTGAAGTCATTGTGTATGACTATGAGTAAATGAAGTCTGATGCATTTGGGTGTCACGTTGTGTTGAATTGTGTTCGTTGTATTTGGCGTGTCCATACTTGATGTTTGTTAATTGGTGTGTTTGTTGTGAATTATGGTTTGAATGTGAGAGTATGTTTGAGTTTGTTTCTGTGGAATTTGAAAACCATTAGAGTTAAACGAGTATTAAAAATGGGGAATCTTTTAATACCTCGGTTTACTTAATGTGCGTTTGAGGAAAATGTTTAAGTTAACTGGGCGTTGAGAATGGGGAATCTCTTAATGTCTCGGTTACTTAACTATCGTTTTTGAAAATCGTTTCAGTAAATGAGTATTAAGAATGGGGAATCTCTTAATGTCTCGGTTACTTAACTATCGTTTTTGAAAATCGTTTCAGTAAATGAGTATTAAGAATGGGGAATCTCTTAATATGTCTGTTTGCTTAACGTTTTGTTTTGAAAATCATTAAGTTAAATCGGTATTAAGAACGGGGAATCTCTTAATGACTTATTTATTTAATGTTGTTTTGAAAATCGTTTAAGTTAACGGGGCGTTAAGAATGGGGAATCTCTTAATGTCTTGGTTACTTAATGTTTGTTGTGAAAGTCGTTTAAGTTAAATGGATGTTAAAAATGGGGAATCTTTTAATATCTGCATTTGCTTAACGATTGTTGTGAATGGAGTCTGTGTATGCTCATGCATTTCATTTGGTAAATTGTGTCGACCCGTGATAGGTGACACCTTGGTAAACTGTACTGACCCGTGATAGGTGGTACGTTTACGAGTTACTATTTAGAAAATCGAGTTGACCCGTGATAGGTGACACCATGGTAACTGTACTGACCCGTGATAGGTGGTACATTTACGATTTACATTTTTGGTGAATTGTGCTGACCCGTGATAGGTGGCACCTAGGTAAACAGTACTGGTCTGTGATAGGCGGTACGTTTACGATTCCCGCTTTTTCTTTTAGTAAATCGTGTTGACCCGTGATAGGTGACACCATGGTAACTGTACTGACCCGTGATAGGTGGTACGTTTATGATTTACGCATTTTAGTAAATCGTGCTGACCCGTGATAGGTGGCACCTCGGTAATTGGTACTTTGGCCTGCGATAGGCGGTACAATTATGATTTACGGCCCTTCGAGGAGGGTTTTGGTTTGGAATTCCGAGTCCATGCATTTTGGCATATACGCATTGCATTAGGGTGCCTGGCACGCGAGTCATGTTTGATTTGAGTTTATGATTGAGTGATTCGAATTTTGATTTATCGTGATAACTGAGATGAAGGTGTTAAGTGCTATGTGTTGTGTATTGTGTGTGAGTATGATGGTTATCGAACCTTCGTGTGTCGTAGTAATCGCGTAGGAATTGCTAAGTGTTAGGTTGTGAACTCGATTAGGAATGACTTGGGTTAATTCATGAATTTTTGGAAAACTGATCAGGGAAATCGATTTCCCAATCGATTGGATGAGTTGCAGGAAGTTCACCATTTTAACCTAATCGATTTGCCAATCGATTGTATAAATATATCTTTCAAAATCTTTTAAGAAATCAATTTGGAAATCGATTGGCAGAGAGGCAGGAACTCAGCAAAACTGCCAAAATCGATTTGGAAATCGATTTGGCAACACAGGGACTCATCAGAACTGACAAAATCGACTTAGAAATCGATTTGGTCATGCAAAAACTCAGCAGAACTGACCAAATCGATTTGGCAATCGATTGGCTCAGCAAAAGTCCTTATTTTGAGTTAGATAATCGATTGCTCAATTGATTTATCAATGCTTTGGTCAGTTATGTATTACTTGATGGTTGGAGAACTTCATTTTGAGTTCATTGTTAATTGACAAGCATTATATGAACTTTTAGCATATGGAAAATCCTGTTAAGGTGCATGCTTAGTTGAAAAGTTGTTTTGAGCATTTAAAAACTTAATTGCTATGTGTTAACTGTTATTTTCTGGTTGGTGACCCTTTACAATTATTGTGGAAATCTGGGCTTTGCCCTCAGATGAGAGTCAGGACGATCCTACCGGTTCGTACCCTACGGACGGGAATGGAGATGGGAACGCGTGATTGCAGTTACATTAGGAGGATCTCACGGGGCGCGTGGAGATACTCAGGGTGTATAGCTTTTTGGTAGGATGATCAGATTAGGATGATGTATAGGAACTAGGTGTCCTTCTTTTTGGATTGGAGTATTTTTAGTTTGGAAAACTGTACTTATACTAATATTGTCAGTTTGACTTTTTACTTGAATGGGTTCCATGTACCATTTGTTGTTGTGTAAATGTTTTGGATTTATAATTGGAGAAACTCTTCCGCTGTTTGTAAATTATAATGACTCAATTATTTATCCAAAGGCATTTTCCTGATTTAATTCTTTGTTTTATTTTAATTCCTTTTAATCTCTTTCAAAAAAAAAAAATATACCCTCGCTTTGAAAAACGCGGTGTTACATTGTGGTATCAGAGCTTTGGTTTGGTTTTCTTTGGGAGCTGTGGAACCTTGGTTATAGATTGTAGGTCAACCTATAGGTTGAGAGTTGTTATCTGATCATGTGTCGGTTTAGGTGACTTGAGTTGTCAAGTCCAATATAATTATGTGTTGTTAGTCGGACGTTAGTTTGGA
>NC_021162.2:27004862-27013459 GCF_000331145.2 Cicer arietinum | reverse complement strand
GGTGTCTTCACTGATTATGGCTAGACAACAAGAGTTGTGGGAAGCTTTTAGAGACCTACACTTGAACGTAGAGTTCGGACCGGGAATTTTGAAATTCGGAATGATTAAGATCTCGAGTGGATTACTTGAAGACATTGCGAATTCTCAGGATGACGTCTTAATTCAAGAGAAGAGGAATCTAATAGTACAAGGGAAGACGACTGAGTTCAAGATTGGGGCAGATAATGTTTTGCGGTGTAATGGTAGGATTTGTGTACCAGCCATTACAGATATGCGGAAAACGATTCTAGAAGAGGCGCATAAGAGTAAGCTGAGTATTCATCCTGGGGCAACAAAGATGTATCAGGATTTGAGGCAGAATTATTGGTGGCCAGGAATGAAGAAACATGTGGCGGAATATGTATCCACTTGTCTAACTTGTCAGAAAGCGAAGGTGGAACATCAGCGACCTGCTGGAATGTTGCAACCTTTAGATATACCTGAATGGAAGTGGGACAGCATTTCCATGGATTTTATAACCGGATTACCAAAGACAAGGAGAAAGAATGATTCCATATGGGTGATAGTGGATCGACTAACTAAATCTGCTCACTTTTTGCCGGTAAGGACCACCTATAAGGTAGATCAGCTAACGGAGATCTACATTGCTGAAATTGTGAGGTTACACGGGGTACCATCGAGCATTGTATCAGACCGTGATCCGAAGTTCACATCGCATTTTTGGGGAGCATTGCACGAAGCGTTGGGAACGAAGCTACGATTGAGTTCAGCTTACCATCCACAAACGGACGGACAGACTGAAAGGACGAATCAGTCCTTGGAAGATCTGTTGAGAGCATGTGTTTTAGATGATAGAGGAAGTTGGGATGATGTACTTCCGTTGATTGAGTTCACTTACAACAATAGTTTCCACGCAAGTATTGGAATGGCACCATATGAGGCTTTATATGGGCGCAAGTGTCAAACGCCCTTGTGTTGGTATAAAGACGGTGAGAATATGATTGTCGGACCAGAGATGGTGCAACAGACCACAGCTAAAGTAAGGAAGATCAAGGAGAAAATGAAGACTTCACAAGATCGCCAGAAGAGTTACGCGGACAAGCGTCGCAGACTTTTGGAATTCGAACAGGGTGACCATGTATTTCTGAGAGTCACACCTACTACTGGAGTAGGTAGAGCCTTGAAATCGAAGAAGTTGACTCCTAAATTCATTGGACCATATCAGATTTCTGCACGAATTGGGCCGGTTGCTTATCGGATTGCATTACCTCCGATACTGTCCAATATTCATGACGTGTTTCATGTGTCACAGTTGAGGAAATATCTCGCAGATCCATCTCACGTGATCGAACCAGACACAATCCAGCTAAAGGATAACCTGTCGTTCGAAGTACCACCCGTGAGAATTGATGACAGGAAGATTAAGCGGTTGAGGACCAAGGATGTTTCGTTGGTCAAGGTGATCTGGAACCCAATTACTGGAGATGCGACTTGGGAGTTGGAGAGCAAGATGAGAGAACAACACCCAGAGTTATTTATCGATGCATAGTTTCGAGGACGAAACTAATTTTAGGGGGGGAGTAATGTAAGACCCATAATTTTAAAGTACCTTTTATGTATTTTTGGTATATTTTGGATTTTGGCTCGGAGGCTTTTAAGCCAAAGTTAATAATATTTTGGAGTTTTATAATCGAAAAGATATTTCGATGCCAATTAGAATTTCTCGTCGATAAATAAATTGAATTTAACTGCGGAAAATCCTTTACGGAGAATTTAAGGCGTTTCGGGTGAAACGGTAATTTAATAAATATCTAGATTTTGAGATATTTGTTAAGTTATATTTATTATATTTATATATGTTTGGTTGGAGGGAAAAAGAAAGGAAAACTAGAAGGAAGGAAAAGGAAAAGAAAATAGTATAAAAGGAAGGAAGGAAAAAGAAAGGAAAGAAAAAGAAAGGAAGGAAAATTCGAATTTTCCATCTTCTTCCTCTGATCAACCGTGACCCATTTTTCCTCCTTCTCCCGTTTTCATTTTCGTCGCTTTCTTTTCTTCAAAACTAGTAACCCAAGGTTGGGTGAGAGTTAGAACAAGGATTTCGCAACTCCACTCTTCCTCTTTGATTCGAAAACGAAGAAAAACGGTATTTGAGATCCAAACACAAACCCCTCCGTTTCTTCTAGATCCAAGCTTCATTTCGCGAAGAGTTAGAAGGGAAAGTTGCTCACTACCACGCCACGGTGCTAGGGGACCAATTTGGAGGCGACGTTGCGAGCGAATATTTTACCGGTTTTACTCGCGGTACCGGAAACCCACGTTAAAGCTAACGTTAAGGTAAGGGCTCCTTCCAAACTTTTAGTTTGCATTTAGGGACTTATCTGTGGTTGTGTGGGAAGGAATTTGTTAGGGTTAAATGTATCGATTTGGGGAAAAACGAAACTAGTGCGTTATGGGTAAAACCTTAGAGTTAGGTTTTGTTTATAATGATGAATGTTTCGTGGTGAATGAATTTGAATGTCATTGTGTATGATTATGAGTAAATGAAATTTGATGTATCTGGGTGTTATGTTGACTTTGATTTGTGTTCGTTGTATTTGGCGTGTCCATACTTGATGTTTGTTAATTGGTGTGGTTGTTGTGAATTATGGTTTGAATGTGAGAGTATGTTTGAGTTTGTTTCCGTGGAATTTGAAAACCATTAGAGTTAAACGAGTATTAAAAATGGGGAATCTTTTAATACCTCGGTTTACTTAATGTGCATTTGAGGAAAAGGTTTAAGTTAACTGGGCGTTGAGAATGGGGAATCTCTTAATGTCCCGGTTACTTAACGATCGTTTTTGAAAATCGTTCCGGTAAATGAGTGTTAAGAATGGGGAATCTCTTAATGTCTTGTTTACTGAATATTTTGTGTGAAAATCGTTTAAGTCAAAAGTATATTAAGAATGGGGAATCTCTTGATATGTCTGTTTGCTTAACGCTTTGTTTTGAAAATCATTAAGATAAATCAGTATTAAGAATGGGGAATCTCTTAATGACTTATTTATTTAATGTCGTTTTGAAAACCGTGCAGACCCGTGATAGGTGGCACCTCGATAAACGGTACGGGCCCGTGATAGGCAGTACGTTTATGGTTTTCGCTTTTTGTAAATCGTGCAGACCCGTGATAGGTGGCACCTCGATAAACGGTACGGGCCCGTGATAGGCAGTACGTTTATGGTTTTCGCTTTTTGTAAATCGTGCAGACCCGTGATAGGTGGCACCTCGATAAACGGTACGGGCCCGTGATAGGCAGTACGTTTATGGTTTTCGCTTTTTGTAAATCGTGCAGACCCGTGATAGGTGGCACCTTGGTAAATAGTACTTTGGCCTGTGATAGGCGGTACATTTACAATTTACGTTATTTTAGTAAGCCGTGCAGACCCGTGATAGGTGGCACCTTGGTAAATAGTACTTTGGCCTGTGATAGGCGGTACATTTACAATTTACGTTATTTTAGTAAGCCGTGCAGACCCGTGATAGGTGGCACCTCGATAAACGGTACGGGCCCGTGATAGGCAGTACGTTTATGGTTTTCGCTTTTTGTAAATCGTGCAGACCCGTGATAGGTGGCACCTCGATAAACGGTACGGGCCCGTGATAGGCAGTACGTTTATGGTTTACGCTTTTTAGTAAATCGTGCAGACCCGTGATAGGTGGCACCTCGGTAAACGATACGGGCCCGTGATATGCAGTACGTTTATGGTTTACGCTTTTTAGTAAATCGTGCAGACCCGTGATAGGTGGCACCTCGATAAACGGTACGGGCCCGTGATAGGCAGTACGTTTATGGTTTACGCTTTTTAGTAAATCGTGCAGACCCGTGATAGGTGGCACCTCGATAAACGGTACGGGCCCGTGATAGGCAGTACGTTTATGGTTTACGCTTTTTAGTAAATCGTGCAGACCCGTGATAGGTGGCACCTCGATAAACGGTACGGGCCCGTGATAGGCAGTACGTTTATGGTTTACGCTTTTTAGTAAATCGTGCAGACCCGTGATAGGTGGCACCTCGGTAAACGGTACGGGCCCGTGATAGGCAGTACGTTTATGGTTTACGCTTTTTAGTAAATCGTGCAGACCCGTGATAGGTGGCACCTTGGTAAACGATACGGGCCCGTGATAGGCAGTACGTTTATGGTTTACGCTTTTTAGTAAATCGTGCAGACCCGTGATAGGTGGCACCTTGGTAAACGATACGGGCCCGTGATAGGCAGTACGTTTATGGTTTACGCTTTTTAGTAAATCGTGCAGACCCGTGATAGGTGGCACCTTGGTAAACGATACGGGCCCGTGATAGGCAGTACGTTTATGGTTTACGCTTTTTAGTAAATCGTGCAGACCCGTGATAGGTGGCACCTTGGTAATTGGTACTTTGGCCTGCGATAGGCGGTACAATTATGATTTACGGCCCTTCGAGGAGGGTTTTGGTTTGGAATTCCGAGTCCATGCATTTTGGCATATACGCATTGCATTAGGGTGCTTGGCACGCGAGTCGTATTTGATTTGAGTTTATGATTGAGTGATTTGAATTTTGATTTATCGTGGTAATTACGTTGAAGGTGCTAAGTGTTATGTGTTGGTTATTGGGTGTAAGTATGATGGTTATCGAGATCCCATTTGCCGTGGTAATCGCGTAGGAATTGCTAAGTGTTAGGTTGTGGACTTGATTAGGAATGACTTGAGTTAATTCATGAATTTTTGGAAAAATGATCAGGGAAATCGATTTCCCAATCGATTGGATGGGTAAACAGGGACTTGGCCAAATGGACAAAATCGATTAGCCAATCGATTTTGTAATCAGTTTTCGAAAATCATTTACGAAATCGATTGCCCAATCGATTGGGCCTTAAGTCAGGGACTCATCCATATTCGACCAAATCGATTTGGAAATCGATTGGCTTAAAACCTGGGGGCTCAGTACTTACTCAATCGATTGATTCAGCCCAGGATTCTGTTTTCATTAAAAACCTTCACCCCAATCGATTTCCCAATCGATTGGCTCAGTGAAAATCCTCAGTTTGAGTTAGATGATTGATTACTCATTAACTTATCCATGTCTTGATTTGTTATGTGTTAATTAGGAGATTGAGAACTTCATTTTACTTTCATTTTAATTGGCAAAGTATTGTATGAACTTTTCGCATATTGAAAATCCTGTTAAGGTGCATGCTTAGTTGAAAAGTTATTTTGAGCATTTAAAAACTTAATTGCTATGTGTTAACTGTTATTTTTTTTGGCTGGTGACCCTTTACAATTATTGAGGAAATCTGGGCTTTGCCCTCAGATGAGAGTCAGGACGGTCCTACCGGTTTGTACCCTACGGATGGGAATGGAGACGGGAACGCTTGACTGCAGTTACGTTAGGAGGATCTCACGTTGCGCGTGGAGATCACTCAGGGTGTATAGCTTTTTGGTAGGATGATCAGATTAGGATGATGTATAGGGACTAGGTGTCCTTCTTTTTGGATTGGTGTATTTTTAGTTTGGAAAAACTGTACTTATACTAATATTGTCAGTTTGACATCTTATTTGAATGGGTTCCATGTACCTTTTGTTGTTGTGTAAATGTTTTGGACTTATAATTGGAGAAACTTTCCCGCTGCTTGTAAATTATGACGACCCAATTATTTATCCAAAGGCATTTCCTGATTTAATTCTTTGTTTGTTTTTAATTACTTTTAGAAAGAAAAAAAAATATACCCTCGCTTTGAAAATCGGGGTGTTACACAATTCATGGATGACCAAGTCCTCATAGATCCCCTCAACTCAACCCAAGACACATATACGCGATGATCAGGGTACTCTGTTGTTGCATGGTAGTTCCCGGCATTAAGGAATAACCCACTAATCCACTTAGGAATTCCCCACCACAGATACCCCTAACGTGACACCTTAAATCCCAAAATCGCATATATAATAATTTATACTAGATTTTTTTTAAAAAAATTTGCAGCGGATAAGGAAAATATGTTTCCAAAAAAATAAAAACTTTTGTAACTAATTTAGGATATCACGTTTATCAAAGTACACATGGAACAATTCAGACTTTATTACACAATTAAAACAATTTAATCTCAATGAACTTGATTTAACTATAAATTCTTATTTTAATTCCAAAAACTTACTACTACTAAGGTTTTCATATAAAAAGTCATTTGTAATTACATACTAAAATATAAATTACAACTCTAAATTCCTGGTATCACCTATCAGAGCGGGGTTTCTCCCAAACTTGAACTTCAAGACTCATTAACATGTGATAACTACGATTTCACAAACGCAGGGCCAAGCCAGTCAAACACAAACAACGAAGGAGGTGAGTTTTGAAATCATGTTAATAGTATAATATAAGTAAGAAGAACACACAATCATAATACACTGTATCATAACACAAACATTCTTCAAGGAAAAATATCTCATTATAAAGTTAAAACCACTCAAGTAAAACCAATGCATTTCACTATAACATCAAATCACCTAAGAGAAATTATTATCACACACGATACCTATTAATCACAACAAAACAATCACAAGAAAATGCAATGCAATGCATGAGCTTATATTCTACTTCACAATGTGGTACCATTCTAACTCTAAAGTACTTGGTTAGGAGGCTTGATACTATGCCACCATCTTGGTGGACGGACAATTCAAATTGGCCCTGTCCTCATAGATCCCCTCAACTCATCTTGAGACACATATACGCGACAGTCGAGGTAAACGTGTGTTGCATGGTAGCTCCCGACATTTGGAGTGCTACCTCCAAGTCACTTAGGAATTCCCCACTCGAATACCTCCAAGGTCTAACAATCTTGCCTTAAGGCTCAATAGCAGAGCGCCACGATCAGGCTCATTCAGTTGTACTTCCCCATAATCACTAGGCTTGTTAGGCCCTACCTATATGATGACAAAATAATCTCCACTTCACAAATTCTCAATATTTATTTTCTCCCCTCGTTAGCTTAGACAACTCCATGAAGAGCATCATTTTTAGAAATCATCACTATCTCATCAACCATGGGTACTTCAATATTCTCATCAAAATTTTGTAACATCATTAATCATACATAATCATGAACATCATATAAAGTCATCACAATTTCATAACATCACTATCATCAATCAAACATCATCACTATCATCACATAAATATATGTCATACAATGCATCCATCTTTTATTATCACAACATATAAATTTGTCTAATTAAGCATATGCACAGTATTTCATTCAACATCCAAGATCACAACAATATCAAATATTAAATACCACACAATTATTCAAAATTAAATCAATCAACATCTTATAAACATTTCGATTTTACATTTTAATCTCACAATCCCAATATTTTCACATTAATTAATTTATCTCTCAAAAGGCTACTGCTATACGTAGCGAGCCCCAGATGAATTGTTGGAAAATACAGTTTTGCCGTTCATCTCACAATATATTATACTCATGAATTTAAACGCTATTTCACCTCTTACCTTATTTAGATGCTTTCTCAAACACAGAAATCAATGGAAATTTTCAACAGCAACTACAGATCGACAACGTACAACGAGCGAATCTGGATAAACGACGAGTTCACAAAATCATTTAGATTTGACTAATAAATTATGCGAAGCATAAAAATCAATGTTAAATAATTAATATTAATTTTAGGAACAAAATTGGAGTCAAAATGATGAGAAAAAACTGCAGAAAAAGTCTCACCGACTTGTCGGAGCGCCGAAAGGGTCAAACGTCAACTTTACCAAAAAATACAAATGAGTAGTGCTTCTTGAAGGTTTCGACGAGAGGAATCCAAAAACGGTGTCAGTTTTCTGATACGACAAACGTGGTGATCGGAATCGGCCAAAAACAGCTCGCATATGGAAAGTAACACAGTAGTTTCTGATGAAACAGAGCCACAGTCGATAACATTGATGCCAAAAATGGATTCAGTGGCCGATTTTGTGTGTGATAGAGGTTGGGATCGTTTCAAAATGCCAAGGAATTGATGGGACGAATTTGAGAGGAAAATGGTGTTATGCGCATGGCTGCTGCTGTTTTTATTTTTTTTATTCTTTTTGTTTTTAATTGCAGATTGAGGGGTGTAGATGGAAGATGTACAAGTGCAAGAGTAAAGCAGTATGTAAGACCCAACACAGGGGAGTCGAGTCTGAGGCAGAAATGGGGGTGTAATGAACAACTCGCAGGTGTAGAAAAGAAAATCTCAACCAGTCCAATTTAATGTGCAGATTTAGAAAATATGGGTGTAAATAGTCGTCTCATCCAAAAATTCATTTTCTAGTATTATTATTATTATTATTATTATTATTATTATTATTATTATTATTATAATTATTATTATAATAATTATTATTATTATAATAATAATAATTATTATTATTATTATTGTTATTATTGTTATTATTATTGTTATTATTATTATTATTGTTATTGTTATTATTATTGTTATTATTGTTATTATTATTATTATTATTATTATTATTATTATTATTATTATTATTATTATTATTATTATTATTATTATTATTATTATATGATAATAAG
>NC_021162.2:27000598-27004769 GCF_000331145.2 Cicer arietinum | reverse complement strand
ATAATAATTATTATTATTATAATAATAATAATTATTATTATTATTATTGTTATTATTGTTATTATTATTGTTATTATTATTATTATTGTTATTGTTATTATTATTATTATTATTATTATTATTATTATTATTATTATTATTATTATTATTATTATTATTATATGATAATAAGAAATTGAGGTGTTACATCCGGTGTAGGGTTTTTGGTTGGTGATATAAAGGACATGAAAGGTGTATCCAAAAGGAGATCCCTAGTTCAAATCCATGAAAATAACATAATAACCTACTAATTTCTATCATTTTATCAGCAATACATAGATATATTATCTTAATCTTAGATAGTATTAAAATAAGATATTCAAACTTCTAGAAATTTTGAACATTGACTTATGTTTTATAATATTAAAAATGTTGGTTTTTTCTTTCTATAAAGCCTTGGCTTTTACTTTTATAGTGATATATCATACAATAAAATAACAAAAATAGATCATATTGCTATAGATATTGAAGCTATTTGAAATGGCTAAGTTTTGTTACATGTTTATCATCCTTGCCCTTATTTTTTCAGGTATACAATTTTTTATATCAATTTTCTACCATCTATGTGTATTGTCTGTGTTTATTAGTATAAATTAAATAGGGTATTTTCTATCTAATATAGTGTTTTAATTTTAACTATTACAGTTATGACAAGTGGTGCAAATGGACAACAAAAAAGATGTATTGATGTCATCAGTAAAGATACATGTAACCTTCCAACATGCAGAAAAACGTGTTATTTTAAATATCAGAACAAAAATGGTTGGGGACAATGCGTTAGTGTAAACCCTTTTACACCTTATAGTTGTGTTTGCACATATGATTGTCAAAAATAGAACAAAAATATGACAGTTGCTCAAGTTTAAATGTAAAAGCATATCAAAATAAAGTTAATAAATTTAAGACATTTACATTTTTTGTTTAAAAAGTGTATTAAAGAATTTAATATACTTCAATGAGAATAAAAACAAAACTTGGAATGTTTTCTATAGTGTTATTTTGGCTAAATTTTTTTATCATAACATATATTTTTTACATTATTTCCAAATATGGGAGAATGATTATGACTAAAAAACAAATAAAAAAAGTTCATAGACATGCAACACTCTCCAAATAATTTGAAAAATTTCTATAATATGGTCTTGAATAATGTGAGAGGGAGTAACTTAGGTTAGACACAAAGGACATTGATGTATGACCAAAGATATTCTTGTAATAATAAATCCACAATATCTCACTGAGAAGACATATAGTGTTGTAGTTGATTTGGTCAAGCGTCTTAGGAGATGAAATAGGCAGTGCAACAACATAAACATAAAGTTAAGAAATTGGAAGCAATATTATAACACAAATTATAGAAAAAAAATAACTCGTATGTCCTAGTAGTGTTGTATGGAAAATTCTTATTTACATCTTTTAAACAAAATTATGAATCTAAATTTTCTTATGAACTATGAGACATATTCTTGACGAAAAGTATTGAATAAATAGTACTTTTGTCAATGCGTTTACTTAATTTTAAAAGAATGAGTAGTTAAAGTTGTTGGAACCAAGCTCAAAGAATGTGAAAGAAGATATGGTCAAGATTTGAAGAAGATTTGATCAAGATTTATTGTAACACCCCGATTTTCACAGCGAGGGTGTATTATTATTTTTTTAAAGAAATTAAAATAAAAAAGAGAAATAAATAAGGAAATACCTTTGGATAAATAATTGGGTCATTATAATTTACAAGCAGCGGAAAAGTTTCTCCAAATATGAATCCAAAGTATTTACACAACAACAAATGATACATGGAACCCATTCAAACAAAATGTCATACTGACAATATTAGTAAAGGTACAATTTTCCAGTTCAAAATAACGTAATCCAAAAAAACATCTGTTCCCTCTATGTCATCCTAATCTAATCATTCTTCAAAAAAAAACTATAGCTATACACCCTGAGTGATCTCCACGCGCTCCGTGAGGTCCTCCCAACATAGCTCCAGTCAAGCATTCCCATCTACATTCCCATCCGTAGGGTACGAACCGGTAGGATCGTCCTGGCTCTCATCTGAGGGCAAAGCCCAGATTTCCACAATAGTTGTAAAGGGTCACCAACCGAAATTAACAGTTAACACATAACATTTAAGTTTTTAAATGCACAAAATAACCTTTCAACTAAGCATGCACCTTAAAAGGATTTTCCACATGCTAAAAGTTCATATAATGCTTGCCAATTAAAAATGAAATCAAAATAAAGTTCTCAATCCATCAAGTAATACATAACTGACCAAGACATTTATAAATCAATTGAGCAATATGTTATCTAACTCAAAATAAGAATTTCTACTAAGCCAATCGATTTCCTGAAGGTTTTTAGTGAAATTTGAACTCTGGGCTTAATTCAATCGATTGGGCAATCGATTGACAGAATAGCTGAGCCACTGACTTGCCAATCGATTTCCAAATCGATTTTGTTAGTTTTGCTAAATTCATGTATGGCCAAATCGATTTCCAAATCGATTTCTTAAATGGTTTTGAAAAACATATTGCGAAATCGATTCAAAACAAACATTAAGTAAACAAGACATTAAGAGATTCCCCATTCTTAATACTCGTTTAACTTAAACGATTTTCACGACAACATTAAGTAAACGTAGACATTAAGAGATTCCCCATTCTTAATACTCGTTTAACTTAAACGATTTTCACGACAACATTAAGTAAACGTAGACATTAAGAGATTCCCCATTCTTAATACTCGTTTAACTTAAACGATTTTCACGACAACATTAAGTAAACGTAGACATTAAGAGATTCCCCATTCTTAATACTCGTTTAACTTAAACGATTTTCACGACAACATTAAGTAAACGTAGACATTAAGAGATTCCCCATTCTTAATACTCGTTTAACTTAAACGATTTTCACGACAACATTAAGTAAACGTAGACATTAAGAGATTCCCCATTCTTAATACTCGTTTAACTTAAACGATTTTCACGACCACATTAAGTTAACGTAGACATTAAGAGATTCCCCATTCTTAATACTCGTTTAACTTAAACGATTTTCACGACCACATTAAGTTAACGTAGACATTAAGAGATTCCCCATTCTTAATACTCGTTTAACTTAAACGATTTTCACGACCACATTAAGTTAACGTAGACATTAAGAGATTCCCCATTCTTAATACTCGTTTAACTTAAACGATTTTCACGACCACATTAAGTTAACGTAGACATTAAGAGATTCCCCATTCTTAATACTCGTTTAACTTAAACGATTTTCACGACAACATTAAGTAAACGTAGACATTAAGAGATTCCCCATTCTTAATACTCATTTAACTTAAACGATTTTCAAAACAAACATTAAGTAAACAAGACAGTAAGAGATTCCCCATTTTTAATCCTCGTTTAACTCTAATGGTTTTCAAATTCCACACAAAACAAACTCAAACCTATTATCAGATCCAATCCACAACTCACACCAAAACACATCAATTCATTTCTCCACAGAATCCAACCATACACATATCAAATATCATCAGTATTAATTAAGAACACGTCAAATACGGCGAACACAAATCAACACAATCCACCACTCAAACACAACAAGTTTCATTTACTCAAAATCATATATAAATGAGTTTAAATCCATTGTCCACGAAACATTCATCAATATAACCAAAACCTAACTCTAAGATTTTACACATAAAGCCTTATATTCATTTTCCCCCAAATCAACACTTCAACCCTAACAAATTCCTTTCCACACAACCACAGATAAGTCCATAAATGAAAACTAGATGTTTGGAAGGAGCCCTTACCTTAACGTTAGCTTTTACGTTCGATTACGGTACCGTGAGTAAATCCAGTAAAAATCTCTGGTCGCAACGTCGCCTCCAAGGTTGTTCCCTAGCACCGTAGCGTGGTAGTGAGCAACTTTCCCTTCTATCTCTTCGCGAAACGAAGCTTAGATCTAGATGAAACAAGGAGGTTTGTGTTTAACGGTTTTGAAATCCCTAACGTTTTTCTTCGTTTTCGAAACAACGAGGAAGTATGAAGCTGAGAAATCCTTGCTTTCTTACCCACTAATCCTTGGGTTTCTATTCTTGAAGCCAAAGAAAGAAAAAGAAAGCA
>NC_021162.2:26988087-27000054 GCF_000331145.2 Cicer arietinum | reverse complement strand
TATATATATATATATATTAATTATAACTTAATAAATATCTAGATATTTATTAAAATTACCATTTCACCCGTAACACATTAAATTCTTCGTAAAAGATTCACCGCAGTTAATTTAATTTATTCATCGACGAGTAATTCTAATCGGCATCAAAATATCTTTTTGATCATATAAACTCCAAAATATTAATAACTTTGGCTAAAAAGCCTCCGAGCCAATATCTAAAATACACAAAAATACATAAAGTATACTTTAAAATTATGGATCTTACGTTTATCTACTACAAAATATGAACATAATCAGTCTAAAGAATTAACAAACGCAATTTGAACAAAATACAATTCATAATTAAACAAGTACTAAATTGAAGCCTAAGTTTTAACTATAAATTGACATTCAAGGCAGAAAAAAAATTATCCAAAAGTAGAAAAGAGTAATCTTAGAGTTCAAAGAGAGAAAAACTTGTTCGAATAAGAAATATTCTATAAGTGTTATTTTCTTAGAGTTAGAGTTATTATCATTATCAGCTTTGTTAGAAGCAAACACTTAAAGTTCCAAACTTTTGTATCCAACCCAGTAGTGGCTTAGTTCCTACTTCAATATGGGGTTGTCAGGTTGTTAGGAGAAGACTTGGCTTGTAGGGTCAAGGTGGTTAGTTGCTTAAAAGTCTAGGGTTGTCAGGCTATTTGGGAAGACTGACTTGAAGGTTTAGGTACATTGTAATTCAAGGTATTTGAATTAGTGGATTAAGCCTTCTGAATGAGGGGGTCTGGATGTAGTCAAGTTAGTGGTGAATGTTTACTCTTTATCATATGCATATTTTTCATTGTTTTTAGTGTTATCTATCTTTAATAATTAGTCAAATTCAGACTCAAAAGAAGAGACAAATGCAGAAAACATCAAACATAAAAAGCTGTGCGCCAGCAGCGCAGCTGCTGCGCTGGGGCACATTTCTGCACTAACGAATCTGTTAATCCACGCTTGAAGCGCAAATCCTGTGCCAGGGGTGCGTAACACGCATCAGAACTCATTAAAACATGTTTTCATCACTTTTTAGGAATCTTTTTTACTATTGGGAAGTTTGGAGAGTTGTGCTCTAGCAGGGAAACTCAAAGACGGTGGTTTCTAACACCATTGGAACAATTTTATCAAGAATTCATGAATATTTCTTGTAATTCTTCTCTAATCTCTATCTTTTCTATCTTTATCATGAACAATTAAACTCTGGTTGTTAGTGATGAGTGTAACAAGATGAAACCCTTATTTTTATGATTTGATTTCTAGTTATATGAATGAGTTTATTGAATTATTTTTGTCATCTTTGTGTTTAATGCTTTTTATTGCTTGATCAACTTTAAAACGTTCGATGATTCATATTTTGAAAAGGAAGTGGACTTTATGAATGCTTGAGATGAAAAATTCATGATATTTTAGTCTAGGGATAGATGTAGATCACGAAACCAATTAAATTAGTTGCAAATGCAGTAGTTTAACAAGAGAATTCCTGTACGGTAAGGCTTAATCCTAATATTAAATCCACTAAAGAATTAGGGGTTACTTTGGAATTAAATTTTCTGTCACTAAGATATTAGGATAAAAAAAATAAAGTGAATTTGGTATTAATTCAATAAAGAAATTTGGTAACTAGGATCAAATTAGACCCAAAGGTTGGATTCAAAGTGAAACTTATCCCCGATATTTTTCTTATAACAAAGATCAATTTTATTATTGTTGTTAATTTCAAATATTATTTCAATCAATTCAGAAACTTTTTGTTCAATTTAAGTAATTAAACACAATTTGATAGTAAAACGCAATCGTTGAGTTCGACACTCGGTACTACAGTTTTATTATTACTTGCAATGATTCAGTACACTTGCTGAAACGCTATCAAGTTTTTGGCACCGTTGTCAAGGATTGTCATATCACTATTGAGTATAATTTATTTACTTAATTGAAATTTTTGCTCCGCAATAAAATTTTTGTTTTTATTTTAATTATTTATTTTTCTTTATTTTAAAACTGTTCATTATTCACAATTTGTCCAACCTTGTATGCAAGGCCAGTCCCCAACTGAACTTCTCTTTGATCTAGAAATCATAAAAACTACGAAAGCAAATCGAAAGGCTGTTTGAGAAAGGAGACAAAGGGAAAAAGAATTAGTAGTGGAAGAAGAGGATTTGGGGGATTTCTTCATATTTGCGAAAATGGCCGATCCACCACCACCCGAATGCACCCTCGACCTGTACGGAAATAGAAATAGAAATTGTGATCCGTTGGCCATCCATAACCCACCAATTACAGTCAACAAGTTTGAAGTGACACTACACCAAAATTAGCCTTTTACAACGTGCCTTTTACAACGCTTTGTTTCTAAAAGCGATGTTGTGTAATATTTTAAAATTAACGGAAGATACAACAATGCTTTTCTGACAAGCGCTTTTGGCAAAGCACTATTGTAGGTCATATAGGGTCACAATATTTACAGCGCTGTTGTATGGTCACAAAGCAAATTCACATAATGTTTATATATAGCACTTTTAGAGCGCTTTGGATATGAGCGCTGTAAAATATAGCGCTCTCACATAATGTTTACACCGCTTTTAGAGCGCTTTGTATATAAGCGCTGTAAAATATAGCGCTTTCACACTATTACAGGGTCATTTAGAGCGCTTTTTATATAAGTGCTGTAAAATGATGCTTATTTGATAAAAATCATTTTCTTTAAATAAATAAAAACATATTTAATACGTTCTCTACCTAACCCTACGAATCCTCCTCTTCTCTACTGTGTGAACCCTCCTCAATTGTGCGTCGTATTCTCGTTGAACCCTGCTCTATTGTTCCTCTACTATGCGCCAATTTCTACTAAGTGATTGTTGTCTCAGATACTGTATTTATTAATTTATTGTTATCACTAAAACTGATAAATTGTTACTTCATAAATCATATAAAATGTTACTTGATAGTAAATGGCATAACCTTGATAAATCATATAAAATGGACTAGAAATGGATGTCTATCAATCTATTGTCAAAAGAGTATGAAAATGGAGTAAAGGAGTTTGTTGAGTTTGCAGTGAATAATGCAAAAAACCCAAATCGAATAATTTGTCCTTGTTTAAAATGTTGTTTTGGAAAACGCGTTAGAGCAGATCAATAGGAAGGACATTTAGTATGTCATGGAATTGATCAGAGCTATACATGTCGGAAAAGACATGGTGAGAAAAAAAAATGGAACACTAATTTTGAGAATGGTTTGACATATGTTTCAAATGATTTCAACACAAATACATATGAGCGGGACCGAGTCGAGGAGATTGCAAAAGCAATTGAAGAAAATCTTCAGGATTGTCCTAAAATGTTTGAAACTTTGTTGAGTGATGTTTAGAAACCATTATATAATGGTTGTACTAAATTCACAAGACTATCGGCGATATTAAAGTTGTACAACTTATAATCGATTAATGGATGGTTTGATAAAAGCTTCACATAATTATTAACACTCCTAAAAGATATGTTGCCAGATGATAAAGAACTTTCCAGTCGAACCTACGAGGCTAAACAAATTTTGTGCTCTATTGGCATGAGTTGCAAAAGGATTCATGCATGTCCTAACGATTGCATTTTATTTTTAAACGAATATGAATTACTAAAGGTGTGTCTGAAATGCAATGTCTCTCGGTTTAAAAAGAAAGAGTCTACTCAGCAAAAGTCGTGTGGTATTTTCCTATAATACCAAGATTTAGGTGCATCTATCGCAATGAAGAAGATTCAAAACACTTGACATGGCATGTAGATGAAAGAATTAGAGATGGAAAGTTTCGTCACCCTGCACACTCTCCACAATAGGCAAAAATTGATCACGGGTATCCTAATTTCGGGAGAGAGTCAAGAAATCTATGACTCTCACTTTCTACTGACGGAATGAATCCACATAGTCATCAAAACATCTCACACAACATGTGGCCTGTGATTTTGTTGATTTATAACCTACCTCCATGGTTATGCATGAAGCGTAAGTTTATGATGTTGTCTTTATTAATTTTTGGACCCAAACAATCGGGGAATGATAATGATGTATACTTCAGTCCTTTAATTGAAGATTTAAAAAATATGTGGTAGACAGGTGTGGAAGTTTATGTTCGGTATAAGAAAGAATGTTTCAATTTGAGGGCAATGTTGTTCGACACAATTAATGATTTTCCGGCATATGGTAATTTATCAGGATATAGCATTAAAGGTCAGTGTGCATGTCCTATATGTGAAGAGAGTAAATATTGGATGTGGTTGAAACATTGTAAGAAGAACGTAATTCTTAGACATCATAGCGTTTTACCTTTTAGTCATCAGTATCGTGGGTAGAGAAATGCATTCAACGGAAAATTAGAGGAAGGTACTGCTCCTTTAGCACGGACTATATATTAAATATTTGAAAAAAGTACAAGGTTTGACCAATATATTTGACAAACCTTTTGCGAGAGAGCTTGTCAAAACTAGGTGGAAGAAAAAGTCAATTTTCTTTGAATTGCCATATTGGAAGTCATAGTATATAAGACATTTTTTTTGATGTGATGCATATTGAAAAAAATGTATTTGATAGTGTTATTGGTATGTTAATGTTCCAGGAAAGTATAAGGATGACATCAATGCAAATTTGGACTTGGTCGATATGAGAATAAGAAATGAATTGGGTCCTTTAAAGAAAGGAAAATGCACATATCTACCTCCAACCGCTCATACTCTATCTAGAAAGGAAAAAATTGTTATATGTAAATTTCTACACAAAGTTAAAGTCCCATAAGGATCCTCTTTAAATACTAAAAATTTAGTTTGTATGAAAGACCTCAAGTTAAAAGGTTTGAAGACCTGTGATTGTCATGTTCTAATGGGGCATTTGCTACCAATAGGTATATGTTCCATTTTACCTGAAAATGTTTGATGAGCCATAACTAAATTATGTTTCTTCTTCAGGGAAATTTGTAGTAAAGTGATCGATCCTAAAAAATTACCGATATTGCAGAGGAAAATTGTTGTTACTTTGTGTGAGCTTGAAATGTTTTTCCCACCCTCGTTTTTTGCTATAATGGTTCACCTTATTGTTCATCTTGTTATAGACCAGAAGGTTGTATTGTTGAACGATACATCGTCAAAGAAGCTCTTGTATTTTGTACTGAATATCTATCCAATATTAAATCCATATGGTTTCCCATGTCTCTTCATTCGAGAAGAATAACAAGAGAATGGATAATTGGAAAGAGAGTAATGACTATATCAAGGACATAATGGGAGTAGGCATATTCTGCACATTGATGATGAGGTTCAACCGTATGTTACAATACACATGGATCAATTATCTAGTTTGGACATGAATAAGAATCAAAATTGAATAACACGAGAGCACAATCGAAGTTTTATAACATGGCTAAAAAATCACATTAACTCAAAGTTTGATATAGACCCCGGTTTTCACAGAGATTGAGCTGGCTAGCAAATGTCCGAGTTTACATGTCTTTTCTTACACTGGTTATGTAATTAACGGCTACACATTTTATACCAAATAATAAGATGATCAAACAACTATTCAAAATATCGTAGCTGAAGCGATGCATATCTCAAGTGCAAAAGACAAAAACCCAATATATACAAATCTATCATATTTTGTGGTTATCGAGCACATATGAGAGTTAGATTACACAATGTTTCGTGTTTCCATTTTTGGTTGCAAGGGGTCGATAATAATAATGGCGTTCGGATTGATGAGTCAGGGTTCTTGCTTAACGAGTCTAATAGGGTGGGATACAAAGATGAGCCTTTTATTTTAGCGTCGCAAGCTCAATAAGTGTTTTGTATCACTGATCATGCTTATGATAGATAGTCCATTGTCCTATAGACCAATAAAATAAGTGATGATAACAATAACAATGAAAATGTTGGTAATGATAATTTCTTTGCGACATTACAACCACGTGAAATTGATTCAACCGATGATGGTTTATATCTTAGAGATGATCATGATGAGGGAATTTGGATTAATCCATCGTTTCGTATCGTTAAGGGATAAACAAATGTGAATCCCACCAGGAAAAGAAGAAGGGCATCTTAAGGTGTTTAAGTGTTTTATATAAGCCATGTCATTTGAACTCATCATGTAATTTATACTAAGTTCATGTAATTTAAGTGTTTGACCTGCCAGAGTTGAGCATTTAAGCATTTAGCTTGAACTATATTTGATTTTCTGCTTATACTGAACTTGAACTTGAACTTGAAAAAGCTATGTTTGACTGGGCGTTTTCCTTGAACTTGAATTGATTCCAATCTGAACCGATCATGTAATTTAGCATTTAGCATTGATATATATGTATTTAACTAATTATCTGGAAGAAGAAAAATCCAAATATAGGTATTTTATAGAAACTGAACTAAAATCGTAATTTAGCATATTTAACTTGAACTGAACACAAACTTGTAATTTTACAGCGCTTTTGTCCATAAGCGCTGTAAAAGGCTTTCAAAATTTAAATTTTAAATAATTTTACCACGTTTTTTTTATCAATAAGCGGTTTAAAAAGCTTTTAAAAATTAAATTACAAATAATTTACAGCGCTTGTTTTATAAGCGTTGTAAAAGACTTCTAAAAATGCTCATATACAACGTTTTTAATACATAAACTCATATTGTGAAAGAATCCATACATGTTAAATTTGATGACAAACAGTTTGACCTAGAAATCAGAGGAAACAAATGTAGGCAAACCAAAAGAACTTGAAAAACCAGAGGATACAAGAAAATAAGAAGAATATGATAAATCTTCAAAGGATGAATCTGATCAAGTCAAAAATAGTCCAGACAAATCAAAAGGAATATATGGATGGAAGTACAAGTAATCTCATCGTACAAATGTAATAATTGGAAGTGCAAGTGATCCTTTGAGGACCAGATTAGTACTAAATGATACCACTTTGTTTGGCTTACTCTCATCAGTTGAGCCTACCTCTATTGATGAAGAATTGACAAATGATGGATGGATTATTGCAATTTAAGAAGAGTTAAATCAATTTAAGTGGAATGATGTTTGGGATCTAGTACCTAGACAAATCTAGAACATTATTGGAAACAAGCGGGTTTTCAGAAACAAGCTAAATGAAAAAGGAGAAGTGGTCAAAAACAAGGCAACACTTGTCGCACAAGACTACAGTCAACAAGAGGGCATTGATTACAATGAGACATTTTCTCAAGTAGCCAAGTAAGAAGCTATTTGTATCTTACTTTCTTTTGCTGAAAATAATTACATTATTTCAAATGGATGTTAAAAGTGCTTTTCTAAGTGGTTATAAAAGTGAAGAAGTCTATGTTAAACAACCCCTAGGTTTTGAAAGTTTTGAATTTCCAAATCATTTTTTTAAACTTATGAAATCTCTATATGATCTAAAATAAGCACCTAGGGCATGGTATGATAGACTTAGTAACTTCTTGCTTAAAAATAACTTTGAAAGAGGACAAGTAGATAATACACTTTTTAGAAAATTAATAGAAGACAACATTCTTATTATTCAAATTTATGTTGATGACATTATTTTTGGATCTACTAATGGCACTCTTTGCCAAAAAAATTATAAATTGATGCATCTTGAATTTCGAATGACTATGATAGGAGAACTTAAGTTCTTCTTAGAGATACAAACTCAGCAAAGTCAAAAAGGTATATACATTCATCAAACTAAATATACAAATGAGCTTCTTAGGAAGTTTAAGATGAGTGATTGAAAACCTAGGGCTACACCAATCGACCCTCCTTGTTCAGTTTATAGACGCTGAACACCAAATTATATTCATGATATTAAAAATAAAATGAAAAAAAAGTCTCACTATCAAGTCTTTTTTTTTTACGAGAAAAAGGGGAAAAATATATTTGATAAAGTGGGGAGCTGTTTTTTTAAAATGAATATTTTGGAGAAACGATTTCTAGTGGGGTTGCGTAAAATAAATTATTTATTTGTTAAAGACTTTTAAAAATAGTAGAAAATAAATTTTGGACCAAACACCTATTTATAACCTTATTTTCTACTTCTGCATATTAATTTGGACTATTATTGTTATTGAATTGGGCTTTTCTTTCCCACACCTGCGAAATTGCTCATAACATCCACATTCCTGCATCAAACACATACTAGAATCCCATGTGTTGGGCTTCACAACTTGTTTTACTCATGCAATTGTACATCTGCTACCTGCACCCTTCCATTTACACTTGAAGACTTCCTCTTCTTTAGCAAGAAAACACGTGCATTAGTCAAAGAAACCCTTTTTGTCTCAAATTCATCCTAACCAATTCCTTGCCATTTGAAACTATCCCACAAAAAATCGGCCACTAATTCTATTTTTGGCATCAATTTTATCAATTGTTGATCTGTTTTTCTAGAAATAGTTCATATTCTTTCTTTGGGCGAGTTTTTTTTTACTGATTCCGATCACCATTTTTGTCGTCTCAAAAAACTTGCATATATTTTGGATTCCTCTCGTCGAAACCTTCAAAAAGCAATACTCATTTGCATTTTTCGGTGCAGTTGACATCAAACCCTCATTTTCGAAATTGCTCATAACATCCCTATTCCTACATCTGACACATACTAGAATCCCATCTATTGGGCCTTACAGCCTTTTTTACTCATGCAATTGTACATCTGCTACCTGCACCCTTCCATTTGCACTTGAAGACTTCCTCTTCTTCAGCAAGAAAACACGTGCATTAATCAAAGAAACCCTTTTTGTCTCAAATTCATTCTCACCAATTCCTTGCCATTTGAAACTATCCCACAAAAAATTGGCCACTAATTCCATTTTTGGCATCAATTTTATCAATCGTTACTCTGTTTTTCCATAAATAGTTCAGATTCTTTCTTCGGGCGAGCTGTTTTTTGAACGATTCCGATCACCATATTTGTCATCTAAAAAAACTTGCATATATTTTGGATTCCTCTCGTCGAAACCTTCAAGAAGCACTACTCATTGACATCAAATACTTCCATTTTCTCTAGTTTTTCTCGTCGTTTTGACTCCCCTTTTGCTCCTAAAATTTTATTAATTATGTAACATTTATTCAGATTTGTGAACTCACCGTTTATTCGGATTTGCTCACTGTATGTTGTCGATCTGCAGTTGTTGTTGAAAACTTCCATTGATAATGACGATTTTTGATTGATGATAGTGATGTTATAAATTTGTGATGAGTTTATATGATGATCATGATTATGTATGATTATTGATGATATAAAATTGTGATGAGAATATTGAAGTACCCTATAATTGATGAAATAGTGATGATTCCTAAAGATGGTGCTCTTAATGGAGTAGTCTAAGCTAATGAGGGAAAAAAAATTAATATTGAGAATTTGTGAAGTGAAGCCAACTGGTTCTCTTAAAGCATTTAACTACAACTGCGACGTGAAGCCCTCATTGTTTGTTGTCTCGTCGGCTATTGTAAACAAGAAGGTAACGAATTTATTTTTAATTATTTGATTATGCTTCAATTTTTGTGTTTTTTGTTGTGACCTAATCATTTTGAACTTACTTAACTAAAGGGTGTAAAGAAATTCTGAAAATGATTAAATTGAAAATGTTTATGTTGGCTGATTTCTTGACTTGAGATATGGAGTTTTCATTGTATTTTTTTAGTTACGAAAGACATCTTATTGTTATAGTTTCATAATCATTTTTTTTGTTTATGCATTATTCTAAGTTGTTGGATTCTAATGCATATTGATAGGTAAATCATTAATCAATTTGTCTTATTGATTTTTTTTCCTAGGTTTTAAACTAGGAATATCCAGCACTTTTCAGGTTTTGACATTTTCATCCAAAGTTTTGTTGAAACTCTATAATTTTCTTCCCTTACCAAAAAATAATAGTTTGAAGGAATTAATTTATATTGAGGAAGGGGCTGGTTGACTTAGTGTGCTTGGTTGAACATTTGATAAATGTAGTTTGATGAACTTGATTTTGTGCTATGGATTTGATTAAAATTGATTTGAGGTGAAGTGATTTTATGTTTAAATGGTTTTATCTTAAAGCAAGTTTAATGTAAAACTTAGTGTGAATTTATAACCTAATGCAAAAGTTAATTTTTTTATCACTTATGGTCGAAATCTATGACACCAAGAATGTTACACACAGTGAAGAGCTATTGAAATATTGTCTTGTAGGACTCACTTGCTCTTCGAATTCTTCCTCAAACCCTTCCATTTTATTTTAGTTTAATTTTTTAGATACATAACTATATAAGATAAAATAGCAAAAAAGAGATACTTATATAAGAGAAGAGACATGTTTGTATTAATTTAATATTTGTTTGTTTGCTATTCTTTTTAATTGTTGGTATACGACATACTGAGGAATTTCGACTATACAATATATGTGTTAACACGTTTTTATCTTTCTTGTTATTATGAAATTTCTAGACAAAGTAGAAAATTAACAAGAGTTAAAAAATACATTGCATATGTAAACGTGTTCAATATAGTACAAAGTTATGAGAGTCTTTTATATAATAGATTAGTATTTTTTATTAGATTTTTTTAACTATGAACTTCAGTCCTAATATTTCGGAATCCAACATATCATCACAAAAACTATTAAATCCTAAAAATATCAATATGGTTAATTGAACCAAGTCTTACGAACATTTTTTTTTTCTCATTTAGAGCACTAGTTTAGACTATATATAGTGAGAAGCACACCTTTACCGTATTGAAAAAAATATGTGACCTACAACTTGAACACTTTGTGTCTGTCACAAGTAATAACAGTCCTAATTTATCAACAATTTCTTGTGCAAAACTATATTCCAAAACCTGGTTTATCATAGTCATGGTTCTAATTTATGGTCTACAATTGTAAGACCCATAATTTTAAAGTATATTTTATGTATTTTTGTGTATTTTGGATATTGGCTCAGAGGCTTTTTAGCCAAAGTTATTAATATTTTGGAGTTTATATGACCAAAAAGATATTTTGATGCCGATTAGAATTACTCGTCGATGAATAAATTAAATTAGCTGCAGTGAATCTTTTACGAAGAATTTAATGCGTTATGGGTGAAATGGTAATTTAATAAATTTCTAGTTATTTTGATATATTTGTTAATTATAATTAATATATATAAACATATATATATGTTTGTGTGGAGGGAAAAATGGAGGAAATAGAAAGAAGAGAAAATAGAAAAGAAAGGAAAGGAAGGAGAAAGAAAAGAAATAGAGAGGAAGGAAAAAGAAAGAAAAGAAAAGAAAAGGGAAGGAAAGAAAGAAAAGAAATCCATCTTCTTCCTCTGTCGCGTGACCAATTCTCCCTCCTTCTTCCATTTCCATTTTTGTTGCTTCCTTTTCTTCAAGAATAGAAACCCAAGGCTTGGTGGGTGATAGGACAAGGATTTCTCAACTTCACTCTTCCTCTTTGATTCGAAAACAAAGAAAAACGGTGTTAGGGATTTTGGTTAGGGTTGAAGTGTTGATTTGGGGGGAAATGAATCTAAGGCTTTATGGGTAAAATCTTAGAGTTAGGTTTTGGTTATATTGATGAATGTTTCGTGGAAAATGAATTTAAACTCATTTATGTATGATTTTGAGTAAATGAAACTTGTTGTGTTTGAGTGGTGGATTGTGTTGATTTGTGTTCGTCGTATTTGACGTGTTTTAATTAATACTGATGGAAATTTGATATGTGTATGGTTGGATTTTGTGGAGAAATGAATTGATGTGTTTTGGTATGAGTTGTGGATTGGATCTGATAATAGGTTTGAGTTGTTTTGTGTGGAATTTGAAAACCATTAGAGTTAAACGAGTATTAAGAATGGGGAATCTCTTAATGTCTTGTTTACTTAATGTTTGTTTTGGAAAATCGTTTAAGTTAAACGAGTATTAAGAATGGAGAATCTCTTAATACCTTTGTTTACTTAATGTTTGTTGTGAAAATC
>NC_021162.2:26986593-26986800 GCF_000331145.2 Cicer arietinum | reverse complement strand
GATTGGCTTAGTAGAAATTCTTATTTTGAGTTAGATAACAGATTGTTCATTGATTTATCAATGTCTTGGTTAGTTATATATTACTTGATGGATTGAGAACCTTATTTTATTTTCATTGTTATTTGGCATGTGTTATATGAACTTTTAGCATATGGAAAATCCTTTTAAGGTGCATGCTTAGTGAAAGGTTATTTTGTGCATTTAAAA
>NC_021162.2:26976248-26986390 GCF_000331145.2 Cicer arietinum | reverse complement strand
TTTTTTTGAAGAATGATCAGATTAGGATGACATAGAGGGAACAATTGTTTTTTGGATTACGTTATTTTGAACTGGAAAACTGTACCTTTACTAATATTGTCAGTATGACATCTTAGTTGAATGGGTTCCATGTATCATCTGTTGTTGTATAAATACTTTGGATTCATATATTTTGAGAAACTTTTCCGCTGCTTGTAAATTATATTGACTCAATTATTTATCCAAAGGTATTTCCTTATTTATTTCTTTGTTTTATTTTATTTTCTTTTGAAAAAAAAAATATACCCTCGCTTTGAAAAACGGGGTGTTACAACAATCACAACTACGACTGCAATATAACAGCTTTAGCGGTCTATGCAACGCCATCTCAACCACAATATCAGCCACATCGTCCACATTTGTCCGTAGTATAAAGATTTGTGGCGTAATCGCAACCGTGACCACAATCTTAAAAACTTTTGTAACTTATTTTGGATATTAGATTTCTCAAAATTCAAAAGGGACACTTTAAATTGTTTCCTCTTGAAAAACCATACAATCTCCATAAACTTGATTTAACTATAATTTCTTAGTTCCAAAAATTTACTTGTACTTATATGATTTTCATCCAAAAAGTTGTTTCTAATTAAATAAATAAAAATACACTTGTGACTCTCATTCCTGGTATGATCTATCAGAGCGGGGCTTCTCCCAAACCTGAACTTCAAGACTCATTAACCTGTAATAATTGCGATTTCACAAATGCATGGGCAAGCCAGTCAAACACAAACATCGAATGAGGTGAGTTTTGAAATCATGCTAATAGTATAATATAAGTAAAGAGAACACGTAATTAATCATAAATAAATTGTATCATTACACAAACATTCTTCAAGAAAAACATAATATTATAAAGTCAAAACCACTCCAGGAAAATCAATACATTTCACTATAACATCAAATCATCTTAGATAAATTATTATCACACACGACACATATTAATCACAACAAAGCAATCACAGGAAAATGCAATGTTATACATGAGCTTAGACTCTTCTTCATAATGTGGTACAATTCTAACTCTGAAGTACTTGGTTATGAGGCTTGATACTATGCCACCATCTCGGTGGACGAACACTTCAAATTGGCCATGTCCTCATAGATCCCAAAAACTCAACCCAAGACTCATATACGCGAAAGTCGAGGTAAACGTGTGTTGCATTGTAGCTCCCGACATTTGGAGTGCTACTTCCAAGTCAACTAGGAATTCCCCACCCGAATACCTCCAAGGTCTAACAATCTTGTCTTAAGGCTCAACAGTAGACCGCTACAATCAGGCTTATTCAATTGTACTTCCCCAAAATCACTAGGTTTGTTAGACCCTACCTATATGATGACAAATTAATCTCCACTTCACAAATTCTCAATATTTATCTTCTCCCCTCGTTAGCTTAGACTACTCCATTAAGAGCATCGTCTTTAGGAGTCATCATTATCTCATCAACTATGGGGTAATTTGATATTCTCAACATAATTTTATAACACCATCAATCATACATAATCATGATCATCATATAAACTCATCACAATTTTTTAACATCACTATCATCAATCAAAAATCATCATTATCATCACATAAATATATATCATACCATGCATCCATATTTTGTTATCATATCACATGAATTCGTCCAATCAAACATATGCACATAATTTCATTTGACATCTAACATCACAATAATGACAAATATCAACTACCACACAATTATAAAAATTAAATCAATCAACATCTTATAAACATTTCTATTTCCCATTTAATATCACAATTATCATATTTCACATTAATCAATTTATCTCTCAAAGGGCTACTACTGTACACTGCGATCCCGAGATGAAACATTGAGAAATATGATTTTCACGTTCATCTAACAATATGTTATACTCATGAATTCAAACGACTTCTCATCCCTTACCTTATTTCAAAGCTTTCACACATGAATACAAGTCCACAAGAAAAAGCATGTGTTCTTTGACTCATTTTCCTTCAAACGATATAACTCGATAGTTTATGGATAAACGTCAAAAATAAATTATGATAACAAACTCTAAAAACTAAATTTCGAAATTCGGTCAAGTAAACTTACCATAAATCAGACAATCAATCATTGGATATTATAGTCACTTTTCACACGAGCGTTTTGGTGTGGGTTTCACTCAAATCGAACTTACGGTGAAGAAGAACGATGCAAAATAACGAATTCTGTAAACGGAGAAGTCTAGTATTTTAGGTAGAAATTGGAATGGTTAAAAATATGAGAAAATGGGTTTATTTGTATAACTAAATGAGTAAAATAACATAATGAAATTTGAACGTAAACGGAGAAAGTTTTCAGGAACAGGTATCGATGACCGGTGTCAATTTCTTGGTAAAGATGGGTGCCGCCAGCTTCTTCCGTTTTTATCACTTGTACAACTGCCTTCTCTCAATTTTTGGTTTTGTTTTATTATTATTATTATTATTATTTTTATTGTTTAATTAGGTTTTCCTATGCATATGGGCCTAGCCTATAAAATACATTTTAGTCCTTTCTTTAATATTGTTTTTTTATTTAAAAAACCAACAATTATCAATACTATTTTTCTTCAATATTATTTTTTTTTAAAACACAATCTCATTAATAAAATATTACTAATATTGCATAACTAATATATGATAAATTAGAGTAATTAAAATAATTAACATTTAAAAAAAATACATATTATTAACAATCAAAACTCTCATATTCAAATTAATCACTATAATTATAAGAGTAATTAAAATAATTAACATTTAAAAAAAATACATATTATTAACAATCAAAACTCTCATATTCAAATTAATCACTATAATTATACTTATTTTTCAAAATACTCATGTTATAATAATAACATTAGAGAATAGTCAAAATTATAAAATAAATAAATATAAAAACAATATTTTATGTTAATTACTAAATCATAATATATATATATATATATATATATATATATAATCACAATTCCAAAATAAGTATTTAAAAATAAAGAAAATCAAACACAATATTACTACTATCTCAAGATAATTATTTATAAAATAAATAATTGAAATAAGATATCTTTAGAAATAACTAAATATAATTAAGTGCACATTTAATCTTAGTCAAACACACAAGAAAATGTGATATTAATTAACAACTCACATATACATGTAAAATCGCCTAAATAGTCTTTAAAATATTTACATTAATATACTATTATTTTTTAGAAAAATATATAAAATAATCGAATATAACATTTATTATTCATGTAACATATTTGGTCAAATATATAAAAAGATTAACACATCATAGAAAACATACCTATATAGAAAATTAATCATAAACTAATCAACATGTATTCTAAAATAATTTTAACACCAAATTAATTATCTAAAATCTTAATTAATTAATAAAATAATTTATTGTAAAATTTGGGGTTTTACAACTAGCAGTTTACAAACAGAATTTAAAAAGGTCGCTTATTCATTCGTTACTGGCAAAAGTGACCGATTTTTAAACATTAGCGACATATTTTTGGGTCACTAAAGGCGAAATTTCTAGTAGTCACGCAATCCACATTTACCTCGACTGTCACATATATGTGTCGTGTGTTGAGTTGTGGAGATCTATGAGAACTGAACCAATTTGAATTGTCCATCCATTGGTACTTCAAAGTATCAAGCCTTCTAACCAAGTACTTCAAAGTTATAATGGTACCAAATTGTGAAGTAGAGTTTAAGCTCATTTATAATATTGCTTTTGTGTGTGATTGTTTTTTGTGATTAATGTGTTTCAAAAGTGATAATAATTTCCCTTGGATGATGTGACGATATGACGATATATTGATTTTATTTAGTGATTTTTACATTATAATATGATATTATTTCTCTTGAGTATTTTGATATATGATGATGTGTTTTGATACGGTCTATTATGATTGTTTGTGTTATCTTCTTACTTATATTATACTATCAATATACTTTCAAAAATCATCTCCTTCGTTTTTTTGTGTTTGACTGACTTAGCTATGCGTTTGTGAAATCGCAGTTGTTACAGGTTAATGAGTCTTGAAGTTCAAGTTTGGGAGGAATCCCGTTCTAATAGATGATACCGGGAATAAGGGCTGTATTTTGCATTTTACTTATTTAATTTGAAATGACTTTTTGTATGAAAACCTTATAAGTACTAGTAAGTTTTTAGAATTAAATGAAGTAATTATACTTAATTCAAGCTTATTGATATTGTATATTTTTTAGGAAGAAAAAAGTTTAAATTGTTTCGATTGTATTTTGATAAATGTGATAATCTAAATAACCCACATAAGTTTTTTTTTCCTTTCGGAAGAGTTTTTATTTATCCGCTGCAAAATTTATAGAAATATGATATAAATTATTATATATTATTTTGAGGTTTAGGGTGTCATATTACCTATATGAGTTGTACTAATAAAAAACAACTATGTATCTTTGATTAATGATGTTATTAAACATATAATTATTTACAATTAAATAAAACTGAATAATGAATATACTTCCTCTAGAATTTAATATGTAACTCATCTTCCTCAATAATTTATGATTTAGGAAATTGGTTTTTAACATAGATTAATCGATATTCGGTTTTTAGTGATAAGTTTCAATTCATAAATAAACAAATATTTTCTTACTAATATGCATTTGAAGAGTTCATGGGTGTTGTCTAGAGATAATTCATAAAAATCTAATTCCATCAATTTTTTTTTTTTGGCCAATTCTAAAGAAAGAAATCCAAAGAAATTATGGCATTTTTTCAATTTTTCTTAAATAGTGTTTTGATGTTTGAAACTTGATAAGTTTACGTTAGAATAATTAGAAGTTATTTTTTGGTTGAATCCCTCACAATTTGTGAAAAACGTAGTAGAAAAAATGGAAGAAAAAAAGCGACAATATAATGAATATTGTCTTAAAATAATAACGATTATGTGTTTAAATCATATTTTACAATATATAATAAGGGTGTTACCAAACAATAACAATTTCATGCTGAAATAAATAAACACTTCTTTTGATGCCATAAATATCTTCAAAGGAAAGTAATATTATAATTAAGTAATCCAATACAAAAATTAAATTTAAACATTTTAATAGAAAATTTTCAATTATGAAAATAAGCTAAACAAAATTATATTCGATAGTTTACTCGTATCGTTTTTTATTCTAATGAAATTTCTTTTTATGTTCTTTGACTTAAATAGAATTATCGATAAACTTAAATATAATTTTTTCAATAATATTAAGATAAAATTTATATAAAAAACAATTTATATAAAATTGAATATTTTATTTACTCTTCAATATGTATATTTTGAATAAGTTTTAATTAAACTCTAATATCCTGTATCAAACTTATTTGGAGGGAATTCATGATTGCAAGCAACCCTTACTCTTTAAGAGTGTTGGTGGAACTTAATAGTTTTCTCTATGGTCGCGTTGCAACATCTCCAATAGATGAGGCAGATATAATATGATCTTTTTGTACTTTAATTATTCTATTAAAATGTAATTATTTTAATCATATTTAAGGTAGTAGATACATCTCCAATAGATGAGGCAGATATAATATGATCTTTTTGTACTTTAATTATTCTATTAAAATGTAATTATTTTAATCATATTTAAGGTAGTAGATACATCTCCAATAGATGAGGCAGATATAATATGATCTTTTTGTACTTTAATTATTCTATTAAAATGTAATTATTTTAATCATATTTAAGGTAGTAGATACATCTCCAATAGATGAGGCAGATATAATATGATCTTTTTGTACTTTAATTATTCTATTAAAATGTAATTATTTTAATCATATTTAAGGTAGTAGATACATCTCCAATAGATGAGGCAGATATAATATGGTCTTTTTGTACTTTAATTATTCTATTAAAATGTAATTATTTTAATCATATTTAAGGTAGTAGATATATGTGTTTTTGTTTGTATGTATATATATAGATGTATTAAGTGAGATAAGTTTTATTTTGAGATGGTGAGAGGATTAAATTTTTGATCATACAACCGTACATGAGTAGTTATGATTCAAAGTGTCACATGATAACTAAAAAAAGTCACATGTCTTTTTTTTTTTTTTAATGTTATTAATTTATGACTTGATCAATGGTTATGATCAATTCCTCTCACACTCTCTCATTATAAACACCCTCTCCTTTATTATTTTTCTTAAATCCCTTAACATGTGACATTAATCGACATTAATATTTAAATTATTTTTTACAAACATTTTTATAAGGTAATGAGTAACATGTAATCACCTAACATGTGGCATTAATCTAAAAGTTTCCATCAAATATTACAACTCGAAATCATAATTTTAGACAAAAAAATCTCTTGGAAATACACGAAAATAAATTTAGTAATAATTGCAAAAATAGTCTCAACCCGGTGTCACTATTAGAGTGGGAATTCCCAAAATAAAAAGATGTTAACAAAAGGCATATAATAAAAGTCTTCAAGATAATACGACTTCCGACACTCTGAGAGTATTAGTCGTCACTTACACCTTGCAGTTCGTCTGCATCCATTGCAAACACCAAATACAAACAAGGAAGGGTGAGTTGCCAAATTATGTAACAATATAAGATAAACGAGGAGACACGCAAGCAGTCAAATTATGACAAGCATGAGAAATATTCGAGAACATAATATCAAAGGTTAACCCAAATCAATCACAATAAAACAGTCACAAGGATGAAATGTTATGCATGTCATATACTCTATACTTTTTCATTATTTTGTACCATTCTACTCTAAAGTACTTGGTTAAGAAGTCTGATGCTATGCCACTAATGGGATGGACGAACAATTCATGAATGACCAAGTTCTCATAGATCCCCTCAACTCAACCCAAGACACATATACGCGACTATTGGGGTACTCTGTTGTTGCATGGTAGTTTCCGCCCTTAGGGAATAACCCACTAATCCAATTAGGAATTCCCCACCAGAGATACCCTTAAGGTCTAATAGTCTTACTTTACAGTTCAGATGTAGCCTCCACGATCAGGCTCATTCAGTTGTACTTCTCCAAATCACTAGGTATGTCAGACCCCTATATGATGACAAAATAGTCCTCACTCTAAAATCTACAACACCTATCTCATACTTATTCGATTATCATAACTCATGTATCTACAACATCTATATCAGTCAGTCACAATAAAATCCCAATATTTGGTCTACACCTCTCACAATGCACAATCTAGTCCTATCAAGCACATAATAAGAGTTCAACAAGTGATGCATCCAAGTAATATCACAATTTCAACCAAGTAGAGAAGTGCATTAAAAAATACATCATTTATACAATAACAATATGTATAAGGTTTCATAAAATCAGATAACATGCAATCTTTGTATAAATTAATTCACAACAATTCTATAGGTTTCTAAATTATATTTTAGTCCTCACTATTATCATTCTTATGTTATCATAATAATTATTATTACTCAATAGGGCTCGACCGTACGTAGTAAGCCCCAAATGAACATCTGAGAATTTCAGCATTCCTGTTCATCCCATGTTATATTATACTCATAAAATCAAACCTCATCTCAACTTTAACCTTGGTTAAAGAATTATCACAATGAAGCCAATCCGCTTATTTAATGTGTCACGTCCTCGCCAACCACCGAATTTATTAGTTCGCGAAAGGAAATAAATCAACGCTGTGACACCCTAAACCCCAAATTAATATTTAATTTTTTTTTTCTTATTATATTTAAACTATTGAAATTCTTCAAAAAAATATATAAACTTTCAAATATTTTGTTTTCAAGGTAAAGGGTATCACATAATCAATATCACATTAATCCAAAAATTTCCATCAAACATAATAACTCGAAATCATAATTTTAGACAACAAAATATCTTACACGTACACGTAAATAATTTTAGTAATAATTACAAATATAGTCCAAACCCGGTGTTACTATCAGAACGAGAATTTTCAAACCAAAAAGTCGTAAAAATAAATATATAATAAAAGACTTCAAGACAAGACGGCTTCTGCCACTCTGATGGTACTAGTCATCACCTGCAACTTGCAACTCGTATGCGTCCATCGCGAACGCCAAACACAAACAACGAAGGATGCGTTTTGAAATTATGTAACAATATAAGATTAACGAGGAGAACACGCAAGTAGTCAAAACAACTCAAATAAAGAAAAACATTCAATAGCATAATATCAAAAGTTAATCTAATTCAATCACAATAAAACAGTTACAAGAAGGCCTGATACTATGGTTAGGAGACATGATGCTATGCCACTACAAGAGTGCACAAATAATTCATGAATGGCCAAGTCGTCATAGATCTCCTCAACTCAACCCGAGACACATATACGTGACTGCCGGGGTACTCTTCTGTTGCACATTAGCTCCCGACCTTAGGGAATGATCCACTTAGGAATTCCCCACCAGAAATACCCCCAAGGTCTATCAATCTTACCTTATAGTTCTATTGTAGCACTCCACGATCAGATTCATTCATTTGTACTTCCCCTAAGCACTAGGTTTGTCAGACCCTCCCTTTATGATGACAAAATAATCCTCACTACGACCTACAACCCTATCTCATACTTACTCGATTATCACAACTCAATAAGTTTCAGTTTGAATGCACAGTATTCATCAGAATTTACATCATCTTATACATATATCATTCAAGTAATATCATAATTTCAATCAAGTGAACAAAGCACTCTAGTACATATCATTCATACAATAACAATCATTATAAGGTTCCATAAAATCAAACAACATGCCATCTTGAAATAAATAAATTTAAGGCAATTCTATAAGTTGTTAAATTATATTTTAGTCCTCACTATTACCATTAATGTATTATTAATTAATTATTATTACCCACCAAGGCTCGACCGTACGTAATAAGCTCCAAATGAATATCTGAGAATTTTGGTATTTCCGTTCATCCCACGTTATTTTATACTCATAAAATCGAATCTCCAAGTATATATATATATATATATATATATATATATATATTTAACACTATGTAAACTTATGGTTATATCAATATAAACACTTCCTAGAAAGAAATAGAATTATGTATTGCTAATTACATATAGTGTAGGTGAAATTTAGAAATCAGCATTTTTCCTGCGGATGTAAGCTAAAAATCGGCAGGAACACGCATTACCTGCAGATTTATTGACGGAACCATATCCCCACGTAAAACCTTCGTGGATAATTGTTTCCTGAGGATTTCTGAATCGGCAGGTAAGGTACCTGCGGATAAATCCGCAGGAAAAGTAAATAAATTCCGCAGCAAGTGTTTAGTAAACTTAAGGAAATTTCTTACGACTTTTCATGTAGAAATATCTTTAGTATATTTCTGCAAATACGTTTCCAATGAAAATCCGTTGGTATATCCTCGTGAAATTTTCCACCAAAATACCATTTGCATGAAAGTCCGAAGGTAAGTTCGCATGAAAATCCGCAGATAATTTCGCATCAAAACTATTTTCAAAGAGAAATTCCACTGTAAATTTGTTTTTCTGATTTTTTATTTATATAAAAACATGATTATAAATACATTTTTTAATTATTTAATATTAATCTTTAATTGAAATATTATTGCAATACTCCGAAACAAAATTAATATCGTGTTCAAAATTCAAAACTAAATATTAATTACAGCATGATCCAACTATTATGCTAAACAAGATTTATATCATTTTTTGCAAATCATACTGTTGCAGAGATCCCTAAAGCTATTTCATATCAAACATTCCAATCCAATACACAAAATGTTGAACTTGAATGAAGCTTTTCACCAAGGCTTAGAATCTTCATGTGCCTGGTCTTTCCAAGAGTTGAAATCCAATACTCCTATGATAAAAGATTAGAATCTTCATGAAAACAGAATTCATGCAACTTCACAATGTTCATGTGCCTGGTCTTTCCAAGAGTTGAAATCTCAGCTAAGATGCTTCGGTCGATGCTCGATGCTCCTCCGCGCGAATTCAGCTTCTTGACAGCAATAAATTCACCATCATTCGTAACAGCTTTGTAGGACACCAAATAGAACT
>NC_021162.2:26975638-26976218 GCF_000331145.2 Cicer arietinum | reverse complement strand
CAATCCTAATTATCTTTGCCCTTGATAAACCGTCTTTCTAAATCTAGTTGTGTCAGGAACAGTTCCTAACTCGCAAATTGAATTGATGGTTTATTTTCAACCTCCTGACTGTTATGACGAAGGAGCTGAAGAAACATCAAATAGATTATTCAGCTTAGGAGTGGTCTATATTGTGTCAGTATCTCTAAACATCTCAAGTACCTTTAGACTTTGCTAAACGAACAAGGTAAAGAATAATTATTATTTTACCAATTACCTAAATCTAACTTGGACTAAAGATTAGGTAACAAGAAAGAGGACTTTACAATATGACATGGTTATCAAGGAACACTCATCTCTTCAGTCATTGATAACTGCAGAGCATGTTTTGCTCCTTTCAAGAATAATCGAGTTAGCTGCTTCTGACCTCGCCTATATACTATAGCAGACCAGTTGTTTCTAGTCATCAACTTTGTTTCCTCTGAATCATTTGCCATTCTGATCAAAGGAAATTAAGAAAAAGGTGTTAGAAAGTGCAATGCATAGTGTTTAAATCAAATTTGTTAATTGTGTTTTAAATTGCAAGAGTGAAGATTTCTAA
>NC_021162.2:26971550-26974787 GCF_000331145.2 Cicer arietinum | reverse complement strand
TTACAATAGTAGAATATATCCAACCAAATGATTGGATTTAAATAGTTACTCGAGTTCGAACCCTGAAACAATCTTTTACTAGACTTTACTTATCTCTTGGAACTAAATCTGAATTACTAAGATTAACACCTAAACATGTACTGCCTTTAATTACTTCATTTTCTCAAATTTTTACCCCAAAAAAATAATATTCTAATTGAAGGCAGACTTTGCTTCCAAATTAACCTCAAAATCAACAATTTTACAAAATCAATATTTGTGACTATCCAATTTAAAAAAAAAAAAATAATGAATCGAACAACAAAGAGAATGAGTTCTAATAAGTGAAATTTAAAAAAAAATAAAATGAATGAATTTTGGTTACAGTAACGAGAATGAGCATTGCATCAGGGAGAGCACCGAGTACAGAAAGAAACAATCCACCAACAATGCCGGGACCTAAGATCTCAAGCAAGAGTTCACTACTGTTAGATAAAAACGTAGCAGCAAGGTACATGAGGTAGTCATCTGAAGCTTCGTGGTGTCGCTGGACTCGAAGGCTTTAACATCGTCGACGAGTTCGACACCGGCGATTGAACCACCGAGGTAACCGCAACCGGTGTAGAATGTGAGATTTTCTCCCCATGAACTGCGTTTACGGCGAACTTCTTCGTCGAAGAGAAACTCCGGTGAGGTTGAGAGTTTGTAGAGATTTTGAATAGGAATATCGAGGTCTTTGTATGGGTTGTAGAATAAGGCTTGGGGATTGGGATCGGAGTTTGAGTCGTTATGTGCCATTGAAAGAGGGGTTAGGGTTAGGGTTTCGTGAAATCCTGTGAGTGGCACGCAATGTTGCAGTGCCTCTTTTTGTGTGTTTTTGAAACTTGAAATTGTGAAAGCTTTCTATTTTGCAAATAAGTAAAAAACAAAGGCAAGCATGTTTTGGTTTACATATTAATTAGTTGTTAATACATAGTAATAGAATTGTTTCAAACTATGTTAGTAAGAAGTAGGCATGGGAATTCACATTATAATTTTTAATATTTTAAAAAATATTAAGTATATTCATTATCTATAGTTATATAAAATTTACAAATTATTATAATATTACTTGTGGGGCGGGTTCAGGAGCAGATACATGATGTATATCACCACCCAAACCTGTCTCCGCCCTCAAATTAAAATTTCGGAGAAAATCAGCACCTACACACTAAATTAAACTTGTTTTTCTCTGCCCAAATTAAATGGTTTGGGTGGGTACCCGCAGGTACAAATTATGTTTCCATCTTACAAAATTGATTTTCCTTCATAATACTGGAACATATGACACATAGAAAATGTACATGAACTTTGTAGTTTCTCTAATGTGATAATAACCTTTAAATGTTTAGTTTTTTACTATCTTATCTTGAGTAAATATAAAGTCATTTTAAACTTTTTTTTGTTAAGCTGAGTTCAAAATATTTTTAATATATATATATATTAAATAATAATGTTATTGATTACCATTAAACTAGCATGTTCTTCTACAAACAAATGAGATGGATAAAAAATAGAATTTTAAAATAAATGAATCAATTTCTTCAATTGATAAAAATAGATGGATTAAAACTACAATCAAGTCAATTTTAATTATGAATCAAGACACTCGAAACCAAAGACACAAAAACTAGAGGCAACCAGAACAGAGGAAATTAGAACAAACAACTATTATTATAAAATTAACATTATTTATATAAAAACAAAATTGGGATGAAATATATCTACATAATCACCTACAAATATAACAAATGTGAACTTAGCTGCGGAATTTGGTGCGGATCATTCATATAGAAACATATCCGCAGGAAAATCCTTAGGAAAAAGATTCTGCGAATAAGCAGTCGCAGGTACATCCGCAGCAAAAGAAAAGTTTACCTGCTGTGTTACCTGCGGAACGCGATACCGTAGGAAATATCTCTGTATAAGTGTGATCCGCAGGAAAATCCTTATGTATTACCTGCAGATTTATGTCCGCAGGAAAAGCCGCACGTAAATCGCTGATTTCTAGTAGTGGGTATGCATATATATAAATATGCTATATAGATGTACAATAAAGGTAGACTCTTTATAATTAATATATAAATTTTAAATTTTAAAAATAATAAAAAAAGAAACAAGAATATGTCCTATTTGATACTCCGATAACTCTCCAATGATTTCTGTCAGATCTAGAAGCTAGACTATTTTCACCAAAGTATATAAAAAAAAAAGTCGTCCTTCAGGCATATTTTGCAATAAAACTTTTCCAATGTATATGTAACACCCCGATTTTCAAAGCGAGGGTATATTTTTTTTTCAAAAGAAATTAAAATAAATCAGAGAATTAAATAAGGTAATACCTTTAGATAAATAATTGAGTCATTATAATTTACAAGCAGCGGAAAAGTTTCTCAAAATATGAATCCAAAATATTTACACATCAAAAAGTGGTACATGTAACCCATCGAAAATAATATGTCAAGCTGACAATATTAGTATAGGTACAGTCTTCCATTTTAAAATAAATACAATTCAAAAGAAAGACGTATGTTCCCTTTATGTCAACCTAATCTGATCATTCTCCAAAACAAACTAAACGCCCTGAGTGATCTCCACGCGCCCCATAAGATCCTCCTAACATAGCTCCAGTCAGGCATTCCCCTCTACATTCCCATCCACAGGGTACGAACCGGTAGGATTGTCCTGGCTCTCATCTGAAGGCAAAGCCCAGATTTCCACAATAGTTGTAAAGGGTCACCAACCGAAATTAACAGTTAACACATAACATTTAAGTTTTTTAAATGCACAAAATAATCTTTCAACATAGCATGCAACTTAAAAGGGTTTCCATATGCCAAACATTCATAAACAAGGTTGAAAAATGAAGTTTTTAACAAAACAACACTGTTGTATTCGAATACAGCATCTCTGTATTCGAATACAAGGCTGTTTCAGCATTCAGCAACAAAAATAGCATGTCTGTATTTGAATACAACAGTCTGTATTCGACTACACAGTAAGTTAGTGGCAAAAACAGCATGTCTGTATTCGAATACAGCTTTCTGTATTCGAATACACATCAGACAGCAACAGGAAAACAGCAAAAATCAGCAAAATTCAGCTTTTTAAAGGGTTTCGAAACCAATCAACACTTACACATAAATCCAAAACATCCACACTTGGCAATTATAACACAATCACCACGACAACATAAGTTTCGAAATGGTTTTGCAATCA
>NC_021162.2:26968558-26971098 GCF_000331145.2 Cicer arietinum | reverse complement strand
TTAATACTCATTTAACTTAAATGATTTTCACAACAAACATTAAGCAAACAGAAATATTAAGAGATTCCCCATTCTTAATACTCGTTTAACTTAAACGATTTTCTCAAACACGCATTAAGTAAACCGAGATATTAAAAGATTCCCCATTTTTAATACTCGTTTAACTCTAACAATTTTGACAAAAATCATTAGGTAAATACCGATATTAAGAGATTCCCCATTCTTAATACTTGTTTAACTTAAACGATTTTCTCAAACACGCATTAAGTAAACCGAGATATTAAAAGATTCCCCATTTTTAATACTCGTTTAACTCTAATGGTTTTCACGCCAACATTAAGTAAACGTAGACATTAAAAGATTCCTCATTTTTAATACTCGTTTAACTCTAATGGTTTTCATGCCAACATTAAGTAAACGTAGACATTAAGAGATTCCCCATTCTTAATACTCGTTTAACTCTAATGGTTTTCAAATTCCACACAAAACAACTCAAACCTATTATCAGATCCAATCCACAACTCATACCAAAACACATCAATTCATTTTTCCACAAAATCCACACAAACACATCTCAAAATTTATAAATATTAATTATGAACACGTCAAACACGACAATCACAAAATTATCACAACCCACCACTCAAACACATCAAATTTCATTTCCTCAAAACCACACATAAATGAGTTAAATTCATTTTCCACGAAAGACTCATCAATATCATCAAATTTCTCACATCCATCACTTCACTCTCATCTCAAACTATTTTGATAAAAATATCTACTCTCGTCGCAACTCAATTGTCCGGTACAATTTTCAGCAACCCGAGATATTTTTAACAAAATTGCCCGGTATTAAATCCTTCGTAACGGAAGTAAATTATTTTCCGACAATTAATCTTAATCCAATTTCCAAAAATATATTTTTGGCATTTAATTCACTCAATACCAAAAACTGGGCTAACAGTCTAAGAAATTCCTCACAAAATACCCTAAAATTGCATAATTTAGGATTTAAAAACTATGGGTCTTACAGTATACAATTATAGGTAATTGTAAATATGATATTCATCATCGTTATCAAAATCAATACAAGAAATAAAAGATCTAACCAAAACTAAATTGTAATTAAGAGATTGATTTCAAACAGTTAAATGTGTAATTTATATACTAACATAAAATTAAAATAAAGCAAAATCACATAGCAAATTGATAGTATTTATTTTAATTGACACGTACTGTAAACCACTTATAGCTGAAATAAAATTGTATTCTTTATATCTAGATTAATTTTTTGAATATATATCCAGTAATATAATTCAATCATTTGGCCAGATCTACTATTACTAAAAATAAAATAAAGAAATATATATGCCTTGCACCCATATAATTCGATCGAGTAACTATGACAAACATATACTGTTCAACATTAATATACTTCGATCAACAGTCCTATATCGATATAAATGATAGAATTGAAAAAAGTATATCAAATTGATGGAATTAGGATAACTGTACCTGGTCTTTGAAATCAATAGATGGTTTTGGTTAATGAAACACGGCTGGAGGCTAAAGAGCAACGGCTAATCTCAAAAAAAATTTAAATCGAATTTTTTCTCGAAAAATTTGGGGAGAATTTTTTTAAAAAAATTTATCCAAAATATCGATTTTTTAAATAATTAATTTTTAAACTATGAATAAATGAATTTTTTTAAAATAATCAAATTTTAATCGATTTTGAAAAAAAAATAGATTTTAAAATTAATATTTTCAAAACCGGTTGCTTAATTATAAATCGGTTATTTAACCATAACCATTTTTACAATTGGATTTATAATCAGTTTTAAACCAAATAATGGATTTGGTTATAAATCTAAATCCATATATTGGTTTTAAAATGGATATGGTTTGGTTTTTTAAAAAAACCAACCATGAACAGCCCTAGGTATAACCTAGGTTTTTTTATCATGTTTTAAAATAGATGGTTTTGGTTAATGAAACACGGCTGGAGGCTAAAGAGCAACGGCTAATCTCAAAAAAAAATTAAATCGAATTTTTTCTCGAAAAATTTGGGGAGAATTTTTTTAAAAAAATTTATCCAAAATATCGATTTTTTAAATAACTAATTTTTAAACTATGAATAAATGAATTTTTTTAAAATAATCAAATTTTAATCGATTTTGAAAAAAAAAATAGATTTTAAAATTAATATTTTCAAAACCGGTTGCTTAATTATAAATCGGTTATTTAACCATAACCATTTTTACAATTGGATTTATAATCAGTTTTAAACCAAATAATGGATTTGGTTATAAATCTAAATCCATATATTGGTTTTAAAATGGATATGGTTTGGTTTTTTAAAAAAACCAACAATGAACAGCCCTAGGTATAACCTAGGTTTTTTTATCATGCTTTTTTCTCAAAACTGACGTATCCACTTAGCCCATAGTCTATTATTATTATTATTATTATTATTATTATTATTATTATTATTATTATTATTATTATTATTATTATTATTATTATTATTATTATTA
>NC_021162.2:26962221-26966957 GCF_000331145.2 Cicer arietinum | reverse complement strand
TTATTATTATTATTATTATTATTATTATTATTATTATTATTATTATTATTATATGATAAGCTCACTCTTTTAGTGCTAAAGTTAATAGATTAGCACAACAACACACATTTTCTTTTTGTTTTATTTAATTTAAATATATATATATATATATATATATATATATATATAAATTTGTTTTTTGTAAGTTATATATAGTTAATATTAATGATTTAAATCTATTACTAAGGCATACACACAAGACACACATAAAGAAAATTATAACACATATCAATACTCATATAATAGTAGTAGTGTATTGTTATACTATTGAAATATAATAAATGGAGGTGTTACATCCGGTATAAGGTTTTTGGTTGGTGATCTAAAGGACATGAAAGGTGTATCCAAAAGGAGATCCCTAATTCAAATCCATGAAAATAACATAATAACCTACTAATTTCTAACATTTTATTATCAATACATAGATATATTATCTTAATCTTAGATAGTATTAAAATACGATATTCAAACATCTAGAAATTTTGAAACATTGACTTATGTTTTATAATATTAAAAATGTTGGTTTTTTCTTTTTATAAAGCCTTGGCTTTTACTTTTATAGTGATATATCATACAATAAAATAAAAAAATAGATCATATTGCTATAAATATTGAAGCTATTTGAAATGGCTAAGTTTTCTTACATGTTTATCATCCTTGCCCTTATTTTTTCAGGTATACAATAATTTATATCAATTTTCTTCCATCTATGTGTATTGTCTGTGTTTATTAGGATAAATTAAATAGGATTTTTTCTATCTAATATAGTGTTTTAATTTTAACTATTACCGTTATGACAAGTGTTGCAAATGGACAACAAAAAAGATGTATTGATGTCATCAGTAAAGATACATGTAACCTTCCAACATGCAAAAAAACGTGTTATTTTAAATATCAGAACAAAAATGGTTGGGGACAATGCGTCAGTGTAAACCCTTTTACACCTTATAGTTTTGTTTGCACATATGATTGTCAAAAATAGAACAAAAATATGATAGTTGCTCAAATTTAAATGTAAAAGCATATCAAAATAAAGTTAATAAATTTAAGACATTTACATTTTTTGTTTAAAAAGTGTATTAAAGAATTTAATATACTTCAAAGAGAATAAAAATAAAACTTGATATGTTTTCTATAGTGTTATTTGGGCTAAAGATTTTGATCATAGCTTATATTTTTTACATTCTTTCAAAATATGGGAGAATGATTATGACTAAAAAACAAATAAAAAAAGTTCATAGACATGCAAAACTCTCCAAATAGGTTGAAAAATTTCTATTGCATGGTCTTGAATAAAGTGAGAGGGTGTAACTTAGGTTAGACACAAAGGACATTGATGTATGACCAAATATATTCTTGTAATAATACATCCACAAAATCTCACTGAGAAGACATATAGTGTTGTAGTTGATTTGGTCAAGCGTCTTACGAGACGAAATAGGCAGTGCAACAACATAAACATAAAGTTAAGAAATTGGAAGCAATATTATAACACAAATTATAGAAAAAAAAACACATATGTACTAGTAGTGTTGTATGGAAAATTCTTATTTACGTATTTTAAACTAAATTATGAATCTAAATTTTCTTACGAACTACGAGACATATTCTTGACGAAAAGTATTGAATAAATAGTACTTTTGTCAATGCTTTTACTTAATTTTAAAAGAATGAGTAGTTAAAGTTGTTGGAACCAAGCTCAAAGAGTGTGAAAGAAGATATGGTCAAGATTTGAAAAAGATTTGATCAAGATTTATCTACTACAAAATATGAACATAATCAATCTAAAGAATTAACAAACACAATTTGAACAAAATACAATTCATAATTAAACAAGGACTAAATTGAAGCCTAAATTTTAACTATAAATTAACATTCAAGGCAGAAGAAAAAAATTATCCAAAAGAAGAAAAGAGTAATCTTAGAGTTCAAAGAGAGAAAGACTTGTTCGAATAAGAAATATTCTTTAAGTGTTATTTTCTTAGAGTGTGAGAGTTATTATCATTATCAGCTTTGTTAGCAGCAAACGCTTAAAGTTCCAATCTTTTGTTTCCAACCTGGTAGTGGCTTAGTTCCTTCTTCAATCTGGGGTTGTCAGGTTGTTAGGAGAAGACTTGGCTTGTAGGGTCAAGGTGGCTAGTTCCTTAAATGTCTAGGGTTGTCAAGATATTTGGGAAGACTGACTTGGAGATTCAGGTGCTTTGTAATTCAAGGTAGTCTAGGGAAAGAACCAATTAAATTAGTTGCAAATGCAGTAGTTTAACAAGAGAATTCCTGTACGGTAAGACTTAATTCTAATATTAAATCCACTAAGGAATTAGGGGTTACTTTGGAATTAAATGTTCTGTCACTAAAGACATTAGGACAAAAATAATTAAGCGAATTTGGTATTAATTCAATAAAGAAATTTGGTAACTAGGATCAAATTAGACCCAAAGGTTGCATTCAAAGTGAAACTCATCCCCGATATTTTTCTTAAAACAAGGATCAGTTTTATTACTGTTGTTAATTTCAAATATTATTTCAATCAATTTAGAAACTTTTTTTCAATTTAAGTAATTGAACACAATTTGATAGTAAAACGCAATCCTTGAGTTTGACAATCGGTACTACCGTTTTATTATTACTTGCAACGATTCAGTACACTTGCTCAAACACTATCATGTTTTTGGCGCCGTTGTCAAGGATTGTCATATCACTATTGAGTATAATTTATTTACTTAATCGAAATTTTTTGCTCTACAATAAAATTTTTGCTTTTATTTTAATTATTTATTTTTCTTTATTTTAAAACTGTTCATTACTCATAATTTGTCCAACTGAACTTCTTTTTGATCTAGAAATCATAAAAACTGTGAAAGCAAATCGACAGGAAGTTTGAGAAAGGAGATAAAGGGAAAGACAATTAGTAATGGAAGAAGAGGATTTGGGGGATTTCTTCATATTTGCGAAAATGGCCGATCCACCACCACCTAAATGCACCCTCGACATGTATGGAAATAGAAATAGAAATTGTGATCCGTTGGCCATCCATAACCCACCGATTACAGTTAATAAGTTTGATGTGACACTACACCAAAATTAGCCTTTTACAACGTGCCTTTTACAACGCTTTGTTTCTAAAAGCGTTGTTGTATAATATTTTAAAATTATCGGAGGATACAACAACGCTTTTCTGACAAGCGCTTTTGGCAAAACATTGTTGTAGGTCATATAGGGTCATAATATTTACAACGCTATTGCTGAAAGCGCTGTTGTATGATCACAAAGCGAATTCACATAATGTTTATAGTGCATTTAGAGCGCTTTGGATATGAGCGCTGTAAAATATAGCGCTCTCACATAATGTTTACTCCGGTTTTAGAGCGCTTTGTATATAAGCGCTGTAACATGATGCTTATTTGATAAAAAATTTCTCTCTAAATAAATAAAAACATATTTACTACGTTCTCTATCTAAGCCTACAAATCCTCCTCTCCTCTACTGTGTGAACTCTGTTGAGACAAAATCTCAATTTAATGTTTTGGTGAAAACAAACAAAAAGTTAATTAAAAATTCTAATTATGATTCTAAGTGTTCTGATTTTTAACATGTGTTTTTGAGTATGTTGAAACAAGATAGGTATCAAACATCACAAATCAGATCAAAGAAAGCAGTTCTGGAAAATGAAGATTGATTCTGGAAAACGAAGATTGATCTTAAAGCTATTCAGGAAAACAAAGATTGATCTTGACCTTCTGCTGAGAAACGAAGAATGATCTTCGTTTATGGCATAAACAAGGATAATCAGTTTCCTTGTAAAAAGATCAATCCTGGAAACATCATTCATCTTATATTCTCATATAGAATCAACAAAGGATCAATCTGAGTCACATTTGTTCCAGAATTTGAAGAATCAAAGACATGCTTCAATAAAGGCATAATACAAGACCATTCTTCAAATGAGGCATTTACAAGTACAAGTTTACAGGTTGTAAAGTACACCTAAGTTGTACTTCAATCCTGACCTGCACGCAAGAAGTCATCTCAATCAGATGACAACAATCACAAAGTACAGAACAGATCATCACAAATTCGAAGATCAATCCTGGTTCTCAAGATCGATCTTGGATGCAGCTGTGATCACTCTTGTTTTTGGCAGACTTTATCCAACAACTTTTTCATGACAGCTGGCACTATTTCAACGGCCATATGAGCTGTCCCAAGCCTTCTTGAAGTCTATAAATGCAGCTTCAAGATGAAGAACAAAACACAACTCAAAGTACCAAGAAAAGATCAATCATTTCAATCATACTTAAGCATCTCAATATCATTCTTAAAGCTTGCTGTTTTTAATCTTTGTGTTGTGTTAGAATCAATCAAAACTGAGTTCTATTTACAGAATCTATTTCTCAAACAAGAGTTGAGAAATACTAAGATTCTAATACTCTTAAAATCATCACTTTGTATCTCAAGGCTATTTTTGATAACATAGCTTGAGTAGTGTGTAAAAATCCTTTTAGGTTCTAAAAGGTATCTTGCAAAATCCTTTCTGAAATAGTGTAAGGTAAACCTGTGAAAAATCCTTTCTAGGTAGAAAGGTAGAAACCGTGTAAAGATCAAGATTGATCCATGAAAACCAAGAATGATCTTGGTTTGAACACTTAGTGAAAAATCTCACGGTTGTGAGGACTGGACGTAACCCGGGTTGGGTGAAC
>NC_021162.2:26953677-26961993 GCF_000331145.2 Cicer arietinum | reverse complement strand
AGTGTGTAAAAATCCTTTTAGGTTCTAAAAGGTATCTTGCAAAATCCTTTCTGAAATAGTGTAAGGTAAACCTGTGAAAAATCCTTTCTAGGTAGAAAGGTAGAAACCGTGTAAAGATCAAGATTGACCCATGAAAACCAAGAACGATCTTGGTTTGAACACTTAGTGAAAAATCTCATGGTTGTGAGGACTGGACGTAACCCGGGTTGGGTGAACCAGGATATATCCTTGTGTGATCTCTCTATCTCTATTTATTTTATACATTACAATCAGAGTTTATATGGATAACATTGATATTGCTGTTTTTTACTAACCAAGATCAATCTTGAGTTGAATTTTCAGTTTTAAACAGGAATATTTTAAAAGGGGCAATTATAATTCAAACCTCCATTCCTTATAATTGACATTGTTTACCTTCAAACCCTCCTCAATTGTGCACCGTATTCTCGTTGAACCCTCCTCTACTGCTCCTACTATGCGCCAATTACTACTGAGTGATTATTGTCTCAGATACTGTATTTATTAATTTATTGTTATCACTAAAAATGATCAATTGGTTCTTGATAAATCATATAAAATGTTACCTGATAGTAAATGGCATAACCTTGATAAATCATGTAAATAGTTACCTGATAAATCAAATAAATTGTTACATGAAAAATCATATAAAATATGTCATTTTTTTAAATATGTTCGATCTGTTTTGTTTTGAAATCAGACTTGTATGTATAACTTTGGACCTTGGTTTCCATTTTCCAATATTAGACTATAAACATTATAGATTGGTATAATGTTATCAGTAGCTTATCATTTGTGTAACACTGCATTCATATAGGTCATATAAAATAGATCAGAAATAGATGTCTATCAATCTATTGTCAAAAGAGTATGAAAATGGAGTGAAGGAGTTTGTTGAGTTTGCAGTGAAGAATGCAAAAGACCCAAATCGAATAATTTTTCCTTGTTTAAAATGTTGTTTTGGAAAACGCGTTAGAGCAGATCAATAGGAATGACATTTAGTATGGCATGGAATTGATCAGAGCTATACATGTTGGAAAAGACATGGTGAGAAAAAAAAAGGGAACACAAATTTTGAGAATGGTTTGACATATGTTTCAAATGATTTCGACACAAATACATATGAGCGAGACCGAGTCGAGGAGATTGCAAAAGCACTTGCAGAAGATCTTCAGGATTGTCCTAAAATATTTGAAACTTTGTTGAGTGATGTTTAGAAACCATTATATAATGGTTGTACTAAATTGACAAGACTGTCAGCGATATTAAAGTTGTACAACTTAAAATCGATTAATGGATGGTTTGGTAAAAGCTTCACATAATTATTAACACTCCTAAAAGATATGTTGCCAAATGATAATGAACTTCTCAATCGAACCTACGAGGCTAAACGAATTTTGTGCTCGATTGGCATGAGTTACAAAAGGATTCATGCATGTCCTAACAATTGCATTTATTTTCGAAACGAATATGAATTACTGAAGGCGTGTCCAAAATGCAGTGTCTCTCGATATAAAAAGAAAGAGTCTACTCAGCAAAAGTCGTGTGGTATTTTCCTAAAATACCAAGATTTAGGCGCATCTATCGCAATGAAGAAGATTCAAAATACTTGACATGGCATGTAGATGAAAGAATTAGAGATGGAAAGTTTCGACACCCTGCACATTCTCCACAATGGGCAAAAATTGATCTCGAATATCCAAATTTCGGGAGAGAGTCAAGAAATCTATGACTCTCACTTTCTACTAATGGAATGAATCCACATAGTCATCAAAGCATCTCACACAACATGTGGCCTGTGATTTTGTTGATTTTTAACCTACCTCCATGGTTATGTATGAAGCGTAAGTTTATGATGTTTTCTTTATTAATTTCTGGACCCAAACAACTGGGGAATGATGTCGACCTATACTTGAGTCCTTTAATTGAAGATTTAAAAAATATGTGGGAGACAGGTGTGTAAGTTTATGTTTGGTATAAGAAAGAATGTTTCAATTTGAGGGCTATGTTGTTCGACACAATTAATGATTTTCTGGCATATGGTAATTTATCAGGATATAGCATTAAAGGTCAGTGTGCATGTCCTATATGTGAAGAGAGTACATATTGGATGCGGTTGAAACATTGTAAGAATAATGTATTTCTTAGACATCATAACTTTTTACGTTTTAGTCATCAGTATAGTGGGTGGAGAAATGCATTCAATGGAAAATTAGAGGAAGGTACTGCTCCTTTAGCACGAATTAGATATCAAATATTTGAAAAAGTACAAGGTTTGACCAATAAATTTGGTAAACTTTTTGCAGGAGAGCTTGTCAAAACTGGGTGGAAGAAAAAGTCAATTTTCTTTGAATTGCCATATTAGAAGTCATAGTATATAAGACATTTTTTTTTTGATGTGATGCATATTGAAAAAAATGTATTTGATAGTGTTATTGGTACGTTAATGTTCCATGAAAGTATAAGGATGACATCAATGCAAAATTGAACTTGGTCGATATGGAAATAAGAAATGAATTGGGTCCTTTAAAGAAAGGAAAACGCACATATCTACCTCTAGCCGCTCATACTCTATCTAGAAAGGAAAAAATTGTTATATGTAAATTTCTACACAAAGTTAAAGTCCCATAAGGATCCTCTTTAAATATTAAAAATTAAGTTTGTATGAAAGACCTCAAATTAAAAGGATTGAAGACCCATGATTGTCATGTTCTAATGGGGAATTTGCTACCAATAGGTATATGTTCCATTTTACCTGAAAATGTTTGATGAGCCATAACTAAATTATGTTTCTTCTTCAGGGAAATTTGTAGTAAAGTGATCGATCCTAAAAAATTATCGATATTGCAGAGGGAAATTGTTGTTACTTTGTGTGAGCTTGAAATGTTTTTCCTACCCTCGTTTTTTGCTATAATGGTTCACCTTACTGTTCATCTTGTTATAGAGACACAACTTTGTGGACCTAATTATATGAGATGGATGTTTTTGATAGAACGATATACGAAAATATTAAAAGGGTACGTAAAAAGCAGAAGTCGGCCAGAAGGTTGTAATTTAGCATTTAGCATTGATATATATGTATTTAACTAATTATTTGGAAGAAGAAAAATCCAAATATAGGTATTTTACAGAAACTGAACTAAAATCGTAATTTAGCATATTTAACTTGAACTGAACATAAACTTGTAACTTTACAACACTTTTGTCCATAAGCGCTATAAAAGGCTTTCAAAATTTAAATTACAAATAATTTTACAGCGCTTTTTATCAATAAGCAGTTTAAAAAGCTTTTAAAAATTAAATTAAAAATAATTTACAGCGCTTGTTCTATAAGCAAAAGAACTTGAAAAACTAGAGGATACAAGCAAATAAGAAGAATATGATAAATCTTCAAAGGATGAATCTGATCAAGTCTGAAATAATCCAGACAAATCAAAAGGAATATATGAATGGAAGTACAAGTCATCTCATCCTACAATTGTAATAATTTGAAGTGCAAGTGATCCTTTGAGGACCAGATTATTACTAAATGATACCACTTTGTTTGGCTTACTCTCATCAATTGAGCCTACCTCTATTGATGAAGAATTGGCAAATGATGGATGGATTATTGCATTTTAAGAAGAGTTAAATCAATTTAAGAAGAATGATGTTTGGGATCTTGTACCTAGACCAATCTAGAACATTATTGGAAACAAGTGGGTTTTCAAAAACAAGCTAAATGAAAAGGGAGAAGTGGTTAAAAACAAGGCAAGACTTGTCGCACAAGACTACAGTCAACAAGAGGACATTGATTACACTGAGACATTTTCTCAATTAGCCAAGTTAGAAGCTATTTGTATCTTACTTTCTTTTGCTTAAAATAATAACATTACATTATTTCAAATGGATGTTAAAAGTGCTTTTCTAAGTGGTTATAAAAGTGAAGAAGTCTATGTTAAACAATCCCTAGGTTTTGAAAGTTTTGAATTTCCAAATCATTTTTTTTAAACATATAAAATCTCTGTATGATCTAAAATAAGCACCTAGGGCATGGTATGATAGACTTAGTAACTTTTTGCTTAAAAACAACTTTGAAAGAGGACAATTATATAATACACTTTTTAGAAAATTAATAGAAGACAACATTCTTATTATTCAAATTTATGTTGATGACCTTATTTTTGGATCTACTAATGGCACTCTTTGCCAAAAAATTTCTAAATTGATGCATCTTGAATTTCAAATGACTATGATAGAAGAACTTAAGTTCTTCTTAGGGATACAAATTCAGCAAATTAAAAAAGATATATACATGCATCTTGTTCAGTATATAGACGCTGAACAACAATTTATATTCATGATATTCAAAAAAAAAAAAGTCATACTTTCAAGTATTTTTGTTTGAGGACAGAAGGGGGAAAATATATTTGATAAAGTGGGGAGCTTTTTTTTATGAATATTTTGGAGAAACGGTTTCTAGTGGGGTTGCTTAAAATAAATTATTTGTTTGTTAAAGACTTTTAAAAATGGTAGAAAATAAATTTTGGACCAAACAACTATTTACCCTCTTATTTTCTACTTCTGTATATTAATTTAGACTATTATTATTACTAAATTGGGCTTTTCTTTCCTACACCTACGAAATTGCTCATAAGATCCATCTTCCTGCATCAGACATATACTAGAATCCCATGTCTTGGGCCTTACAGCCTGTTTTACTAATGCAATTGTACATCTGCTACCTGCATCATTCCATTTACACTTGAAGACTTCCTCTTCTTTAGCAAGAAAACACGTGCATTAGTCAAAGAAACCATTTTTGTCTCAAATTCATCCTCACCAATTCCTTGCCATTTGAAACTATCCCACAAAAAATCGGCCACTAAATCCATTTTTGGCATCAATTTTATCAATCGTTGCTCCGTTTTTCCAGAAACAGTTCATATTCTTTCTTTGGGCGAGTTTTTTTTGACTGATTCCGACCACCACATTTGTCGTCTCAAAAAAGTTGCATATATTTTGGAATCCTCTCGTCGAAACCTTCAAGAAGCAATACTCGTTTGCATTTTTTGGTGCAGTTGACATCAAACCCTCATTTGCGAAATTGCTCATAACATCCTATTCCTACATCAGACACATACTAGAATCCCATCTATTGGGCCTTACAGCCTGTTTTACTCATGCAACTGTACATCTGCTAACTGCACCCTTCCATTTGCACTTGAAGACTTCCTCTTCTTCAGCAAGAAAACACGTGCATTAATCAAAGAAACCTTTTTTGTCTCAAATTCATCCTCACCAATTCCTTGCCATTTGAAACTATCCCACAAAAAATCGGCCACTGGATCCATTTTTGGCATCAATTTTATCAATCGTTACTCCGCTTTTCCAGAAATAGTTCAGATTCTTTCTTTGGGCGAGCTGTTTTTTGAACGACTCCGATCACCACATTTGTCCTCTCAAAAAACTTGCATATATTTTGGATTCCTCTCGTCAAAACCTTCAAGAAGCACTACTCATTTGCATATTTCGATGCAGTTGACATCAAACCCTTCCATTTTCTCTAGTTTTTCTCGTCATTTTGACTCCCCTTTTGCTCCTAAAATTATTATTAATAATGTAACATTTATTTAGATTTGTGAACTCGCCGTTTATTTGGATTTGCTCATTGTATGTTGTCGATCTGTAGTTGCTGTTGAAAACTTCCATTGATTTTTGTGTTTGAGAGAGCATCTGAATAAGGTAAAGTGTGAGCAAGCGTTTGAATTCATGTGTATAATACATTGTGAGGTGAACTGGAAAACCGTATTTCCCAACGATTAATTCGAGGCTCACTATGTAAGACAATAGCCCTTTGAGAGATAAATTGATTAATGCGAAATGTGAGAATTTCTTATAAGGTATTGATTGATTTAAATGTGAAATATAATTGCTTATAAGGTATTGATTGATTTAATTTTTGATAATTGTGTGGTAGTTGATATTTTCCATTATTGTGATGTTGGATGTCGAATGAAATTATGTGCATATGTTTGATTAGACGAATTTATGTGATGTGAGAATAAAAGATGAATGCATGGTGATATATGTTTACGTGATGATAATGATGATTTTTATTGATGATAGTGATGTTATAAAATTGTGATCAGTTTATATGATGATCACAATTATGTATGATTATTGATGATATAAAATTGTGATGAGAATATTGAAGTACCCTATAATTGATGAAATAGTGATGATTCCTAAAGATGATGCTCTTAATGGAGTAGTCTAAGCTAATGAGGGAAAAAAATAAATATTGAGAATTTGTAAAGTGGAGCCAACTGGTTCTCTTAAAGCGTTTAACTACAACTGCGACGTGAAGCCGTCATTGTTTGTTGTCTTGTCGGCTAATATAAACAAGAAGGTTAGGAATTTATTTACTAATTATTTGATTATGCTTCATTCTTTGTGTTTTTTGCTGTGACCTAATCATTTTGAACTTACTTAACTAAAGGGTGTAAAGAAATTCTGAAAATGATTAAATTGAAAATGTTTATGTTGGCTGATTTCTTGACTTCACATATTGAGTTTTCCATGTATTTTTTTAGTTACCAAAGACATGTTATTGTTAGAGTTTCATAATCATTTTTTTTTGTTTATGCATTATTCTAAGTTGTTGGATTCTAATGCATATTTGTAAGTACAGAAGTGCGCCTAAGAGGGAGGGGGGGATGAATTAGGTGTTAGTAAATTTTCTTGTTTTTAGTGATATGATAGTTGAATTTTCTGAGTTAATATAATGTCTACTAATAGTAAGGTGCAGTAAATAAAAGTAGTACACATAATAAAAAATTGACATAACGAAGGATGAAGGCAAGTTCAATTAAGTACATCAAAATAGTCAACATGTGTTTAATGAAAAAAAAGTTTAACTTAGTACATAAAGCATACCATAAGACAAACTACAAATTAAGACATGAAACAAACTACAAGGCATAATAGAATCCTAGTGTCGATCAAAATCCGTTGGAATGTGAAAATGATCAAGTTTGTCAGATAAACTACTAATGTCTTGAGATAACTCGTCATGGTTGCGAGCAATAGTAGTTTCAATGTTCTGGAAGCGGGTGTTGACAGAAGTGGTCAAATTTTCGAGTTGAGTTTGAAAGAAGGTTTGGAAAGAATCAAGGCGAGCCATGAGCATTTGATTGGAGATATAATCATCATCAGAGGTTGTATCCTCGACATCTTCATCAGCCTGGGCAGCAGCATTTGAGGGTCCAGCAGTGTCTTCTTGAGCAGCATCAGATGGTTGATCATAATCACCTTTATGCACAAAAGAGTCAAGTTGCTCATTCCATACTATCCGCATGCTAGGCAGGACGTCCAGATCCAACATATTTTCTTTTGTGGGTGTATACATGACTTCATCAGAGAAGTCCACCCCAAAGTGTTCCAAAATCCGGGAAACTTCCTTCGCATATGGTAATCCAATTGCCTCTCGGGATCCAAACATAACAGATTTCACAAAGTATGCCCAATTTAGTTGACAACCTTCATACATGAAATTCATAATTTGTAATTCAAACTCCGAAATGTGGGAGTAATTTCCAGCCTTTGGAACTAGAATGTAGCTAAGGAAATAGTGCAAAAGGCGATTATCAACGGTAAGATTTCCCACTCCATACAGTTGCTGTGCATATTTGGAACTAGCCTGAGTCCGCTTTTGTTCCATTGTGCGTCTGTCAAACCGACATAGGGCAACATATGCATCATACTTAGAGATATCAGCCCATTCACACAAGTTGTTGGGACAAAACTTTTGACCTTTAAAAGGAATGTTCAGAATTTCGCCTATGGTTTTGGTATTGAACCGAATGATTTTACCCTTAACTCGAGATACCAGCATTTTTCCATCTTGGATGAGATTGCAATAAAAAAACCCTAACTAAGTCAGGATAAACAGGACCTTTGTAACCAATAAACTCTTCAACATGTTGTGCTTTGAGAAACTCAGGAAACTTAAAGGCAGAGAAAGAGTTTAAAGTACCATATTTTGGAATGATAAGGCGCTTGTCGGAGTAGAATGTGCGAAAACGATCAATTTCTTCTGGTGTGTGTAGAAGCCGAGATAAATCCGTGATGTTGGGATTCCATGTTCGTTTTCTTGAGGGACCCACTGCTGCATGCTTGGTTCTTGGTTGTAAGACCCATAGTTTTTAAATCCTAAATTATGCAATTTTAGGGTATTTTGTGTGGAATTTCTTAGGCTGTTAGCCCAGTTTTTGGTATTGAGTGAGTTAAATGCCAAAAATATATTTTTGGAAATTG
>NC_021162.2:26951735-26953486 GCF_000331145.2 Cicer arietinum | reverse complement strand
TCACTACCACGCTACGGTGCTAGGGAACCAACTTTGGAAGCGACTTTGCGAGCGGAGATTTTACCGGATTTACTCGCGGTACCGTAATCGCACGTTAAAGCTAACGTGAAGGTAAGGGCTCCTTCCAAACTTTCGGTACCGTAATCGCACGTTAAAGCTAACGTGAAGGTAAGGGCTCCTTCCAAACTTTTAGTTTGCATTTAGGGACTTATTTGTGATTGTGTGGAAAAGAATTTTGTTAGGGTTAAAGTGTTGACTTGGGGAAAAATGAATCTAAGGCTAAAATCTTAGAGTTAGGTTTTGGTGTTATTGATGAATGTTTCGTGGAAAATGACTTTACCTCATTTGTGTATGATTTTGAGTAAATGAAATTTGATGTGTTTGAGTGGTATGTTGTGATGATTTGTGTTAATCGTGTTTGACGTGTTCATAATTGATGCTTATGAAATTCGAGACGTGAATTGGAGTGAATTGTGATTTGGTTTTGATAATATGTTTGAGTTGTTTTGTGTGGAATTTGAAAACCATTAGGGTTAAACGAGTATTAAGAATGGGGAATCTCTTAATATCTTGTTTACTTAATGTGTGTTTGTGAAAATCGTTTAAGTTAAACGAGTATTAAGAATGGGGAATCTCTTAATATCTTGTTTACTTAATGTGTGTTTGTGAAAATCGTTTAAGTTAAACGAGTATTAAGAATGGGGAATCTCTTAATATCTTGTTTACTTAATGTGTGTTTGCGAAAATCGTTTAAGTTAAATGAGTATTAAGAATGGGGAATCTCTCAATGTCTTGTTTACTTAATGTGTGTTTGTGAAAATCGTTTAAGTTAAACGAGTATTAAGAATGGGGAATCTCTTAATGTCTTGTTTACTTAATATTTGTTTTGAAAATCGTTTAATTTAAATGAGTATTAAGAATGGGGAATCTCTTAATGTCTACGTTTACTTAATGTTGTCGTGAAAATCGTTTAAGTTAAACGAGTATTAAGAATGGGGAAGATAGGTGGTACAATTATGATTTACGGCCCTTCGAGGAGGGTTTTGGTTTGGAATTCCGAGTCCATGCATTTTGGCATATACGCATCGCATTAGGGTGCTTGGCACGCAAGTCGTGTTTGATTCAAGTTTATGATTGAGTGTTGAAATTGTGTTGAAATTGCTAAGTGTTATGTAGTGATTATTGTGTGTAAGTGTGATGGATTGTAAAACTATTTCGAAACTCAAGTTATCGTGGTAAATGTGTTGAAATTGCTAAGTGTTATGTATTGATTATTGTGTGTAAGTGTGATGGATTGTAAAACTATTTCGAAACTCAAGTTATCGTGGTAAATGTGTTGAAATTGCTAAGTGTTATGTATTGATTATTGTGTGTAAGTGTGATGGATTGTAAAACTATTTCGAAACTCAAGTTATCGTGGTAAATGTGTTGAAATTGCTAAGTGTTATGTATTGATTATTGTGTGTAAGTGTGATGGATTGCAAAACTATTTCGAAACCCAATTTGTCGTGGTGATCGTGTGGGAATTGCTAACTGTTAAGATGTGGAATTGTGTATGAATGATATTGAGTTAGTTTATGAATATTTGGAAGTATATGCAAGGAAATCGATTGGATGAGTTACAGGGACTTCCCTAATTTGACATAATCGATTTGCCAATCGATTTTATAATATGTTTTTCAAAACCATTTAAGAAAATTGATTTGGCCATACAGGAACTCAGCAAAACTGACAAAATCGATTTGGAAATC
>NC_021162.2:26947870-26951658 GCF_000331145.2 Cicer arietinum | reverse complement strand
GGAAATTGATTGGCTTAGTAGAAATTCTTATTTTGAGTTAGATAACAGATTGCTCATTGATTTATCAATGTCTTGATTAGTTATGTATTACTTGATGGATTGAGAACCTTATTTTGATTTCATTTTTATTTGGCAAGTGTTATATGAACTTTTAGCATATGGAAAATCCTTTTAAGGTGCATGCTTAGTTGAAAGGTTATTTTGTGCATTTGAAAACTTAAATGTTATGTGTTAACTGTTAATTTCGGTTGGTGACCCTTTACAACTATTGTGGAAATCTGGGTTTTTCCCTCAGATGAGAGCCAGGACAATCCTACCGGTTCGTACCCTGTGGATGGGAATGTAGAGGGGAATGCCTGACTGGAGCTATGTTAGGAGGATCTTACGGGGCGCGTGGAGATCACTCAGGGCGTTTAGTTTGTTTTGGAGAATGATCAGATTAGGTTGACATAGAGGGAACATACGTCTTTCTTTTGAATTGTATTTATTTTAAAATGGAAGACTGTACCTATACGAATATTGTCAGTTTGACATGTTATTTTCGATGGGTTACATGTACCACTTTTTGATGTGTAAATATTTTGGATTCGTATTTTGAGAAACTTTTCCGCTGCTTGTAAATTATAATGACTCAATTACTTATCCAAAGGTATTACCTTATTTAATTCTCTGATTTATTTTAATTTCTTTTAAAAAAAAAAATATACACCCTCGCTTTGAAAATCGGGGTGTTACATTGGTCCAAGAGAGAACGACGTTGCAAGGATGAACGTCCGTAGGGATGATCAAATGGTTGGAACCCATTCAAATAAGATGTCATACTGACAATATTAGTAAAGGTACAATTTTCCAGTTCAAAATAACGTAATCCAAAAGAAAGACATATGTTCCTTCTTTGTCATCCTAATCTGATCATTCTACAAAAAAACTATAGCTATACACCCTGAGTGATCTCCACGCGCCCCGTGAGATCCTCCTAACATAGCTCCAGTCAAGCATCCTCATCTACATTCCAATCTGTAGGGTACGAACCGGTAGGATTGTCCTGGCTCTCATCTGAGGGAAAAACCCAGATTTCCACAATAGTTGTAAAGGGTCACCAACCGAAATTAACAGTTAACACATAACATTTAAGTTTTTAAATGCACAAAATAACCTTTCAACTAGCATGCACCTTAAAAGGATTTTCCATATGCTAAAAGTTCATATAATGCTTGCCAAATAAAAATGAAATCAAAACAAAGTTCCCAAACCATCAAGTAATACATAACTGACCAAGACATTGATAAATCAATTGAGCAATCTGTTATCTAACTCAAAATAAGAATTTCTACTAAGCCATCGATTTCCTGAAGGTTTTTAGTGAAATTTCAACTTTGGGCTTAATTCAATCGATTGGGAAATCGATTGAATGAATAACTGAGCCCCTGACTTAATTCCAATCGATTTCCAAATCGATTTTGTCAGTTTTGTTGAGTTCCTGTATGGCCAAATCGATTTCCAAATTGATTTTCTTAAATGGTTTTGAAAAACATATTATAAAATCGATTGGCAAATCGATTATGTCAAATTAGGGAAGTCCCTGTAACTCATCCAATCGATTGGGAAATCGATTTCCCTGCATATTCTTCCAAAAATACATAAACTAACTCAATCACATTCATACACAATCCCACATCTTAACACTTAGCAATTCCCACACGATCACCGCGACAAATTGAGTTTCGAAATAGTTTTACAACCCATCACACTTACACACAATAATCAATTCATAACACTTTGCAATTTCAACACAATTACCACGACAACTCAAATTCAAAACACTCAATCATAAACTTGAATCAAACACGACTCGCGTGCTAAGCACCCTAATGCGATGCGTATATGCCAAAATGCATGGACTCGGAATTCCAAACCAAAACCCTCATCGAAGGGCCGTAAATCATAATTGTACCGCCTATCGCACACCAAAGTACCAATTACCGAGGTGCCACCTATCACGGGTCAGCACAATTTACTAAAAAGCGTAAATTGTAAACGTACCACCTATCACGGGTCAGTACTGTTTACCGAGGTGCCACCTATCACGGGTCAGCACGATTTACTAAAAGAAAAAGCGTAAATCCTAAACGTACCGCCTATCACATGCCAAAGTACTATTTACCGAGGTGCCACCTATCACGGGTCAGCATGATTTACTAAAAGAAAAAGCGTAAATCGTAAACGTACCGCCTATCACAAGCCAACGTACTATTTACCGAGGTGCCACCTAACACGGGTCAGCACAATTTACCTAAAACATAAATCGTAAACGTACCACCTATCACGGGTCAGTACTGCTTACTGAGGTGCCACCTGTCACGGGTCTGCGCGATTTACAAAAAAGCGTAAATCATAAATGTACCGCCTATCACGGGCCAAAGTACTGTTTACCGAGGTGCCACCTATCACGGGTCTGCATAATTTACAAAAACGTAAACCATAAATGTACCGCCTATCACATACCAAAGTACTATTTATCAAGGTGCCACCTATCACAGGTCTGCACGATTTAAAAAAAAATGAAAATGCATGAGCATATACTGACTCCATCCACAACAATCGTTAAGCAAATGCAGATATTAAAAGATTCTCCATTTTTAATACTCATTTAACTTAAACGATTTTCACAACAAACATTAAGCAAACCGAAGTATTAAGAGATTCCCCATTCTTAATACTCTTTTAACTTAAACGATTTTCAAAACAAACATTAAGTAAACAAGACATTAAGAGATTCCCCGTTCTTAATGCTCATTTAACTTAAACAATTTTCCAAAACAAAAATTAAGTAAACAAGACATTAAGAGATTCCCCATTCTTAATACTCATTTAAATTAAACGATTTTCAAAACAAATATTAAGTAAACAAGACATTAAGAGATTCCCCATTCTTAATACTCATTTAACTTAAACGATTTTCAAAACAAACATTAAGTAAACAAGACATTAAGAGATTCCCCATTCTTAATACTCATTTAACTTAAACGATTTTCAAAACAAACATTAAGTAAACAAGACATTAAAAGATTCCCCATTCTTAATACTCATTTAACTTAAACGATTTTCAAAACAAACATTAAGTAAACAAGACATTAAAAGATTCCCCATTCTTAATACTCATTTAACTTAAACGATTTTCAAAACAAACATTAAGTAAACAAGACATTAAAAGATTCCCCATTCTTAATACTCATTTAACTTAAACGATTTTCAAAACAAACATTAAGTAAACAAGACATTAAAAGATTCCCCATTCTTAATACTCATTTAACTTAAACGATTTTCAAAACAAACATTAAGTAAACAAGACATTAAAAGATTCCCCATTCTTAATACTCATTTAACTTAAACGATTTTCAAAACAAACATTAAGTAAAAGTGAGAAACTTTCCCTTCTATCTCTTTGCGAAACGAAGCTTAGATCTAGATGAAATGGGGAGGTTTGTGTTTAACGGTTTTGAAATCCATAACTCCGTTTTTGAATCCGGGAAGAAGGAAGAAGCTGAAAAATTGTTCTTACTCACCCACAATCCTTGGGTTTCTACTCTAGAAGCAAAGGAAACAGCGAAAATGGAGGTAGAAGGAAGAAGAAGGAATGGGGTTCATGAGAATGGAGGGAACGTGTTTCTGTTTCCTCTGTTTTCTGTTTTCTTTTCTTTTTTCTTTCCTCTATTCTTTTTCCTTTCTATTTCCTTTTCTTTCTTTTCTATTTCCTTTTCTTTTCTCTCCCCACAAACATATATATA
>NC_021162.2:26947497-26947842 GCF_000331145.2 Cicer arietinum | reverse complement strand
TGTATTTATATATATTAATTACTTTTAACAAATATCTCCAAATATCTAGATATTTATTAAAATTACCATTTCACCCATAAGGCATTAAATTCTTCGTAAAGGATTCACCGTACTTAATTTAATTTATTTATCGACGAGTAATTTTAATCGGGCATCAAATATCTTTTTGGTCATATAAACTCCAAAATATTAATAACTTTGGCTAAAAAGCCTCCGAGTTCAATACCAAAATACACTAAAATACATAAAGTATACTTTAAAATTATGGGTCTTACATTACTACCCCCCTAAAATTAGTTTCGTCCTCGAAACTATGCGTCGATAAATAACTTTGGGTGTTGTTCT
>NC_021162.2:26943940-26946427 GCF_000331145.2 Cicer arietinum | reverse complement strand
TTGAGAATTTACAATGTCTTCAAGTAGTCCACTCGACATCTTAATCATTCCGAATTTCAAAATTCCCGGTGCAAACTCTACGTTCAAGTGTAGATCTCTAAAAGCTTCCCACAACTCTTGTGGTCTAGCCATAATTGTTGAAGACACCGAGACACTTCTTCTACTCAACACATCAGCCACTACATTAGCCTTCCCAGGGTGGTACTGCAGTGTGAAATCAAAATCCTTGAGAGTCTCCATCCATCGTCTCTGGCGCATGTTCAATTCCTTCTGATCAAACAAATATTTCAAACTTTTATGGTCACTGAACACGGTGAACGTGCACCCATATAAATAGTGCCTCCAGATCTTCAATGCAAAAACAACCGCAGCAAGCTCTAAATCATGAGTAGGATAGTTTCTCTCATGAATCTTCAATTGCCTTGAGGCATAAGTTACAGCTTTCTTGTGTTGCATCAGAACACATCCCAAACCTTGGTGAGATGCATCACAATAAACTTCATAGGGTTCATCTGATTGCGGTAATACCAATACTGGTGAGGTCGTCAATTTTCTCTTTAGTAACTGAAAATTTTCCTCACACTTCTCCGTCCATGCGAACGGTTGATCTTTTCTGGTAAGTTGTGTCAATGGAGTCACAATCTTAGCAAAACCTTCAATAAACCTCCTGTAGTACCCTGCCAATCCTACGAAGCTTCGTATGTCAGTGACAGTCTGAGTCTGTTTCCAAGCAAGAACCGCCTCAATCTTAGCCGGATCTACATCGTTTCCTTCCTTGGTTATCACATGTCCCAAGAAATTCACTTTTTCTAGCCAAAACTCACACTTCGACAGATTGGCATACAACTTATTCTCGCGTAAAATCTCAAGAACTTGACGTAAGTGTTCTCCATGCTCTTCTTCAGTTCTTGAATAAATCAATATATCATCAATAAACACCACAACAAATTTATCAAGGAATGAATTAAAGATTCTGTTCATGTAGTTCATGAAAATTGCTGGTGCATTGGTAACTCCAAACGACATAACGAGATATTCATAATGTCCGTAACGGATTCTGAAAGCAGTTTTCTGAATATCTCCTTCCCTTACTCGAATCTGATGGTAACCCGACTTCAAGTCAATCTTCGAAAATATCGCGGCCCCTCTCAATTGATCCATTAAATCATCGATGCGTGGCAAAGGATGACGATTCTTAATAGTTGCCTTATTCAGTTGTCTATAATCCACACATAAGCGCGAGCTTCCGTCCTTCTTCTTAACTAGCAAAACTGGAGCTCCCCATGGCGATACACTTGGTCTAATAAATTTCTTCTCCAATAAATCTTCAATTTGGCTTTTGAGCTCATTTAATTCAAATGGCGACATTGGATACGGTGCCATTGAAATTGGTCCTGTTCCTGGGTGCGAATCAATGGAAAATTCCACTTCTCTTACCGGTGGCAATCCTGGAATTTCCGTTGGAAATACGTCCCGGTACTCATTGACAAGCATCACATCTTCTATGTTCACATTTATCTTTGCCTCCACATTAGCCAGGGACAAAAACTCATGAGTCCCTTCTCTTAGCGACACTCGAAGTTTGTTAGCGGCTAGATATTTAACAACCCTTGGTTCGGGGAAAAGAACCAATTTACGAGCGCAATCCAAGATCACGTAATGATACGACATCCAATCCATACCGAGAATGACCTCGAGTGATTGTAGAGGTAAACAAATCAAATTAATCAAGAAGTCTCTATTTTGTATAGTTACTTGACAATGTAAACATGCATAATTTACTGTCAAAGTCTTAGCAGGTGTAGAAACAACCAAATCAAAAGGTAGAGGCGACACAGATAACTTCAAACGATTCACGCAATCCATAGCAATGAAGGAATGGGTTGCCCTCGAATCAAAAAGTGCAGTTAGAGTGTTACCTGCAATCTCGCAGTCACGTTGAATCAGATTGCCAGATGGATTTCCAGCTTCAGCACTCACGCAATAAACGCGTCCTCTAGCGATAGGACGAGTAGCCCTAGTTACATTCACAACTGGTTCCACCTTCGGGGCCGTGCAATTCCTTGCCATGTGCCCTGGCTTTTGACAATTGTAGCAGGTGAGAATATTAGAGGTACAAGCACTAGCATAATGTCCCTCTTCCCCACATCGGAAACATCGAAGCACTTGTCCCAATTGTCTTCCAAAATTATGATTCCCTGGGCGATTCTGTCCACCATTGTTATTCCGTGGTCGATTATAAGGTTTAGCAACTTGCTTTCCCTTGTTCTGATAATTCACCCGACTAGGGCCTCCTGAATTAAAATTCCCTCCTCGACTAGCCCTCTTACTTTTCATATCCTCCACTTCTCTACATTTTTCTACAAGCGCTTGGAAACGTTGAATTCCCAAGGGTAAGACAGAGTCTTGAATCTCATACTTTAGTCCGTCTTGGAAACGATGACACATGAATGGTTCATCAATCTCTTCACGGAAAAACCTGAAATG
>NC_021162.2:26943174-26943684 GCF_000331145.2 Cicer arietinum | reverse complement strand
CCTAACAACATATAAGTGGCATAGTTGACCTTCACTCCCGCCCGACAGTTAATCATTTCGAAGATCTTCTCCACTTCTTGGATCCATTGATCCGTCTTCTCTGAATTCTCATCCCCCTTAAACTTGAGAGGATTGTAACGAAGGAAGTCTTCTAATCCTCTTGACTCTGCAGCACGGATCTATCTTTCCCTCTTTTCAAGATCACGTTGAGTCTTGGCAGCAGTCTGTGCACCAACAGAAGCAGCCATGTTATTCATAGCTTCCGCCATTTGATTGTCCCTATTAGCATTGGCTCTTGGAACGTCATCCCTTCTTGGCGGCATGGTTTTTCCTATAAAACCATCATCAAGTAGAGTCTTAACACTACTTCAAATAATTCCAAAACTATATTCCGACCACATGAACACATAATAATTATTGCGGACCTGACAACTCAACCCACCTAAACCGACGCATGATCAGATAATAACTCCAAACTTATAGGTTGACCTACAATCTATAACTAAGGCT
>NC_021162.2:26940474-26943164 GCF_000331145.2 Cicer arietinum | reverse complement strand
GATTAATATAAAACAGAGAAATAAATAAGGAAGTACCTTTGGATAAGTAATTGAGTCATTATAATTTACAAGCAGCGGAAAAGTTTCTCAAAATATGAATCCAAAGTATTTACACAACAACAAATGATACATGGAACCCATTCAAATAAGATGTCATACTGACAATATTAGTAAAGGTACAGTTTTCCAGTTCAAAATAACGTAATCCAAAAGAAAGACATATGTTCCCTCTATGTCATCCTAATCTGATCATTCTACAAAAAAACTATAGCTATACACCCTGAGTGATCTCCACGCGCCCCGTGAGATCCTCCTAACATAGCTCCAATCAAGCATTCCCATCTACATTCTCATCTGTAGGGTACGAACCGGTAGGATTGTCCTGGCTCTCATCTGAGGGCAAAGCCCAGATTTCCACAATAGTTGTAAAGGGTCACCAACCGAAATTAACAGTTAACACATAACATTTAAGTTTTTAAATGCACAAAATAACCTTTCAACTAGCATGCACCTTAAAAGGATTTTCCATATGCTAAAAGTTCATATAATGCTTGCCAAATAAAAATGAAATCAAAACAAAGTTCCCAAACCATCAACTAATACATAACTGACCAAGACATTGATAAATCAATTGAGATATCTGTTATCTAACTCAAAATAAGAATTTCTACTAAGCCAATCGATTTCCAAATCGATTTTCTGAAGGTTTTTAGTGAAATTTGAACTCTGGGCTTAATTCAATCGATTGGGAAATCGATTGAATGAATAACTGAGCCCCTGACTTAATGCCAATCGATTTCCAAATCGATTTTGTCAGTTTTGCTGAGTTCCTGTACGGCCAAATCGATTATGTCAAATTAGGAAAGTCCATGTAACTCATCCAATCGATTGGGAAATCGATTTCCCCGCCTATTCTTCCAAAAATACATAAACTAACTCAATCACATTCATACACAATCCAACATCTTAACATTTAGCAATTCCCACACGATCACCGCGACAAATTGAGTTTCGAAATAGTTTTACAACCCATCACACTTACACACAGTAATCAATTCATAACACTTTGTAATTTCAACACAATTACCACGACAACTCAAATTCAAAACACTCAATCATAAACTTGAATCAAACACGACTCGTGTGCCAAGCACCCTAATGCGATGCGTATATGCCAAAAGGCATGGACTCGGAATTCCAAACCAAAACCCTCATCCAAGGGCCGTAAATCATAATTGTACTGCCTATCGCAGTCCAAAGTACCAATTACCGAGGTGCCACCTATCACGGGTCAGCACGATTTACTAAAAAGCGTAAATCGTAAACGTACCACCTATCACGGGTCAGTACTGTTTACCGAGGTGCCACCTATCACGGGTCAGCACGATTTACTAAAAAGCGTAAATCGTAAACGTACCACCTATCACGGGTCAGTACTGTTTACCGAGGTGCCACCTATCACGGGTCAGCACGATTTACTAAAAGAAAAAGCGTAAATCCTAAACGTACCGCCTATCACATGCCAAAGTACTATTTTACCGAGGTGCCACCTATCACGGGTCATTACTGTTTACTGAGGTGCCACCTATCACGGGTCAACACGATTTACTAAAAGAAAAAGCGTAAATCATAAATGTACCACCTATCACAGGCCAAAGTACTATTTACCGAGGTGCCACCTATCACGGGTCAGCATAATTTACCAAAAACGTAAATCGTAAACGTACCACCTATCACGGGTCAGTACTGTTTACCGAGGTGCCACCTATCACGGGTCTGCACGATTTACAAAAAAGCGTAAATCGTAAATGTACCGCCTATCACGGGCCAAAGTACTGTTTACCGAGGTGCCACCTATCACGGGTCTGCACAATTTACAAAAACGTAAACCATAAATCTACCGCCTATCACAGACCAAAGTACTATTTATCAAGGTGCCACCTATCATGGGTCTGCACGATTTAAAAAAAAAATGAAAATGCATGAGCATATATTGACTCCATCCACAACAATCGTTAAGCAAATGCAGATATTAAAAGATTCCCCATTTATAATACTCATTTAACTTAAACGATTTTCACAACAAACATTAAGCAAACAGAAATATTAAGAGATTCCCCATTCTTAATACTCTTTTAACTTAAACGGTTTTCAAAACGAACATTAAGTAAACAAAACAATAAGAGATTCCCCATTCTTAACACTCATTTAACTTAAATGATTTTCAAAACAAACATTAAGTAAACAAGACATTAAGAGATTCCCCATTCTTAATACTCGTTTAAGTTAAACGATTTTCACGACAACATTAAGTAAACGTAGACATTAAGAGATTCCCCATTCTTAATACTCGTTTAACTCTAATGGTTTTCAAATTCCACAAAAAACAAACTCAAACATAATGTCAAATTTAATCCACGATTCACACCAACACACATCAATTCATTTCTCCACAAAATCCAACCATACACATATCAAATTTCATCAGTATTAATTAAGAACACGTCAAATACGACGAACATAAATCAACACAATCCACCACTCAAACACAACAAGTTTCATTTACTCAAAATCATACATAAATGAGTTTAAATTCATTTTCCACGAAACATTCATCAATATAACCAAAACCTAACTCTAAGATTTTACCCATAAAGCCTTAGATTCATTTTCCCCCAAAATCAACACTT
>NC_021162.2:26937111-26939723 GCF_000331145.2 Cicer arietinum | reverse complement strand
AGGATGTTAATATTTTGATAGGTCAGAAGGATTATTCGAGATTTGATTTAGGACCCTAAGATGGTTGATTTTTTTTAGTTGATGATTTAAAATCTGCAAGGTTGGATGAAGGACCAATTGATGTTTAAGACCTTCATAATCGAAGGGGTTGAGGCGGGCAAGTGATAATAAAATTATGGGTCTTACAGAAGTGTTTGGAGATTTTGAGGATCAAATTCTAGAATCTTATTCAATGATAGAAAGTTAAAAAGAAGAAATGTAACAACTGATTTATGGTTTAGTTTTTGGTCTTGGGAAGTCAAGCGTGAAGATTTGAAATGATCATTTCAGTAACTGGATGGACAAAGAAAGGTAAGTGGGTTTTTGAGATATTGTACTGAAAAATTGATGAGGATAAAGTTATAGATAATTAGCTCTTAGGAAATGCTTATGGGGAACGTTTGAGAAATAATTCTTTAGGACGTTCGATTGTTAGGGTTCTTTCAGTTCGTATCTCGGTGAAGGTTGAGAGGGAATAAGAATCCAGCGAGTGAACCAAATATTGGAAAAGGTACCAAGAAATTTGTGGAGCAGCACATAGAGATGTAGCTTATGACAATTAAAGATTGATGAAAGGAATTATCTCACCTATAACTCAGAAATTATTATTATAAAGGTATGCTAATGATATAAAGACATTACTTGAGTGCATGTCATGGGGATTGTTATTGTGTTCCTCTATCAAAGGAAGTTTGTGTGTCCTAAGTGGTATAGTCTTTGGCTTGTTTTCGAAAATATTTGAGGTAGTTTTGATCACCAAGCATGTGTGGGGATGAAATTATTAAATTTATAACTGGAATAACATACCGATAAGAACACTACAGTTTGACGTAGTTGTACGACTTAAGAAAAATCGAGGATTTGTGGACAAGGGAGAAATTTAGGAGTTCTCGGATGTAGTGATTGTTTTGTGCTCAGTGTGTTGGGGTCATTCTAAGTGTTTCAGTTTGGTACCAAATGGATGTTTCGTACCAAGTAGATGCCAATGAGACTACGTGACATAGGTATGGGATATTTTACTTCGTCGACAGGATCAAAGTTATAGGAAAATAAGGGAAATTCAATGGACTTTGAGAAGATTGTTGACTGCTTTTTTAAGTTGCAAGGAGCGCTATTACAGTTCGACTAAGATAGTCTAAGTCACTATCATGGTTGTTGGCTATTTATTGACAAATTGAGGGACTGGTCATCCTTAATCTCTTGTTGATAGTAGACAAAATCATGTTGAATGGAACGGACGAGCCTTACCGACTATGGATGTGTGTGAAGTTATTAAACACCCTATGAAAAGGGGTAGGCCACACTTTTTTTGAGAAGGCAGGGTGAAACAAGTTGTGACTAGTGTGTTGAATTTGAGTACAAACCTAGTGTGGATTGCTACTCGTACTTTAAGTTTCGAGGACGAAACTAATTTTAAGGGGGTAGTAATGTAAGACCTATAGTTTTTAAATCCTAAATAATGCAATTTTAGGGTATTTTGTGTGGAATTTCTTAGGCTGTTAGCCCAGTTTTTGGTATTGAGTGAGTTAAATGCCAAAAATATATTTTTGGAAATTGGATTAAAATTATTTGTCAGAAAATAACTTACTTCCGTTACGAAGGATTTAATACCGGGCAATTTTGTAAAAAATATCTCGGGTTGCTGAAAATTGTACCGGACAATTGAGTTGCGACGAGAGTAGATATTTTTATTAAATTAGACTAAGAGGGGAATGAAATGATGGGGGTAAGAGTTGTTAGATAATTGTTGGTTTTGTTTTAATTACAATATATTAATATATAAATATATATGTATATATTGTAAGTAATATATATATATATATATATGGTTGGAGGGAAATAGAAAGAAAATAAAATAGAAGGAAGGAAAAGCAAAGGGAAAACATTTCCATCTCCTTCCCCTCACTGCCTCACGAACCCTCCTTCTCTTTTTTTTTTCTTCACTCGTTGATTTTGCTTCCTTTTTATTTCTTTGACTTCAAGAATAGAAACCCAAGGATTAGTGGGTAAGAAATCAAGGATTTCTCAGCTTCATACTTCCTCGTTGTTTCGAAAACGAAGAAAAACGATATTAGGAATTTCAAAACCGTCAAACACAAACCTCCCCGTTTCATCTAGATCTAAGCTTCGTTTCGCGAAGAGATAGAAGGGAAAGTTGCTCACTATCACGCTACGGTGCTAGGGAACTAGCTTTGGAAGCGACTTTGCGAGCGGAGATTGTGTGTAAGTGTGATGGATTGTAAAACTATTTCGAAACTCAAGTTGTCGTGGTAAATGTGTTGAAATTGCTAAATGTTATGTATTGATTATTATGTGTAAGTGTGATGGATTGCAAAACTATTTCGAAACCCAATTTGTCATGGTGATCGTGTGGGAATTGCTAAGTGTTAAGATGTGGAATTGTGTATGAATGATATTGAGTTAGTTTATGAATTTTTGGAAGAATATGCAGGAAAATCAATTTCCCAATCGATTGGATGAGTTACAGGGACTTCCCTAATTTGACATAATCGATTTGCCAATCGATTTTATAATATGTTTTTCAAAACCATTTAAGAAATCGATTTGGAAAT
>NC_021162.2:26933671-26936777 GCF_000331145.2 Cicer arietinum | reverse complement strand
TTAGATAATCGATTGCTCAATTGGTTCATCAATGGATTGGCCAGTTATCTATTACTTGATTGATTAAAAACTTTATTTGGATTTCATGGTTATTTGGCAAGTGTTACATGAACTTTTAGCCTATGGAAAACCCTTTTAAGGTGCATGCTAAGTTGAAAGGTTATTTTGTGCATTTAAAAACTTAAATGTTATTTGTTAACTGTTAATTTCAGTTGGTGACCCTTTATAACTATTGTGGAAATCTGGGCTTTGCCCTCAGATGAGAGCCAGGACAATCCTACCGGTTCGTACCCTGAGGATGGGAATGTAGAGGGGAATGCCTGACTAAAGCTATGTTAGGAGGATCTTACGGGGCGCGTGGAGATCACTCAAGGCGTTTAGTTTGTTTTGGAGAATGATCATATTAGGTTGACATAGAGGGAACAAACGTCTTTCTTTTGAATTGTATTTATTTTAAAATGGAAGACTGTATCTATACTAATATTGTCAGCTTGACATGTTATTTTCGATGGGTTACATGTACCACTTTTTGATGTGTAAATATTTTGGATTCATATTTTGAGAAACTTTTCCGCTGCTTGTAAATTATAATGACTCAATTATTTATCCAAAGGTATTACCTTATTTAATTCTCTGATTTATTTTAATTTCTTTTGAAAAAAAAATACACCCTCGCTTTGAAAATCGGGGTGTTACATTGGTCCTCGTTTGCGGGTATCCATGGTGAAAAAGGAGGATTTGGTGAAAAATGGGTTTAGAGAAATGTGAGAAATCTGATGATAAATGTCAAGAAAGAAGTAAGGATTGATGTAGTTTGCAAGGTTGGGTGGATGGGTAACTGAGTGAAAGGAGGATAGACGAGATTTTGGGAGAGGAGAGGCTACTGCTGTGTATTCAAATACCAAATGTAAAATAACCCTAAAATGTGAAACAACTTTTATATCTGGGCAAAAACGCGAAGGTGTACTCGACTACATCTAGTTGTATTCGAATACACATTGTTCTGGGAACGTGTACTCGACTACACATAAGTTGTATTCGAATACAAGAATTTCTGGAAAAGTATGTATTCGAATACAGACATTTGTATTCGACTACATATGCAAATATTTGCTTAAAAACTGAATTTTTATGGAAATCTCATCATGTAATGCTCAACTTCATATATCAAGAACCAATAATCATCAAGGAATTTTATTTTTAATAACTTTTAAGATGAAATTTTAGGAAGAGAGATGACAAATTATGCGTATCATGCAATTTCAAAGATCATTTTCATTTAAAATACCAAGTTTTCTTCGGATTTTATAAAATGAGTCCTTAGGTAAAGGTTTTGTAAAGATATCAGCCAATTGATTGTGTGTATCAACAAATGTTACCTCAACATTACCTTTCAGCACATGATCGTGTAGAAAGTGATGACGTATATCGATGTGTTTAGTCCGAGAGTGCATGATTGGATTCTTTGAGATGTTTATTGCACTTGTGTTGTCACATCTTAGGGGAATGCATCCGAGATCAACTCCATAGTCATGTAATTGCTGTTTGAGCCAGAGAATCTGGGCACAACAACTTCCTGCTGCTATGTATTCAGCTTCAGCAGTACTAAGTGCAACACAAGCTTGCTTTTTGCAAGACCATGATACTAGTGCATTGCCTAAGATATGGCAAGTGCCGCTTGTGCTTTTACGATCCGTTTTGCATCCTGCATAATCTGAATCAGAATATCCAACTAGGCTACATATGCTACCTTTGGGGTACCATAGGCCTACATTTTTCGTTCCTTTCAAATATTTCATAATTCTTTTAACGGCTACAAGATGCGATTCTTTTGGATCTTCCTAAAATCTTGCACACAAGCAAACTATAAGACCCATAGTTTTTAAATCCTAAATTATGCAATTTTAGGGTATTGAGTGAGTTAAATGCCAAAAATATATTTTTGGAAATTGGATTAAAATTATTTGTCGGAAAATAATTTACTTCCGTTACGAAGGATTTAATACCGGGCAATTTTATTAAAAATATCTCGGGTTGCTGAAAATTGTACCGGACAATTGAGTTGCGACGAGAGTAGATATTTTTATTAAATTAGACTAAGAGGGGAATGAAATGATGGGGGTAAGAGTTGTTAGATAATTGTTGGTTTTGTTTTAATTATATATATATATATATGGTTGTTTGGAGGGAAAAGGAAAGGAGATAGAAAAGAAAGAAAAGGAAATAGAAAGAAAGGAAATTAGAAGGAAGGAAAAGGATTTACGTCTTCTTCTTCCTCTGCCTCGCGCTCACCCTCCATCTCCCTTTTCTTCTTTCATTGGTTTTGCTTTCTTTTTCTTTCTTTGACTTCAAAAATAGAAACCCAAGGCTGGGTGGGTGATAGGACAAGGATTTCTCAACTTCACTCTTCCTCTCTGATTCGAAAACGAAGAAAAACGGTTTTAGGGATTTCAAAACCGTCAAACACAAACCTCCCCGTTTCATCTAGATCTAAGCTTCGTTTCGCGAAGAGATAGAACGGAAAGTTGCTCACTACCACGCTACGGTGCTAGGGAACCAACTTTGGAAGCGGCGTTGCGAGCAGAGATTTTACCGGATTTACTCGCGGTACCGTAATCGAACGTTAAAGCTAACATGAAGGTAAGGGCTCCTTCCAAACTTCTAGTTTGCATTTAGGGACTTATCTGTAGTTGTGTGGAAAGGAATTTGTTAGGGTTGAATGTATTGATTTAAGGAAAATGAACCTAAGGTTCTGTGGGTAAAATCTTAGAGTTAGGTTTTGATGATATTGATGGATATTTCGTGGAAAATGAATTTAACTCATTTGTGTATGATTATGAGTAAATGAAATTTGATGTGTTTGAGTGTTATGTTATGTTGATTTGTATTCGTCGTATTTGACGTGTTCTAAGTTAATACCGATGAAATTTGATGTGTTTTGGTGTGGATTGTGAATTGAATTTGATAATATGTTTGAGTTGGCTTTGTTGTGGAATTTGAAAACCATTAGAGTTAAACGAGTATTAAAAATGGGGAATCTTTTAACATCTCGGTTTACTTAATGTGTGTTTGTGAAAATCGTTTAAGTTAACTGGATATTAAGAAT
>NC_021162.2:26927392-26932978 GCF_000331145.2 Cicer arietinum | reverse complement strand
TGCTGAATGCTGAAACAGCCTTGTTTTCGAATACAGAGATGCTGTATTCGAATACAACAGTGTTGTTTTATTAAAAACTTCATTTTTCAACCTTGTTTATGAATGTTTGGCATATGGAAACCCTTTTAAGGTGCATGCCAAGTTGAAAGATTATTTTGTGCATTTAAAACTTAAATGTTATGTGTTATCTGTTAATTTCGATTGGTGACCCTTTACAACTATTGTGGAAATCTGGGCTTTGCCCTCAGATGAGAGCCAGGACAATCCTACCGGTTCGTACCCTGTTGTTTTATTAAAAACTTCATTTTTCAACCTTGTTTATGAATGTTTGGCATACGGAAACCCTTTTAAGGTGCATGCTAAGTTGAAAGATTATTTTGTGCATTTAAAACTTAAATGTTATGTGTTATCTGTTAATTTCGGTTGGTGACCCTTTACAACTATTGTGGAAATCTGGGCTTTGCCCTCAGATGAGAGCCAGGACAATCCTACTGGTTCGTACCCTGTGGATGGGAATGTAGAGGGGAATGCCTGACAAGAGCTATGTTAGGAGGATCTTTCGGGGTGCGTGGAGATCACTCAGGGCGTTTAGTTTGTTTTGGAGAATGATCAGATTAGGTTGACATAGAGGGAACAGACGTCTTTCTTTTGAATTGTATTTATTTTAAAATGGAAGACTGTACCTATACGAATACTGTCAGCTTGACATGTTATTTTCGATGGGTTACATGTACCACTTTTTGATGTGTAAATATTTTGGATTCATATTTTGAGAAACTTTTCCGCTGCTTGTAAATTATAATGACTCAATTATTTATCCAAAGGTATTTCCTTATTTATTTCTCTGTTTTATTTTAATTTCTTTTGAAAAAAAAAAATACACCCTCGCTTTGAAAATCGGGGTGTTACACAAACACTAAACATAATATCTGGCCGGCTGACAGTTATATATAATAAGGATCCAATCATACCTCGATATTTGGATATGTCGATTAAAATACCTGATGCTTCTTTATCAACATAGGTTTCGGATCCCATTGGAGTTGCACTTTCTTTGCAGTTTTCCATTTTGAATCTTTTGAGTAATTCTTTACAATATTTTGCCTGAGTTATGAAGATGCCATGCTCAAGTTCTTTGATGTGAAGTCCAAGAAAATAGTTTAACTTTCCCATCATGGACATTTCATATTCTCCTTGCATTATAGAAGAGAATTCTTCACATATGTCATTGTTGGTTGATCCAAATATTATATCATCAACGTAGATTTGGACCAATAAGGTGTGACCATTATCTCTTTTGACAAATAATGTTTTATCGACTTTCCCTTTTTCAAATCCTCGTTCACATGAAAAGGTGCTTAATCTATCATACCAAGCTCTTGGAGCTTGTTTCAGACCATAAAGAGCCTTTTTTTTTTAATTTGTAAACATGTGAGGGATTTTTGGAATCATCAAACCCAAGTGGTTGTTTGACATAGACTTCTTCATTTATTTATCCATTGAGAAAGGCACTCTTCACATCCATTTGATATAACTCAAAGTGCATGGAACAAGCATACGCAAGTAGTAAACGTATTGCTTCTAATCTTGCTACCGGAGCAAATGTTTCGTTAAAATCTATCCCTTCCTCTTGATTGTATCCTTGAGCGACCAATCTAGGTTTGTTGCGGATAACTATGCCATTCTCATCAAGTTTATTTTTAAACACCCATTTTGTACCATTGATGTGTTTATTTCCAGGATTAGGAACAAGTTCCCATACTTGGCTTCTTTCAAATTGATTGAGTTCCTCTTGCATGGCAAGTATCCATTGATAATCTTTAAGGGCTTCACCAACTTTGGAGGGTTCGATTTGAGAAACAAATGCCATGTTTAAGCAAGCATCTTCTAGTTTTAATCTTGTTGTGACTCCTTTATTGATATCACCTATGATGTTTTCAATTGGATGATATCTATGGGTTCTCCATTCTTTAGGAAGATCATCATTTTGCCTTTCAATGTTGACTTCACTTTCTTGACCTGGTTGATCAGTTTGATGGTCTTTGTTTGTATCATCGCTTTCAAAAATATCATCATCATCACACGAAATAATATTTTCCTCTTTTATGGGGTTAGTTTCATCAAAAGTTACATGCATTGATTCTTCGACAAGTTCCCAAACTTGGCTTCTTTCGAATTGATTGAGTTCTTCTTGCATGGCAAGTATCCATTGATCATCTTTAAGTGCTTCACCAATTTTGGAGGGTTCGATTTGAGAAACAAACGCCATGTTTAAGCAAGCATCTTGCAATTTTAACCTTGTTGTGACTCCTTTATTTATATCACCTATGATGTTGTCAATAGGGTGATATCTATGGGTTCTCCATTCTTTAGGAAGATCATCACTTTGCCTTTCAATATTGACTCCACTTTCTTGTTGAAGTTCTTTGCTTGGATCATTACTTTCAAAAACATCATCATCATCACAAGAAATAATATTTTCTTCTTTTATGGGGTTAGTTTCATCAAAGGTTACATGCATTGATTCTTCAACTAATAAGGTTCTTTTATTAAAGATTCTAAATGCTTTACTAGATAAAGAGTAACCGAGAAATATACCTTCATCAGCTTTTTCATCAAATTTTCCAAGGTTGTCTTTACCATTATTTAACACAAAACATTTACATCCAAAAATGTGAAAGTGAGAGATATTGGGTTTTCTACCTTTGTAAAGTTCATATGGAGTTTTCTTAAGAATTGGCCTAATAATTACCCGGTTGGAAACATAGCATGCTGTGTTTACAGCATCTGCCCAAAAGTATTTTGGTAGATTTGAGTCGCTTAGCATAGTTCTAGCAAGCTCTATTAAGGATCTATTCTTTCTCTCAACGACCCCATTTTGTTGTGGTGTTCTTGGTGCAGAAAAATTGTGAAAAATGTCATTTTCTTCACAAAATTCTTCAAATGAAGTATTTTGAAATTCTCTTCCATGATCACTCATAATTGATGCAATTTTGGTAGATTTTTCATTTTGGACTAGCTTGGCATAGTTTTTAAATGCCTTAAAAGCTTCATTTTTATTTGCCAAAAATAAGGTCCAAGTGAACCTTGAGTAATCATCAACAATAACTAGTCCATATGAGTTTCCACCAAGACTTTTGGTTCTTGATGGACCAAACAAATCCATATGTATCAATTGTAGCGGTCTAGAAGTTGAAATAACATTTTTAGGTTTGAAAGAACTTTTTGTTTGTTTGCCTTTTTGACAAGCGTCACATAATTTATCCTTTATAAATTTTATTTTTGGTAAGCCTACAACAAGATCATGCTTGACCAATTTGTTTAAATGATCCATGTGAATATGAGCAAATCTCTTATGCCATAGCCAAGCATCATTATTGTCGCTTACCAATAGACATTTCATTTTTAAGGATAAATCGTCAAGATTAAGTATAAAGATGTTTTTGAAATGTTTACCGATAAATTGTATTTCATTTGTAGCTTCATTTTGGATGATACATTCATCTTTGTTGAAGGCTATCTTGTATCCTTTATCGCAAAGCTGACTAATGCTTATGAGATTGTGTTTTAGACCTTCAACATATAGTACATCTTCAATTGAGGGGGATGGGGTTGTGCCAACTTTTCCAATGCCTAAAATTTTTCCTTTGTTGTTGTCTCCATAGACCACATATCCCTTTGATTCAAGAGTCAATGCTGAAAATTTTGTTATATCACCCGTCATGTGTTTAGAGCATCCATTATCTAAGTACCACATATTCGAGGTACTTTTTGTACATACCTGCAATATTAAAATCAAATTTTATTAGGTACCTAATGTGCTTTGGGTCCTTGATGGTTAGTACCTTTTTCTATCCACACGTAATGCCCTTTTGGAATACTAATGTTTCTAACATGACAAGTATTAGGGGTGTGACCCTTGAGACCACAATAAGAACAAGTAGGAGTAAATCTATTTTTAAAAGCACGCGTATGAGATTTTCTATGAATTATTTTCTCTTTATAAAGGTGATCCTTTTTCACAGTTATAATCTTTTCTTGATTGGATTGATTACTTGCTTTGACAAAAATGGTCTTCTTCAAGTTTGGTTTATCAAATTTTGAGTATCCAAGACCACTTTTGTCATTTGAGTATCTTTGCATATTTAAAACATTTTCCAAGCCTATTTGTTTTTTTTCGTATCGTTCAATTACTCTATTTAATTGAAAAATTTTGAAGGAGAGGGAATCACATTTATTGCATGCAAGATTCTGTTTTAGTGTCAACTTTCCATAGTGTCAACTTTTTCCATAGTGTTAACTTTTTCTTGAAGACTTGAGATTTGTCTCTTTTGTGTTGACACTAATTTGAACAAATTTTTGCATTCAATAAGTAGTTCCTTGATGGCGTTTTGAGCCTCATTATATTCTAGAATCAATTCACTATTAGTTTTATGAAGATGAGGGGAGTCTTTGTTACTAACCTCTTCTTCGTTATTTGAATGATGTGATGCCATCAATGCAACATTAGCGCATTCTTCACTTTCTGATTCTAAAGATGAACTTACTTCGTTGTCTTCCCAAGCTATGTATGCCTTCATGAAGTCTTTCTTTTTGGTGGCATTTTTCTTAACAAGGTTTGGACAATCCGCCTTGATATGTCCTTGTTTTCCGCATTCAAAGCAAGTGAAGTTTTGATTTGAAGTAGAACTATCTTTCTTCCTAAAACTTTTCCTTTTGAAAGTTCTGTCATTTTTAAGAAACTTACCAAATTTCTTAACAAGGAACGTAATATTTTCATCTTCATCTGAATTTTCGTCTTTTATTTGTTCTCTTGATTCGGTCTTTAGAGCAATGTTGTTGGTCTTCTTTTCTTGACTTTCATTTTGTTCTAACCTTCCAAGTTCGATTTCGTGTTCTTGGAGTTTTCCAAAAAGTGCAGAAAGGGACATCTTGAGTAGGCTTTTCATTTCAGAAATTGTCGTTACTTTAGGTTGCCATGCCCTTGTTAATGATCTCAGAACTTTAAGGTTCAATTCATCATTAGTGAAGGTTTTTCCAAGAGCTGTCAAGTGGTTGGTCAGATGAGAAAATCTTTTCTGCAAGTCCAGAATAGATTCTTTGGGCTACATTCGGAACAATTCATACTCTTGAGACAATGTGTTGAGTTTGGAACGCTTTACCTCAATAGTTCCTTCATGTGTTATTTCAAGTGTATCCCAGATTTCTTTAGCTGTTTTGCAATGAGATATGCGGAAAAATTCGTCCATTCCAAGTGCCGATTGTAACATGTTTTTGGCCTTTTTATCAAACAATACTTTCCTTTTGTCATCATCTGTCCATGAGCCTTTTATCTTTACTTCTTCTTTATTATTGATAACTGTTGTTGAAACATAGGGACCGTTTTCTACCGCTTCCCATATATCATCTCCTTGTGCCTCAAGATATGTCTGCATGTGTATCTTCCAGAAATCATAGTGTTCACCAACGAAACATGGTGGTTTATTGCTACTACCACCATCTCTAAAAAATGGTTGTGCGGAAGCCATTTATAAGGATCGAGGATCAAATTACCGGAACCTGCTCTGATGCCAATTGTAAGTACAG
>NC_021162.2:26922502-26927158 GCF_000331145.2 Cicer arietinum | reverse complement strand
AGATTTATCCTGGTTCCCCTTATAACCAAGGGTACGTCCAGTCCTCTTGCACACCACAAGAGATTGATCCACTAATTGCCAGAAAATGTACAACTCCCACCCTGGGATTCTTGCTACAAACTTCTAACAACACTTCTAAGATAGCACACCACTATCTTAGATTAAGCTAATTTTTAAGAAAGTATTACTTTCTTTTACAAGTGATACAATATGATTTGAATAAGAATAAGGAGAGGTATATTGATTAACAATCCAATAACACTTCAAGTACTTGAGAACCTTTCTAAATGATATGAAAATGAAATGCAAGTACTTTGTAAAAAATCAGAATTTTGTTCAAAATTGTTCAGGGTATTGATTCAAGGATTGTGTGTTGTTTGATCTGAAGTTATGGGGTATTTATACTCCATAAACATCTCTTCTGATTCGTGACCATTGATCCAAGAGGTTTGATGAAAGAATACAATGATTTGGAGCCATTCCAGATCTGAAAAATTGTATTACTTCCAGTTGTATTCGAATATAGGATGTGTGTATTCGAATACACCTCTTTGTAACGTTCAAAAATATTCAAAAATTACACCTTGTATTCGAATACACATGTGTGTAGTCGAATACAAATTAGTGAAAATTTGCCACTGACTTACTTTGTATTCGACTACAGAAGGTTGTAGTCGAATACAGATATAAGGATTTTGGCCAATGACTTGATGTGCATTCGACTACACATAGTCTTAATCGAATACAACTTTGAGACTTTTGCCTCTGACTTGCTTTGTATTCGAATACAGGGTGCTGTATTCGAATACACTTATGTATTTTGTCAAAAATATTAGTTTTAAGACTTTGTTGATGTTATTTTGACTTTTGAAAATACTTCATATGCATATGTAAATATGACTTGTTCTCATGTAATTGAAGTATTGGTTTGCATCATATATCTTTACATTTTAACATTTAATATTTAGATTTGAAGCTTTATTAATGAAGATATTTGAGCTTCTTTTTGAGGTTGTTGCTTTGACCATAATGGTTGATCTTTGTCATCATCAAAAACTTGTAGTTGTTGGATTCTAATGCATATTGATAGGTAAATCATTAATCAATTGGCTGTTTTATTGATTTTTTTCCAGGGTTTTTAAATAGGAATATCCAACACTTTTTAGGTTTTGACCGTTTCATCCAAAGTTTTGTTGAAACTCTATTATTTTCTTCCCTTACCAAAAAATAATAGTTTGAATGAATTAATTTATAATTAGGAAGGGGTTGGTTGACTTAGTGTGCTTGGTTGAACATTTGATAAATGTAGTTTGATGAACTTGATTTTGTGCAATGGATTTGATTCAAATTGATTTGAGGTGAAGTGATTTTATGTTTAAATGGTTTTGTCTTAAAGCATGTTTAATGTAAAACTTAGCGTGAATTTATAACCTAATGCAAAAGTTAATTTTTTATCCTTTATGGTCAAAATCTATGACACCAAGAATGTTACACACAGTGAAGAGCTATTGAAATATTGTCCTTTAGGACTCACTTGCTCTTCAAATTCTTCCTCAAACCCTTCCATTTTCTTTTAGTTTAATTTGTTAGATACATAACTATATAAGATAAAATAGCAAGAAAGAGATACTTATATAAGAGAAGAGACATGTTTGCATTAATTTAATATTTGTTTGTTCGCTATTCTTTTTAATTGTTGGTATACGACATACTGAGGAATGTCGACTATATAATATATGTGTTAACACGTTTTTATCTTTCTAGTTATTATGAAATTTCTAGACAACATAGCAAATTAACAAGAGTTAAACAATACATTGCATATGTAAAAGTGTTCAATATAGTACAAAATTATGAGAATCTTTTATATAATAGATTAGTATTTTGTATTAGATTTTTTTAACTATGAACTTAAGTCCTAATATTTCGGAATCCAACATATCATCACAAAAAATATTAAATCCTAAAAATATCAATATGGTTAATTGAGCCAAGTCTTACGAACATTTTTTTCTCATTTAGAGCACTAGTGTAGACTATATATAGTGAGAAGTACACCTTTATCGTATTAAAAATATATGTGAACTACAACTTCAACACTTTGTGTCTGTCACAAGTAATGACAGTCCTAATTTATCAACAATTTCTTGTGCAAAGCTATATTCCAAAACCTGGTTTATCATAGTCATGGTTCTAATTTATGGTCTACAATCACAACTACGACTGAATATAACAGCTTTAGCGGTCTATGCAACACCATCTCAACCACAATATCAGCCACATCGTCCACATTTGTCCGTAGTATAAAGATTTGTGGCGTAATCGCAACCACGACCACAATCTTAAAAACTTTTGTAACTTATTTAGGATATCAGATTTTTCAAAATTCAAAAGGGACACTTTAAATTATTTCCTCTTGAAAAACCATACAATCTCCATAAACTTGATTTAACTATAATTTATTAGTTCCAAAAGTTTACTTGTACTTATAAGATTTTCATCCAAAAAGTTGTTTCTAATTAAATAAATAAAAATACACTTGTGACTCTCATTCCCGGTATGACCTATCAGAGCAAGGCTTCTCCCAAACCTGAACTTCAAGACTCATTAACCTGTAATAACTACGATTTCACAAATGCAGGGCCAAGCCAGTCAAACACAAACATTGAATGAGGTGAGTTTCGAAATCATATTAATAGTATAATTTAAGTAAGGAGAACACGCAATTAATCATAAATAAACTGTATCATTACACAAACGTTCTTCAAGAAAAAACATAACATTATAAAGTCAAAACCACTCAAGGAAAATCAATACATTTCACTATAACATCAAATCATCTAAGATAAATTATTATCACACACGACACATATTAATCACAACAAAGCAATCACGGGAAAATGCAATGTTATACATGAGCTTAGACTCTACTTCATAATGTGGTACAATTCTAACTCTGAAGTACTTGGTTATGAGGCTTGATACTATGCCACCATCTCGGTGGACGAACAATTCAAATTGGCCCTATCCTCAGAGATCCCATAAACTCAACCCAAGACACATATACGCGAAAGTCGAGGTAAACGTGTGTTGCATTGTAGCTCCTGACATTTGGAGTGCTACTTCCAAGTCAACTAGGAATTCCCCACCCGAATACCTCCAAGGTCTAAGAATCTTGCCTTAAGGCTCAACAGCAGACCACTACAATCAGGCTTATTCAATTGTACTTCCCCATAATCACTACGCTTGTTAGGTCCTACCTATATGATGACAAACTAATCTCCACTTCACAAATTCTCAATATTTATCTTCTCCCCTCGTTAGCTTAGACTACTCTTTTAAGAGCATCGTCTTTAAGAATCATCATTATCTCATTAACTATGGGGTAATTTGATATTCTCAGCATAATTTTATAACATCATCAATCATACATAATCATGATCATCATATAAACTCATCACAATTTTTTAACATCAATATCATCAATCAAAAATCATCATTATCTTCACATAAACATATATCATACCATGCATCCATATTTTATTATCATATCAAATGAATTCGTCCAATCAAACATATGCACATAATTTCATTCGACATCTAACATCACAATAATGACAAATATCAACTACCACACAATTATCAAAAATTAAATCAATCAACATATAAAAATTTCAGTTTCCCATTTAATCTCACAATTCTCATATTTCACATTAATCAATTTATCTCTCAAAGGGCTACTACCGTACATAGCAAGCCCGAGATGAATCATTGGGAAATACGATTTTCACGTTCATCTCACAATATGTTATACTCATGAATTCAAACACTCTCTCACCCTTACCTTATTTCAAAGCATTCACACATGAATACAAGTCCACAAGCAAAAGCATTTGTTCTTTGACTCCTTTTCCTTCAAACGATCTAACTCGATAGTTTTTGGGTAAACGTCAAAAATAAATTATGATAACAAACTCTAAAAACTAAATTTCGAAATTCGGTCAAGTAAACTTACCATAAATCAGAAAACCAATCATTGGATATTATAGTCAGTTTTCACACAGTCGTTTTGGTGTAGGTTTCACTAAAATCGAACTTACGGTGAAGAAGAACGATGCAAAATAACGAATTCTGTAAACGGAGAAGTCTGGTATTTTAGGGAGAAATTGGGATGGTTAAAAATATGAGAAAATGGGTTTATTTGTATAACTAAATGAGTGAAATAACATAATGAAATTTGGACGTAACGGAGAAAGTTTTCAGGAATAGGTATCGATGACCGGTGTCAATTTCTTGGTAAAGATGGGTGCCGCCATCTTCTTCCGTAGCTATCACTTGTACGACTGCCTTCTCTCAATTTTTGGTTTTGTTTTATTATTATTATTTTTATTGTTTAATTAGGTTTTCCTATGCATATGGGCCTAGCCTATAAAATACATTTTAGTCCTTTCTTTTATATTGTTTTTTTATTTAATTTTTTTAATATTATTTTTTACTAATTTTTTAAATACTATTTTTTTAAAAACTAATTATCAATACTAATTTTTTTAATATTATTTTTTAAAAAACACAAACTCATTAATAAAACATTACTAATATTGCATAATTAATATATATGATAAATTAGAGTAATTAAAATAATTAACCTTTTAAAAA
>NC_021162.2:26913303-26922251 GCF_000331145.2 Cicer arietinum | reverse complement strand
ACACAAGAAAATGTGATATTAATTAACAACTCACATATACATGTAACATCGTCTAAATCTTATTCTTTAAAATATTTACATTAATATACTATTATTTTTTAGAAAAATATATAAAATAATAGAATATAACATTTATTATTCATATAACATATTTGGTCAAATATATAAAAAGATTAACACATCATATTACACACACCTATATAGCAAATTAATCATAAACTAATCAATATGTATTCTAAAATAATTTTAACACCAAATTAATTATCTAAAATCTTAATTAATTAATAAAATAGTTTATTGTAAAATTTGGGGGGTTACAGCTAGCAGTTTACCAACGGAATTTAAAAAGGTCGCTAATTCGTTCGTTACTAGCAACATTGACCGATTTTTAAACATTAGCGACATATTTTTGGGTCACTAAAGGCGAAATTTCTAGTAGTTACGCAATCCACATTTACCTCGATTGTCGCGTGTGTCTTGGGTTGAGTTGTGGGGATCTATGAGGACTGGACCAATTTGAATTGTCCGTCCATTGGTACTTCAAAGTATAAAGCCTTCTAATCAAGTACTTCAAAGTTATAATGGTACCAAAATGTGAAGTAGAGTTTAAGCTCATTTATAATATTGCATTTTTGTGTATTTTTTTTTTGTGATTAATGTGTTTCAAAAGTGATAATAATTTCCCTTGGATGATGTGACGATATGACGATATATTGATTTTACTTAGTGATATTTTTACATTATAATATGATATTATTTCTCTTGAGTATTTTGATATATCATGATGTGTTTTGATACAGTCTATTATGGTTGTTTGTGTTATCTTCTTACTTATATTACATTATCAATATGCTATCAAAAATCAATTCCTTCATTTTTTGTGTTTGACTAACTTGGTCATGCGTTTGTGAAATCGCAGTTGTTACAGGTTAATGAGTTTTGAAGTTCAAGTTTGGGAGGAATCCCGCTCTGATAGATGATACCGGGAATAAGGGTTGTATTTTGCATTTTACTTATTTAATTTGAAATGACATTTTGTATGAAAATCTTATAAGTACTAGTAAGTTTTTAGAATTAAATGAAGTAATTATACTTAATTCAAGCTTATTGATATTGTATATTTTTTAGGAAGAAAAAAGTTTAAATTGTATTTTGATTAATGTGATATTCTAAATAACCCACATAAGTTTCTTTTCCCTTTGGAAGAGTTTTTATTTATCTGCTGCAAAATTTATAGAAATATGATATAAATTATTATATATTGTTTTGGGGTTTAGGGTGTCATATTAACCATATGAGTTGTACTAATAAAAAACAACTATGTATCTTTGATTAATGATGTTATTAAACATATAATTATTTACAATTAAATAAAACTGAATAATGAATATATATCCTCTAGAATTTAATATGTAACTCATCTTCCTCAATAATTTATCATTTAGGAAATTGGTTTTTAACTTAGATTAATCGATATTCAGTTTTTAGTGATAAGTTTCAATTCATAAATAAGCAAATACTTTAATACTAATATGCAATTGAAGAGTTCATGGGTATTGTCTAGAGATAGATCATAAAAATCTAATTCCATCAACTTTTTTTTGTGGCCAATTCTAAAGGAAGAAATCCAGAAAAATTATGACATTTTTTATATTCGTATGGATCCACAATTTTTCTTAAATATTGTGTTTTGATGTTTGAAATTTGATAAATTTATGTTAGAATAATTAGAAGTTATATTTTGGTTGAAAGCCACACAAGTTGTGAAAAACGTAGTAGAAAAAATGGAAGAAAAAAGTGATAATATAATGAATATTGTCTTACAATAATAACGATTATGTGATTAAATCATATTTTACAATATATAATAATAAGGGTGTTACCATACAATAGCAATTTCCTGCCGAAATAAATAGATACTTCTTTTGTACCTTAAATATCTTTAAAGAAAAGTAATATTATAAGTAATCCAATACAAAAATGAAATTTTAATATTTTAATAGAAACTTTTCAATAATAAAAATAAACTAAACAAAATTATATACGGTAGTTTACTCGTATGGTTTTGTATACTACTGAAATTTCTTTATAAGTTCTTAGACTTAAATAGAATTATCGATAAAGTTAAATATAATTTTTTCAATAATGTTAAAATAATATATATATATATATATATATATATATATATAATTATATAAAATTGAATATTTTATTTACTCTTTGATATGTATATTTTGAATAAAATTTTAATTAAACTCTAATACCCTATATCAAACTTATTTGGAGGGAATTCATTACAAGTAACCCTTACTCTTTAAAGTGTTGGTGGAACTTGTTTTGTCCATGGTCGCCTTGCCACATCTGCAAGAGATGTGGTATATGTAATATGATCTTTTTGTACTCTAATTTTTTTTATTAAAACGATTATAAAATGTAATTATTTTAGTTATATTAAAGATTGTAGATCTATATGTGTGTGTCTATATATATATAGAGAGATGGAAATGTATTAAGTGAGATAAGTTTTATTTTGAGAGGGTGAGAGGATCCAATTTTAATTATACAACTATACATGCGTGGTTATGATTGAAAGTGTCACATGACAACTAAAAAAGTTGCATGTCTTTTTGTTTTAATGTTAATAATTTATGACTTGATAAATGGTTAAGATCAATTCCTGTCACACTCTCATTATAAACACCCTCCCATTAATACTTTTTCATAAATATATATATGTCCCGTGTGACACTCTAGACCCCAAATTAATATTTAAATTTTTTTATAAATTGAAATTATTCAAGAAAATGTATAAACTGTCAAACATTTTTAAGGTATCGCCCCTTACCTTGGTTAACAGTTTTTTCCAACGAAGCCGATCTACTTATTTAATGTATCGCATCCTCATCAACCACCGCCTCTAATAGGCCGTGAAAGGAAATAAATCAACGTTATGAAACCCTAAACCCAAAATTAATTTTTATATTTTTTTCTTATTATTTTTAAAATAATGAAATTCTTTAAAAATATATAAATACTTTAAAACATTTTTTTTCAGTTAAAGAGTATCTCGTAATTACCTAATATGTCACATTAATCTAAAATTTTCCATCAAACATAACAAATCGAAATCATAATTTTAGACAACAAAATCTATTAGACGTACATGTAAATAAATTTAGTAATAATTGCAAATATAGTCCAGACCCGGTGTCACTATCAAAACTGGAATTCCCAAACCCGAAAGACGTAAAAAAATTAATATAATAAATATCTTCAAGAAAAGATGACTTCCACCACTCTGATGGTACTAGTAATGACCTGCAGCTTGCAACTCATATGCGTCTATCGCAAACGCCAAACCCAAACAATGAAGGGTGAGTTTCGAAATTATGTAACAATATAAGATAAACGTGGAGACCACGCAAGTAGTCAAAACAACAAAAATAAAGAGAAACATTGAAGAACATAATATCAAAAGTTAATCTAATTCAATCACAATAAAACAGTTACAAAGATGAAATGTTATGCATGTCTTATACTCCATACTTCTTCATCATTTGGTACCATTGTACTCTGAAGTACTTGGTTAGAAGGCCTGATACAATACCACTACAAGAGTCGACGAACAATTCATGAATGGCCAAGTCCTCATAGATCCCTTCAACTCAACCTGAGACACATATACACGACAGTTAGGGTACTCACTAACCCACTAGGGAATAACCCATTAATCCACTTAGGAATTCCCCACCAGAAATACCCCCAACGTCTATTAGTCTTACCTTACAGTTGGACTGTAGCCCTCCATGATCAAACTTATTCAATTGTACTTTCCCGAATCACTAGGTTTGTCAGATCCTCCCTAAATGATGACAAACCAATCCTCACTATGACCTACAACACCTATCTCATACTTACTTGTTTATCATGACTCAATAAGTTTCAGTTCGAATTCACAATATTCATTAGAATTTACATCATCTTATACGTATATTAGTCAATCACAATAAAGTCTGAATAATTGGTTTACACCACTCACAATTCACAGTTTAGTCTCATGAATCACAAAATAAGATCAAACAAGAGGTGCATTCAAGTAATATCACAAATTCAATCAAGAAAACAAAGCACTCTAGTAAAAATCATTCACACAATAACAATCAGCATAGGTTCCCTAAAATCAAACAACTTGCCATCTTGAAATAAATATATTCACGGAAATTATATAGGTTGCTAAATTATGTTTTATTCTTCACTATTACCATTCATGTATTATTAATTAATTATGATTACTTAATAGGGTTTGACCGTACGTTGTAAGCCCCAAATTAATAATTGGGAATTTTGATATTCACGTTCATCTCAAGTTATTTTATACTCATAAAATCGAACCTCCTCTCACCCATTGCTTTGGTTGAATATTTTTCCAACGAAGCAGGTCTGCTTATTTAATGTATCGTGTCTTCGCCAATCACCGCCTTTAATAGTCCACAGAAGAAATAAAACAACACAAAAATAAAATATTGATTAATTACTTGGTATAATAAGTAAATAAATTGTTTACTATTTGCAACATTGATTACTCCTCATCATATGCATATTTTTCATTGTTTTTAGTCTCACTTATCTTTTATTCATTAGTTCATTTAAGGAGTTATTTGATATATTTTGTTGATTTTAGTTCTTTTTTAAGGAAATATTTATGTTCTTATTTCCTTGATTAAGTAAAGATTTTTCATAGTTTGGCGTTGTTTCTTTGTTTTAGTGTCGTGCTGAATTTTGGTGAGAAATCAACACGACATATGTGGAGTATTTCAACCCTATCTGGAGTTGTAGATGTCCAATTGGAGTCAAACCAAGTGCGAATGAAAGCTAAGCTCCATCACTACAACTTTCATGAAGATTTTGAAATTTAACTTTATTTCTTGGCTATGTCATTGCTCAATTCAACAAGTTTCACTAATGCATATCTTCTTTATTACTCATCAATTGTGGCAGTCGTGACATCCTTTAATTTTTTTTTTTGCAGTGTCATATTTGGCATCATTTAGATAGTTCATATTCTCTCTTATTATCTCAGCTGTGAGATTTTGGGCCTAAACACTTTAATTCTTTGACGTATGATTATCCATACATGTGTTATCCCTTTAGAACTTGCACTAATTATGACTTGCATCACTTGTAATTTAAACATACACTGAGGCAACTTTGTTTGATCGTTTGAGCCTTTCTAACTACACTATGAAAATTTTATCTTTTGCTAGCCCCTTTGATCCTTGCCCTTTTCTTTCGGTTACTAGCCAATTACAAGCCAAAGACCTGACGTTAACTACATCACCTTAGTTGGAGTTAGGTAGCAAATTTTTTGACTCATCTTGGTATATTTTTGAGTTTGGGGTTGCTCATGGGATAACAACCTTTTTAGTTTGGGATGGTGGTTCTCAAAATAAAAAAAATCAAAAAATCAAAAATGAATCAAAAGAAAAAAGAAGAAGAATAAAAAAAACAAACAGTTTGTGTACTTTGATAAATAACATCTTTTTGGTTCTTTTGTCAAAGTTTGAGAATCTCCACAATGAAAATGTGAAGAAAAAAAATTGGTAGGATAATTTGAAAATGTGTACCTAACTCCAAGTAGTAAAGTCTACTATTCCAAAATGTCATACATTTATCTAAGCCCCATTACAACCAGAAAGTACTCAAAAAGTTTATGTGTTTGTTGCATTGTGATTGCTAACTAGAATTTTTTCAAGCCTATGACAGCGTGATGCATGTTCTAGGATTTGAGTGATAAATTAATAACTATTTTTAAACACTTGAGATAAATTTTGGTGAGATTGTGTGAAGAGAGAGCTAAACTTGATGAATGAATGCTAAAGTGTACAAATTGTGTTGTTTTTTTTAAGCAACCATGGAAGATGATGAACGTTTTGTAGTAGTTGGAACTTTGAGAATTGAGTTTGATATGATTTGAGAAATTGAGTTTAAGTTTACTTTTAATTGTACCAAATCTGAAATTAATTGTTGCTTGGGGACAAGCAATAGATTAGGTTTGGGGTTGTGACGACTCTTCATCATATGCATATTTTTCATTGTTTTTAGTCTTATTTATCTTTTATTCATTAGTTAATTTAAGGAGTTATTTGATAAATTTTGTTGATTTTAGTTCTTTATTTTAAGGAAATGTTTATGTTCTTATTTCCTTGATTAAGGAGAGATTTTTCGTAGTTTTGTGTTGTTTCTTTGTTTTAGTGTAGTGCTGAATTTTGGTGATAAATCAAAATGACATATGGGCAATATTTCAGCCATATCTGGAGTTTTAGCGGTACAATTGGAGTCAAACCAAATGAAAATGAAAGCTAATAAGCTCCATAGCTACCACTTTCATGAAGACACTGGAACCAAATTTAGATTCAAAAGAGGAGCAAAACGCAGAAAACATAAAAAATAAGAAGTTGTGCGCCTAAAGTGCAACAGTTGCGCCTGAGGCGCAATTCTACATTGATGAATGTGTCAATCTACGCTTGAAGAGCAAATCCCTCGTCTAGGGCGCGTGAAACGCGGTAGCATACATTAAAAAACATTTTTTTTCTTAATTTTCTAGGGATATTTTTTACTATTGGGACGTGGGGAGACTTGTGCCCTAACAGAGAAACTCAAAGACGACCGTTTTTAACACCATTAGAGCAGTTTTATCAAGAATCATTGATGAAACTTTGTTGTAATTCTTCTCTAATATATATATTTTCTATCTTTGTCATGAGTAACTAAATCCTATTTGTTAAGGATGAGTGTAACAAGATGAAAGCCTTATTTTTCTGATTTGATTTCTAGTTATATGAATGAGTTTATTGAATTATTTTTCTAGTCTATGTGCTTAATGCTTTTTATTGCTTGATCAACTTTAAAATGTTCTATGATTCGTATTTTGAAACGGAAGTGGACTTTACGAATGTTTGAGATGAGAAATTCATGATATTTTAATCTATGGATAGATGTAGGTCATAAAACCAATTAAATTAGTTGAAAAGACAGTAGTTTAACAAGAGAATTCCTGTACTGTAATGTTTAATTCTGATATTAAATCCACTAAGAAATTAGGGGTTACTTTAGAATTAAAGGTTCTGTTACTAAGACATTAGGGCAAGAATAATAAAGAGAATTCGGTAATAATTCAATAAAGGAATTCCGTAACTAGGATCAAATTAGACACTAAGGTTGAATTCGAAGTGAAACTCATCCCTGACATTTTTCATATTATAAATGATCAATTTTATTACTGTTGTTAATTTTAAATATTATTTCAATCAATTCGGGAAATTTTTAATCAATTTTAGTAATTAAATATAATTCGATAGTAAAACGCAATCCTTAAGTTCAACACATAGTACTACAATTTTATTATTAGTTGCAATGATTAAATATACTTGCTAAAATGCTATCAAACACCATCTAAATATATATATTTAACACTATACACACTTATGATTTTTTTTTACACTTATGATTATATCAATATAAACACTTCCTTGATTATATCAATCGCAAGGTTAAGATAATAAGTAAAAACTGACGTATTATTATATTATCATACTCATTCTCAAAACTGACGTATCCACTTAATTCATAGTTTATTATTATTATTATTATTATTATTATTATTATTATTATTATTATTATTTTTATTATTATTATTATTATTATATACTCATTCTTTTAAGGTAAAAGTTAATAGATTAGCGCGACAACACATTTTATTTATATATATATATATATATATATATATATATATATATATTATTTTTTGTAAGTTAAATATAGTTAATATTAATGATTTAAATTAATTATTAAAGTAAACACACAAGACACACATCAAGAAAATTATAACACATATCAACACTCATATAATAATAGTATTATATCATTATACTATTGAAATATAATATGAAGAAATTGAGGTGTTACATCTGGGGTAAGCTTATTGGTTGGTGATCTAAGGAACATGAAAGGTGTATCCAAAAGGAGATCCTTAGTTCAAATCCATGAAAATAACATAATCTAACATTTTACTATCAATATATAGATATATTATCTTAATCTTGGATAGTATTAAAATAAGATATTCAAACTTCTAGAAATTTTGAACATTGACTTATGTATTATAATATTAAAAATGTTGGTTTTTTTTCTTCTATAAAGGCTTCGTTTTATTTTTATGGTGATATATCATACAATAAAACAAAATAAATAGATCAAATTGCTATGCTATAGATATTGAAGCTATTTGAAATGACTAAGTTTTCTTACATATTGTTTATCATCCTTGCCCTTATTTTTTCTGGTATACAATATTTTACACTAAGTTTTCTGTGTATTGTGTAAGACCCATAATTTTAAAGTACCATTTATGTATTTTTGGTGTATTTTGGATTTTGCCTCGGAGGTTTTTAAGCCAAAGTTAATAATATTTTGGAGTTTTATAATCAAAAAGATATTTTGATGCCAATTAAAATTTCTCGTCCATAAATAAATTGAAATTAACTGCGGTGAATCCTTTACGGATAATTTAATGCGTTTCGGGTGAAACGGTAATTTAACAAATATCTAGATATTTTGAGATATTTGTTAAGTTATATTTATTATCTATATATGTTTGTTTGGAGGGAAAAAGAAAGGAAAACTAGAAGGAAGGAAAAGGAAAATAAAATAGTATAAAAGGAAGGAAGGAAAAAGAAAGAAAGGAAAAACAAAGGAAAGAAAAAGAAAGGAAGGAAAATTGGAATTCCATCTTCTTCCTCTCAACCGTGACCCATTTTCCCTCTTTCTCCCATTTTCATTTTCGTTGCTTTTCTTTCTTCAAGACTAGTAACCCAAGGTTGGGTGAGTGCTAGAACAAAGATTTCGCAACTTCACTCTTCCTCTTTGATTCGAAAACGAAGAAAAACGGT
>NC_021162.2:26903232-26908069 GCF_000331145.2 Cicer arietinum | reverse complement strand
GATATATTGATTTATTCGAGGACTGAAGAAGAGCATGGAGAACATTTACGACAGGTTCTTGAGATTTTACGCGAGAAGCGATTGTATGCCAATCTGTCGAAGTGTGAATTTTGGCTAGAGAAAGTGAATTTCTTGGGACATGTGATAACCAAGGAAGGAATCGCTGTAGATCCGGCTAAGATTGAGGCGGTTCTTGCTTGGAAACAGCCTCAGACTGTCACTGACATACGAAGTTTTGTGGGACTGGCAGGGTACTACAGGAGGTTTATCGAAGGTTTTGCTAAGATTGTGGCTCCACTGACACAACTTACCAGAAAAGATCAACCGTTCGCATGGACGGAGAAGTGTGAAGAAAACTTCCAGTTACTAAAGAGAAAATTGACGACCTCACCTGTATTGGTATTACCGCAATCAGAAGAACCCTATGAAGTTTATTGTGATGCATCTCACCAAGGGTTAGGATGTGTTCTGATGCAACACAAGAAAGCTGTGGCTTATGCCTCGAGACAATTGAAGATTCATGAGAGGAACTATCCTACTCATGATTTGGAGCTTGCCGCAGTTGTTTTCGCATTGAAGATCTGGAGGCACTATTTATATGGGTGCACGTTCACCGTGTTATGTGACCATAAAAGCTTGAAATATTTGTTTGATCAGAACGAGTTGAACATGCGCCATAGAAGATGGATGGAGACTCTCAAGGATTTTGATTTCACACTGCAGTACCATCCTAGGAAGGCCAATGTAGTGGCCGATGCGTTGAGCAGAAGAAGTGTATCGGTGTCTTCATTAATTATGGCTAGATAACAAGAGTTGTGGGAAGCTTTTAGAGACATGCACTTGAACGTAGAGTTTGCACCGGGAATTTTGAAATTCGGAATGATTAAGATCTCGAGTGGATTACTTGAAGACATTGCGAATTCTCAGGATGACGTCTTAATTCAAGAGAAGAGGAATCTAATAGTACAAGGGAAGACGACTGAGTTCAAGATTGGGGCAGATAATGTTTTGCGGTGTAATGGTAGGATTTGTGTACCAGCCATTACAGATATGCGGAAAACGATTCTAGAAGAGGCGCATAAGAGTAAGCTGAGTATTCATCCTGGGGCAACAAAGATGTATCAGGATTTGAGGCAGAATTATTGGTGGCCAGGAATGAAGAAACATGTGGCGGAATATGTATCCACTTGTCTAACTTGTCAGAAAGCGAAGGTGGAACATCAGCGACCTGCTGGAATGTTGCAACCTTTAGATATACCTGAATGGAAGTGGGACAACATTTCCATGGATTTTATAACCGGATTACCAAAGAAGAGGAGAAAGAATGATTCCATATGGGTGATAGTGGATCGACTAACTAAATCTGCTCACTTTTTGCCGGTAAGGACCACCTATAAGGTAGATCAGCTAACGGAGATCTACATTGCTGAAATTGTGAGGTTACACGGGGTACCATCGAGCATTGTATCAGACCGTGATCCGAAGTTCACATCGCATTTTTGGGGAGCATTGCACGAAGCATTGGGAACAAAGCTACGATTGAGTTCAGCTTACCATCCACAAACGGACGGACAGACTGAAAGGACAAATCAGTCCTTGGAAGATCTGTTGAGAGCATGTGTACTAGATGATAGAGGAAGCTGGGATGATGTACTTCCGTTGATTGAGTTCACTTACAACAATAGTTTCCACGCGAGCATTGGAATGGCACCATATGAGGCTTTATATGGGCGCAAGTGTCAAACGCCCTTGTGTTGGTATAAAGACGGTGAGAATATGATTGTCGGACCAGAGATGGTGCAACAGACCACAGCTAAAGTAAGGAAGATCAAGGAGAAAATGAAGACTTCACAAGATCGCCAGAAGAGTTACGCGGACAAGCGTCGCAGACTTTTGGAATTCGAACAGGGTGACCATGTATTTCTACGAGTCACACCTACTACTGGAGTAGGTAGAGCCTTGAAATCGAAGAAGTTGACTCCGAAATTCATTGGACCATATCAGATTTCTGCACGAATTGGGCCGGTTGCTTATCGGATTGCATTACCTCCGATACTGTCCAATATCCATGACGTGTTTCATGTGTCGCAGTTGAGGAAATATCTCGCAGATCCATCTCACGTGATCGAACCAGACACAATCCAGCTAAAGGATAACCTGTCGTTCGAAGTACCACCCGTGAGAATTGATGACAGGAAGATTAAGCGGTTGAGGACCAAGGATGTTTCGTTGGTCAAGGTGATCTGGAACCCAATTACTGGAGATGCGACTTGGGAACTGGAGAGCAAGATGAGGGAACAACACCCAGAGTTATTTATCGATGCATAGTTTCGAGGACGAAACTAATTTTAGGGGGGGAGTAATGTAAGACCCATAATTTTAAAGTACCTTTTATGTATTTTTGGTATATTCTGGATTTTGGCTCGGAGGCTTTTAAGCCAAAGTTAATAATATTTTGGAGTTTTATAATCAAAAAGATATTTCGATGCCAATTAGAATTTCTCGTCGATAAATAAATTGAATTTAACTGCGGAAAATACTTTACGGTTAATTTAAGGCGTTTCGGGTGAAAAGGTAATTTAATAAATATCTAGATTTTGAGATATTTGTTAAGTTATATTTATTATATTTATATATGTTTGTTTGGAGGGAAAAAGAAAGGAAAACTAGAAGGAAGGAAAAGGAAAAGAAAATAGTATATAAAGGAAGGAAGGAAAAAGGAAGAAAGGAAAAACAAAGGAAAGAAAAAGAAAGGAAGGAAATTTCCAAATTTCCATCTCCTTCCTCTGAACCTCACGTGAGCAAAACCCAAAATTCCATCCTTCTCCATTTTTCGTTTTCGTTCCTTCCTTTTCTTCAAAGCTAGTGACCCAAGGTTGGGTGAGAGTTAGATCAAGGTTTTCGCAACTCCACTCTTCCTCTTTGATTCGAAAACGAAGAAAAACGGTTTTGAGATCCAAACACAAACCCCTCCGTTTCTTCTAGATCCAAACCTCATTTCTCGAAGAGATAGAAGGGAAAGTTGCTCACCACCACGCTACGGTGCTAGTGAACTAATTTGGAAGCGGCGTTGCGAGCGGAGATTTTACCGGAATTTCTCGCGGTACCGGAAACGCACGATAAAGCTAACGTTGAGGTAAGGGCTCCTTCCAAACTTCTAGCTTGCATTAGGGACTTATCTGTAGTTGTGTGGGAAGGAATTTGTTAGGGTTAAATGTATCGATTTGGGGAAAAACGAAACTAGTGCGTTATGGGTAAAAACCTTAGAGTTAGGTTTTGTTTATAGTGATGAATGTTTCGTGGTAAATGAATTTGAAGTCATTGTATATGATTATGAACAAATGAAATTGGTTGTATCTGGGTGTTATGTTGCTTTGATTTGTGTTCGTTGTATTTGGCGTGTTCATACTTGATGTTTGTTAATTGGTGTGGTTGTTGTGAATTATGGTTTGAATGTGAAAGAATCTTTGAATTTGTTTCTGTGGAATTTGAAAACCATTAGAGTTAAACGAGTATTAAAAATGGGGAATCTTTTAATACCTCGGTTTACTTAATGTGTATTTGAGGAAAATGTTTAAGTTAACTGGGCGTTGAGAATGGGGAATCTCTTAATGTCTCGGTTACTTAACTATCGTTTTTGAAAATCGTTTCGGTAAATGAGTATTAAGAATGGGGAATCTCTTAATATGACTGTTTGCTTAACGTTTTATTTTGAAAATCATTAAGTTAAATCGGTATTAAGAACGGGGAATCTCTTAATGACTTATTTAATTAATGTTGTTTGAAAGTCGTTTAAGTTAAATGGGTATTAAAAATGGGGAATCTTTTAATATCTGCATTTGCTTAACGATTGTTGTGAATGGAGTCTGTGTATGCTCATGCATTTCATTTGGTAAATTGTGTCGACCCGTGATAGGTGACACCTTGGTAAACTGTATGGACCCGTGATAGGTTGTACGTTTGCGATTTACATTTTAGTAAATCGTGTTGACCCGTGATAGGTGACACCATGGTAACTGTACTGACCCGTGATAGGTGGTACATTTACGATTTACATTTTTGGTGAATTGTGCTGACCCGTGATAGGTGGCACCTAGGTAAACAGTACTGGTCTGTGATAGGCGGTACGTTTACGATTCCCGCTTTTTCTTTTAGTAAATCGTGTTGACCCGTGATAGGTGACACCATGGTAACTGTACTGACCCGTGATAGGTGGTACATTTACGATTTACATTTTTGGTGAATTGTGCTGACCCGTGATAGGTGGCACCTAGGTAAACAGTACTGGTCTGTGATAGGCGGTACGTTTACGATTCCCGCTTTTTCTTTTAGTAAATCGTGTTGACCCGTGATAGGTGACACCTCGGTAAACTGTACTGACCCGTGATAGGTGGTACGTTTACGAGTTACTATTTAGAAAATCGAGTTGACCCGTGATAGGTGACACCATGGTAACTGTACTGACCCGTGATAGGTGGTACGTTTATGATTTACGCATTTTAGTAAATCGTGCTGACCCGTGATAGGTGGCACCTCGGTAATTGGTACTTTGGCCTGCGATAGGCGGTACAATTATGATTTACGGCCCTTCGAGGAGGGTTTTGGTTTGGAATTCCGAGTCCATGCATTTTGGCATATACGCATTGCATTAGGGTGCCTGGCACGCGAGTCATGTTTGATTTGAGTTTATGATTGAGTGATTCGAATTTTGATTTATCGTGATAACTGAGATGAAGGTGTTAAGTGCTATGTGTTGTGTATTGTGTGTGAGTATGATGGTTATCGAACCTTCGTGTGTCGTAGTAATCGCGTAGGAATTGCTAAGTGTTAAGTTGTG
>NC_021162.2:26895218-26902806 GCF_000331145.2 Cicer arietinum | reverse complement strand
ACCCTATGGACGGGAATGGAGATGGGAACGCTTGACTGCAGTTACGTTAGGAGGATCTCACGGGGCGCGTGGAGATCCCTCAGGGTGTATAGCTTTTTGGTAGGATGATCAGATTAGGAGGATGTATAGGGACTAGGTGTCCTTCTTTTTGGATTTGAGTATTTTAGTTTGGAAAACTGTACTTATACTAATACTGTCAGTTTGACTTCTTATTTGAATGGGTTCCATGTACCATTTGTTGTTGTGTAAATGTTTTGGATTTATAATTGGAGGAACTTTTCCGCTGCTTGTAAATTATAATGACTCAATTATTTATCCAAAGGCATTTCCTGATTTAATTCTTTGTTTGTTTTTAATTACTTTTGAAAAAAAAATACACTCTCGCTTTGAAAAACGGGGTGTTACATATTGTCTGTGTTTATTAGGATAAATTAGATATGATTTTTTTCATCTAATATTGTGTTTTAAATTTAACTATTACAGTTATGACAAGTGGTACAAACGGACAACAAAAAAGATGTGTTGATGTCATCAACAAAGATACATGTAACCTTCCAACATGTAGAAAGACGTGTTATCTTAAATATCAGAACAAAAACAGTTGGGGACAATGCGTTAGTGTAAACCCTTTTACACCTTATAGTTGTGTTTGCACATATGATTGTCAAAAATAGAACAAAAATATGATAGTTGCTCAAATTTAAATGTAAAAGCATATCAAAATAAAGTTAATAAATTTAAGACATTTACATTTTTTTTGTTTAAAAAGTGTATTAAAGAATTTAATATTCTTCAATGAAAATAAAAAACAAAACTTGACATGTTTTTTATAGTGTTATTTTGGCTAAATATTTCAATCATAGCATATATATTTTACATTCTTTCAAAATATGGGAAATGATTATGACTAAAAACCAAATAAAAACAGTTCATAGACATGTGATCTGTTGTCACACACGAGTCAAATACAAGTGATAAAATGTACGTAGGGGTAATAGCTCAAGTCGTTTCACAAGGACTTCTAATATGATAATATTAACCAAATTGAAAGTCATAATTAAAAAGGGGGTTTTCAGATTGTTTGTTCAACAGATTAAGAAAAGGATTAATCCACTTATTTGAGAGTTTCAAACCTATACAGGATTCTACAAACAGATTTAATTTCTAAATTGTGACTCTATTTCCTATTTGACTATAGAATTGATCAAACAAGCATATTCAATCCTATGTGAATTCGGTTTCTTTGACTGGATTAAGCATCACAATAGTCAATTTATTATTTTTAATGATCAAGCTTCTCGAAACTATAATTTAATAAATAAGAAACCGAATTTTGTCAAACTAATTTAACCGATCCTTTTGAGATTCAATTTAAGAAATTAGAATATCAATATAATCAAATAAACATAAATAAAATCATGAAGCCAAATTGAAACTGTAACCTGAATGTCAAGGTGTTGATGAAACTCTGAACTCGTGGATTAATCTTATAAAATTAGCCTTCCATTAAATTAAAATAAAAAGTGTATATATGTTTTCTGAATCCGAAAATACAGTGTGTTTAAAAAAGGAATGAAACTCCCAATATATAGTTATCGATTTTGGGCTTTTAAAACAAGTGGTCCGCTACTTAAAATTATTACTAAAGTCTAGATTACGAAATCTGTAATTGAGACCCAGTAAAATTCGACATTGAGCTTTTATTCCAACACAAAAGTTGTAGCTCTAATTTTTAGCTTTCCAACGCCTGCTTGCATGCATCAATCTGATATTCAGAGCTCACGTTATGGCCTACAAAGCAAGCAGGGTCAATATACAAATAATAAAATTAAAATTCAATTTCGACTCAAAGTTTAGAAACAAGCTAAAAAGATTAACCTAAGCTATAAAGAGCTTTTAAAATCCACAGTAAAAAGCTAGAAACAGGTGACCAAATGCTTTGAGCAAATTCCCCCACACTTAAACTTTTGCACTCCGAGCAAAGTAATGCATGCGATTCATTCTCATGAATGCAAAGTGGTGAGAGAGAAAAAAAAATTTCTAGCTTAAGGCAATCAAGAATAGCTTTTTATCACAACCAAGACAAACAAGAGGACAAGTTAACTAAAGAATGTATCATAAGTGATAGAGTCCTCCCAAGATATAAAATTATCTCAACCACTCAAGTGTTTGGGCTACTATTTACACTCAAAACACATCATGAAAGCTAACACTACCAAAGGCTTGACAAGCCTCTAACATCTATATTTAAAACACATGCACATAATGATCAAAAGGTCTTTATTAAGTTTGTAATGGGGTCAAGGTAAGGGTGAGACAATCCTAAGGAGACTAAGACTACAAAAAGTCAAAGATGATAAAAGAGTAATGATCAAGTGAGAAAAATAACATTGAGTGGTAACTCAACAAAATATCATTAAATTTAGTCTCACACTTTTTTTTTCACCACAAATCTTTGTTCACAGCACAACCATTTTTCTCATTTATTCGTCAATATATTTTTCTACTTATCTATTTATTTTTTTTTTCTTTTCTTTTCTTTCAAAGGGGCTTAAACAAATGGATAATTATAGGATAAGCTTATTTGGCTGGTAGCTTAACAAAAAACAAATGCCAAGATCATATCAATATATGCATGCGTACAAAAGAGTCAAGTCAAGTTCTGGCGAACTAGCAGTCGTGAGTGAATTCACACACAAGAAAAAAAAAATAGAAAAAATGTATTCCATCCATAATAAGGCTAAAAATCTCACAAAAGTTAATAAGGCTAAAAAAATGTATTCCATGAAATCATCTTATCATGAATGTACTTAGTTTTCTCCTTATAGATTCGGGAGTTCTCATAAGCTTCAAGTCTAAGTTCTTCAAGTTGTTGCAATTAAAGCTTTCTCTCCATACTTGCTTTCTCCATCTCAAGGTTACAGCTCTTGACCGCCGAATAAGCACGATACTCTATTTCCACTAAGAGGTGACATGCCTTACCAAACACAAGTCAATAAGGGGACATCCCTATTATTGTTTTGTAGGCTGTTCTATGAGCCCAAATAGCTTCTTCAAGCCGGTGGCTCCAGTCTTTCTTGTTTGGCTGCACAATCTTTTCTAAAATCTGTTTGATTTCCCTGTTTGAGACTTCAGCTTGCACGACCCCATACTTCCGAAGTAAAACGTCCATGGTGAGGTTTCAAAAATGAGTGCCTTGATCACTGATGATGGCTCAGGGTATTCCAAACCTGCAAAAAATATTTGATTTGACAAAACCTACAACAACTTTAGAATCATTAGTCCTAGTGGGTATTGCTTCCACCCACTTCGAAATATAATCAACAACAAGTAAAATATAGACAAAACCAAAAGATATAGGAAAAGGGCCCCTAAAGTCAATGCCCCCCACATCAAATACTTCACAGAAAAGCATAGGTTGTTGAGGTCCACGACTTATCGAATACTTCTTTTGTCCCCTAAAGTCAATGCCCCCCACATCAAATACTTCACAGAAATGCAGGAAGAACTCCAACAACTAGATAATTAACTAAATCTGCAAACCAAAGAGTAACCTCACATAAATGTCAAAATTGCTAATATGGGAAGTACCCCTGAATGGGGGTGGCGTCAGCATCCAATTCTATTCTGCTCAAATGATCTACCACCATATTCTCAACTCCACTCTTATATTTAATCTCCAAAACAAATTCTTGGAGCAACAACACCCACCCGATCAATCTCAGTTTTGCTTCTGGTTTCTTCAGCAAGAACTTCAAAGTTGCATGGTTAGTAAACAAAACTACCTTGGAACCTATCAAATATTATCTAAATTTATCAAGAGCAAAACCAATAGCTAAAAGTTCTTTTTCAGTGGTAGTATAATTAGCCTGTGTAGAATCTAAAGTCCTAAAAACATAATAAATAACATGGGAAGCCCTATCAACCCTTTATGCAAGGGCTGCCCCACTGCATAATTAGATGCATCACACATAATTTCAAAGGGGAGGGTCCACTTGGGTGGCTGAATGATGGGAGTTAAGGTCCACGTTGTCTTCAAGCAATTAAACGGCTTCTTGCATTTGTCACCAAAGGTGAACGTGACATCTTTTTTTGCAGCAAATTTGGTGGTGGGAAAGCTATCTTGCTGAAGTCTTTGATGAAGCGCCTATAAAAACCTGCATGGCCAAGAAAAGAACGAATATCGTGGATGCAAGATGGGTAAGACAAATTAGAAATCACATCAATCTTGGCAGGATCCACTTCCATCCCCTTATTAGATATCACATGTCCCAAAACTATTTGTTCAACCATAAAATGACATTTCCATAATTCAGCACAAGGTTAGTTTCAATGCATCTATGCGAAACTCTATCTAAAATGTGCAAGCATGCGTCAAATAAGGAACCATACATAGTAAAATCATCCATAAAAACTTCTACACAATTTTCTATGAAATCAGAAAAAATACTAATCATGCAGCGTTGGAAAGTGCCAACAGCATTGCATAGGCCAAAAGACATTCTCTTGTACCCAAATGTACCAAAAAGGCACGTGAACATGGTCTTTTCTTAGTCCTCTGGTGCAATATGGATATGAAAATAACCTGAAAAATCATCAAGAAAACAATAATGTGACTTACCAGCTAACCGTTCAAGTATCTGATCAATGAATGGTGAAGGAAAATGATCCTTTCTAGTTGTCTGGTTTAGTCTCCTGTAATCGATGCATACCCTTTAGTTGTCCTACAATCGTGATGGGATAAGTTCATTATTCTTGTTTTTAACCATTGTTAGTCCAGTTTTCTTAGGGACTACCTGCACCAGACTCACCCACTGACTATCATCAGAGATGGGGTATAAGATGCCTCCTTCTAAGAGCCTGGTCACTTCCTTTTTTACGACATCTAGAATTAAGGGATTAAGTTGCCTTTCGGGCTGCCTGACTAATTTCACCCTATCGTCCAGTAGTATCCTATGCATACACATGGATGGGCTAATACTAGGAATATCTTCTGAGGTCCATCCGACCGCCTTCCTGTGTTATCTCAAAATCTGCAACAACTTCTCTTCCTTTTCATCTTCAAGTTTGGATGAAATAATCACAGTTAACTTGACACTTCCTTCTAAATATGCATATTTCAAATTTTCATGAATTGGTTTAAGCTCTATTGTGACACCCTGAACCCAAATTGAAATAAAAAGTAAAATGCACTAGTTTTTAAAGAGATTCGCATCGGTTCCAAAATAGAGTATATATATATATATATATTTAAAATACTTTAAGGTTCAAGACGTCACGTTCACACTTACACAAAATGCTTGCATAAAAATTTTCAATAAAGAAAAAATCCTTAATATCGAATATAGTTGATGTTTATTAAATAAATATTTTTGATATAAAAGCAAGTTCTAAACTTAAAGGCAATTAATTTCTACCACTGAATAACCGATAAAAATAACACAATTGATCAATCAAATTTACAAAAATCTAAATTGTTCATAACTCAACAAAATACGAAAAATTACTCGCACCCAATATCACCTATTCATAGCGTGGATCCTCAATCGATAACCTTAAATAACTGCGCTCTCACAAGCGTCAAACACAAGCAACGAGGGGTGAGCTTCGAAAACATGTAATAGTATAAAATAACTGAGAAGAACACGTAAAAAAATATTAAACACCGTATCATATCAAATCACAAACAACAAGAATAATCAAGGTAAAACATTGATACAATCCACAACATCAAGTAAGTAAATACACAAATCAAGTAATGTTATGCATGCTCTTATACTCTAGACTCATCCTCTTTCATTGGTACCATTCTAACTCTGAAGTACTTGGTTAGGAGGCTTGATACTATGCCACCACACAAGTGGACGGACAATTCAAATTTGTTCTGTCCTCATAGATCCCCTCAACTCAACCTGAGACACATATACGCGACAGTCGAGGTAAACGTGTGTTGCATGGTAGCTCCCGACATTTGGAGTGCTACCTCTAAGTCACTTAGGAATTCCCCACCCGAATACCTCCAAGGTCTAACAATCTTGCGCTAAGGCTCAACAGCAGACCGCCACGATCAGACTCATTCAGTTGTACTTCCCCATAATCACTAGGCTTGTCAAACCCTACCTATATGATGACCAAATAATATCTACTTCAAAAATTATCAACAACTATTTTCTCCCCTCGTTGTCCTAGGTTACTTACTCCATTAAGAGAACCATCATTGGCACGGGTCGAATTCGTCATTATTCAATTAAACACAATACGCATTTCATGATATTCGTCAGGGTGGTAATATCACAAGTCAGGGAGCACACATCGTCATTGCAGATTTCCATAGTCATACATTACATTCAGAATTTATCATCAGGATACGTCATCTCAAACAATAAAAGGTCTACACTCACATATAATAATAATACTAGACCATTCACACACACCACATCAATTGCAAGGCAAATAATTACAATTCATCACATTTTATATCATATATCAGTATCAAGGATAGATATAAACAAAACACAGAATGAATCAAATACACAATTCTACAATAATTCAACTATCACACGATCTTCAAAAATCAAATCAAACAACATCCTATAAAAGTTTCTAAATCACATTTTAACCTCACAAAATTCAAGTTTGCTCATTAGTCAATTATTACTCAAAGGGCTTCTGCCATACGTAGCGAGCCCCGAATGAATTGTGGGAAATACGGTATTCCCGTTCATCTCACTTAATTTATACTCATGCATTCGAACTCATTCTCACCCCATACCTCAATTTGACGCTTTCATAAGATAGAAGGACCATAATGATTTTCAGCAACCACGAGATGTTGACAACACGTCCAAACGAGTCCAAAAGCATCGACGAATTTCAGAGTCAATGAAAACACAGACTATAAAAATCAATGTTACATAATTATTAAAAATATTAAGAGAAGAAACATATTTGAAACGAAGTGAAACAAGTTATCAGAAAAGGCCTCACCGACGTGTTGGAGCACCGATAAGGTCCGAGATCAAGTTCCATGAAACAGACAAACGAGTAGTGCTTCATAAAGGTTTCAAAGAGAGGAATCCAAAAACGATATCAATTTTTCAAGACGATGAACGAGATGTCTGGAATTCAAGAAAACATCAACGACAATGGTGGAAACCCATTTTTTAAAATGTAACGGTTGGCGATTTCGAGCATAGGTAATGAAAGAGGGTGTTTTGTGTAGTCTATATATGGTCTCGGTTTTACTTGGTGATAATCGTGATGGCCGAGATCTTGGTCAAAAGGTGGAAGTGTGATTTTTGACAAAGAGGAATAAGACGTTTTAATTTGCGATTCAAGTTGAGAATGGAAGAGGAGATCACAACGATCACGAATGTGGTCTCAGTTTTGTAAGACATCCACTATAATGATCGTGGTCGATGAGGGAAGAAACGAGAGGGAATGGTTTTGGCGGCGGCATATACGATTATTATTATTATTATTATTATTATTATTATTATTATTATTATTTTTATTATTATTATTATTATTATTATTATTATTATTCAAAACCTTTTTATTAACTTTACTTTTATTAAAATAAAAATAA
>NC_021162.2:26871933-26881512 GCF_000331145.2 Cicer arietinum | reverse complement strand
AAGCCTCCTTACAAAGTACTTTAAAGTTAGAATGTTACCAAATTGTGAAGTAGAGTCTAAGCTCATGCATAATATTGCATTTTTGTGTGATTGTTTTGTTGTGATTTATGTGTTTCAAAAGTGATAACAAATTCCCTTGGATGATGTGTTTTGATACAGTCTATTTTGATTGTTAGCATGTTCTTCTTACTTATATTACATTATCAACATGATTTCAAAACTCATATCGTTTGTTCTTTGTGTTTAACTGACTTAGCCATGCGTTTGTGATCACAGTTGTTACAGGTTAATGAGTCTTGAAGTTCAAGTTTGGGAGGAATCCTACTCTGATAGGTGATACCGGGAATAAACGTTGTAATTTGAATTTTACTTATTTAATTTGAAACGACTTTTTGTATGAAAATCTTGTATGTACAAGCAAGTTTTTTGAAATAAATTAAGTAATTATACTTAAATCAAGCTTATTGATATTGCACTATTTTATAGGAAGAAAAAAGTTTAAATTCTTTCTATTGTATTTTGAGAAATTTGATATTCTAAATAACCCACTGAAATTTCTTTTTCTTTTGGAAGAATTTTTATTTATCCACTGCAAAATTTATAGAAATATGATATAAATTATTATATATATATTATTTTGAAGTTTACGATGTAACATTACCCTTATGAGTTGTACTAATAAAAAACAACCATGTATCTTTGACTAATGATGTTATTAAACATATAATTTAGATGTAAATAAAATTGAATAATGAATATACATCCTCTAGAATTTAATATGTAACTCATCTTCCTCAATAATGTATGATTTAAGAAATTGGTTTTTAACTTAGTTTTATCGATATTCAACTTGTAGTGACAAATTTCATTTAAAAAATAAGCGAATAATTCCATCATTTTTTTTACCAATTTTAAAGGAAGAAATCCAAAAGAATTATGGTATTTTTGAGATTCGTATGGATCCACAATTTTTCATAAATATTGTGTTTTGTTGTTAGAAGTTATATTTTGGTTGAATCCCACACAAATTGCGAAAAAAGTAATAGAAAAAAAAAATTGAAGAAAAAAAGTGACAATATAATGAATATTGTCTTAAAATAATAATGATTATGTGTTTATATCCTATTTTACAATATATAATAAGGGTGTTACCATACAATAACAATTTTCTGTTGAAATAAATAAATAAATACTTCTTTTGTTGCCTTAAATATATTCAAAGAAAAGTAATATTATAATTAAGTAATCCAATACAAAAATGAAATTTAAAAATTTTAATAGAAAGTTTCAAATGATGAAAATAAACTAAACAAAATTATATATGGTAGTTTACTCTTATCGTTTTGTTTTGTGTACTAATGAAATTTCTTTATAAGTTCTTAGACTTAAAAATAATTGTCGTTAATATTAAATATAATTGTTTCAATAATATTAATATAAAATTTATATAAAAAAAAAGTTCATATAAAATTGAATATTTTATTTACTCTTTGATATGTATATTTTGTATAAGATTTTAATTAAACTCTAATACCCTATATCAAACTTATTTGGAGGGAATTCAGGATTGCATGTAACCTTTTCTCTTTAAGAGTGTTGGTAGAACTTATTTTCTACATGGTCGCCTTGCAAGATCTGCAAGAGATGTGACATATGTAATATGGTCTTTTTTTACTCTAATGTTTCTATTAAAATGATTATAAAATGTAATTATTTTAATTATATTAAATGTTATATATATATATATATATATATATAGATGGAGATGTATTAAGTAAGATAAGTTTTATTTTGAGATGTTGAGACCATCAAATTTTGATCATACAACCATAAATGTGTGGTTATGATTGAAAGTGTCACATCACAACTAAAAAAAGTCACATGTCTTTGTGAATTAATGTTAATAAATTATGACTTGATCAATCGTTATTATCAATTCCTCTCACACTCTCATTACAAACTCCCTCTCCTTTAATATTTTTCTTAAATATATATATGTCCGATGTGACACCCTAAATCCCAAATTAATATTTAAATATATCTTTTCAAATATATTTAGACATTACAAATTGAAATTTTAATTTTAGACAACAAAATCTCTTGGAATTACACGTAAATAAATTTAGTAGTAATTAAAAATATAGTCTCAACTCAATGTTACTATGATAATAGCATTTTGGCACATGTTTTTAGCTTGGTATTTTAAAAGCTCTTTATAGCTTAGAATAATTTTTTAACTTGTTTCTAAACTTTGGGTTGAAATTGAATTATAATTTAATTATTTGCATTTTGACTCTTGCTTGCTCTATAGGTCATAACTTAAGCTTTAGATGTCGGATTGGCGCATACAAGTAGGCGTCGGAAAGCTAAATTTCAGAGCTACAACTTTTGTGTTGGAATAAAAATCCAATGTCGAACTATACTGGGCATAAATTGCAGATTTTGTAATCTGGACTTTGTAATAATTTTAAATAGCGAACCACTTGTTTTTCTAAACCCTAAATCCCGAGTACTATATATTGGAAGTTTTCTTTCTTTTCTAGGGATGAAATTTTAGCATTCCGATTGATACAAGAAATAAACACTTTTTATTTTAATTTCATTGAAGGCTAATTTTATAAGATTAATCCACGAGTTCAGAGTTTCATCAACACCTTGAGATTCAGGTTACACTGTCAATTTCGCTTCATGATTCTATTTCTATTTATTTGATTATATTGATATTTTGATTGCTTAAATTGAATTTCAATAGGATCGATTAAATTCATTTGATAGAATTTGGTTTCGGTTTCTAATTAAATAAAATTTTAATTTTGCGACGCTTGATCGTTGATTATAATATTTTGATGATTGTGATGCTTAATCCAGTCAAATAAACCGAATTCACATAAGATTAATTACACTTGTTTGATCAATTCTATAATCAAATATGAATAGAATCACGAATTAGAAATTAAACTCATTGATAGAATATGTGATAGGTCTGAAACTCGAATCAATGGATTAATCGTTTTGCTCATCTGTTAAAACAAAAATCTAAAAAACCCCTTTTTCTAATTTCAACTTTCACTTTGGTTAATATTATTATATCAGAAGTCCTTGTGAAACAACTCGAGTTATTACCTCAACAGTAGACCGCCACGATCAGACTCATCCAGTTGTACTTCCCCATAATCACTAGGCTTGTCAAACCCTACCTATATGATGACCAAATAATATCTACTTCAAAAATTATCAACAACTATTTTCTCCCCTCGTTGTCCTAGGTTACTTACTCCATTAAGAGAACCATCATTGGCACGGGTCGAATTCGTCATAATAATAATACTAGGTCGTTCACACACATCACATCAATTGCAAGGCAAATAATTACAATTCATCACATTTTATATCATATATCAATATCAAGGATAGATATAAACAAGGCACAAATGCATCAAATACACAATTCTACAATAATTCAACTATCACACGATCTTCAAAAATCAAATCAAACAACATCCTATAAAAGTTTCTAATTCACATTTTAACCTCACAAAATTCAAGTTTTCTCATTAGGCAATTATTACTCAAAGGGCTTCTGCAATACGTAGCGAGCCCCGAATGAATTGTGGGAAATACGGTATTCCCGTTCATCTCAATTAATTTACACTCATGCATTTGAACTCACTCTCACCCCATACCTCAATTTGATGCTTTCATAAGATATAAGGACCATAATGATTTTCAGCAACCATGAGATGTCGACAACACGCAACGAACGAGTTCAAAAGCATCGACGAATTTGCAGAGTCAATGAAACATGGCTGATAATTTACACGGACTATAAAAATCAATGTTACATAATTATTAAAAATATTAAGAGAAGAAACATATTCGAAACGAAGTGAAACAAGTTATCAGAAAAGGCCTCACCGACGTGTTGGAGCACCGATAAGGTCCGAGATCAAGTTTCATGAAACAGACAAACGAGTAGTGCTTCATAAAGGTTTCAAAGAGAGGAATCCAAAAACGATATCAATTTTTCAAGACGATGAACTAAATGTTTGGAATTCAAGAAAACATCAACGACAATGGTGGAAACCCATTTTTTAAAATGTAATGGTTGGCGATTTCGAGCATAGGTAATGAAAGAGGGTGTTTTGTGTAGTCTATATATGGTCTCGGTTTTACTTGCTGATAATCGTGATGGCCGAGATCTTGGTCAAAAGGTGGAAGTGTGATTTTTGACAAAGAGGAATAAGACGTTTTAATTTGCGATTCAAGTTGAGAATGGAAGAGGAGATCACAACGATCACGAATGCGGTCTCAGTTTTGTAAGACATCCATTATAATGATCGTGGTCGATGAGGGAAGAAACGAGAGGGAATGGTTTTGGCGGCGGCATATACGAAGAAGGTGAAGGAAGAGGAAAAACTGTGTTTCGGTCTTTTTTTTTATTCCTATTCTCTTTCTTCCTTATTATTATTATTATTATTCCTTTTTATTAACTTTACTTTTATTAAAATAAAAATAAATAAGTTTAATTAGTAAATATCTAGTTAGTAATAAGGATGACATATTTCACTTTAAAGTAATAACAATCTAAAATTAATAAAAAGATATAAATATCCTTAATATCCCTATCAATAATTTAAATAAATTATTAAGTCAAACACATGAGAACTTGTCACACTATAGCAAATACACATGTAAGAAAATCAATCATAATTATTTGTCAACACATATTGTAAACACATGCAATACTAAATTAATTCTTTAAAATCCCATTATATAAATTAAATAATTTATTATTAAATTTGGGGTGTTACATCTATAGTCGCTGGTTGCTCAATGGAGGTTACAATACTAGTGGCTGAAGCTAAGTCTGTAAAATCAATTATGTTAGTAGAAATATCAATATTAACACAATGATCAACCTCTAAAGCAGCTTCAATCTTAGCACACTCATAGCATAATTGAGTATCTATACAAAATTCACAAGTATAAGTATCATCATAACCAAACAATGAAGGAAAATTAGTAGCAAACATATTGGGGTAAGTGTCATCAACCAAATCAGCAAGAAATTCAATTTGAAAAATAGAATGCTCTTCCATGGGGTCATTCATAGCATCAAAGATGTTAAATTTTACAATCCTATAACCAAATTCCATCGATAGAGTTCCAGCATGTACATCAATTTTTGTTCTACCAATTTTCCAGAATGGTCTTCCTAAGATGATAAGAGCTCTATTGGACTTATTCTCTCTATATCCCTCCATGTCTAGTATGTAAAAATCTGCATGAAAAATCAATTCATTAACTCGAACAAGTACATCCTCCACTAGTCCAGCTGGGCGAGCATTACTTATTTTCACCAATTGAATGGTAACACATGTACTCTATAAATGTCCATGAGCAAGAGATTTAAAAATAGATGTAGGCATAACATTAATGGAAGCTCCTAAATCTAACATGGCATTTTCAAATTGACTATTGCTTATGGTACACGGGATGAAAAAAGTTCTTGGATCTTTGCATTTCTGAGGCATGGGTTGAATGAGGGCTGAAATATTTCGCCCCATGTTTACCTTTTCATTACCTTTTAACATTCTCTTGTATGTGCACAACTCTTTTAGAAATTTGGCATATTTTGAAATCTATTTAATTACTTCAAGGAGGGCAATGTTCACTCCCACCTTCATAAATGTATCCAAGATCTCTTTGTCCCTATCTGCCTCGTCCATTTTCTTAGTCTTCATTTTCCTTTGAGGGAAAGGAAGTAGTATATTTTGCTCAACATCAACAATTTTAGGTACCAAAATATCCTCAACAACCTTGTTATTTTTCACAGCAACAGTTTTGAGTATCTTTGATATTTCTACAGCTTTACCAGACCTCAAGGTAATTGCACTAACATTAAGGGAACTTGGATTTACTATTGACTTGGCAGGTAGTTGGTTTGATCCCTGAGTCTGCATCTGATTAATTGAAGTGGTCAGTTGGCCAATCTTTGTCTCCAAATTCAGAAATGAGGAATATGTTATTTGTTGAAATATGAGATTTAGGAAAATCGTTTGTTTGACAAGGTCCTCTAATGAAGGTGCATTGTTTTGCTATTGTGGAATGTTTTGCCGCTGATGTGAAATTTTTACTATTGCAGAATGTTTTGCTACTGTTGCTGTCTAGATTGCTGTTGTATAGATGAATTCCCCCATCTCAGGTTGGGATGGTTTGTCCAACCAGGATTGTACCTGTTAGATGACATATCATAGCTGGCTTGAGGATTGTATATATTTATTGCATATGCTTGAGGATTGTATATCACTACTTGGGCTTTACCTATTGCCAATTTTTTTACTAAAGACATAAGCTCATCAAGTCTGCTTTCTAGATTCTTGTGCGAAGAAGCTTGAATTTCATTCACTCCGCTTGTCAACATTGTTGAATTGCTTCTAGTTGTAAATTGAATAGAATTAATGGACATGTTCTCAATCAAAGCTTTTGTTGTTTCTGGGGTTTTATCGACAAGTGCTCCCCCACTAGTAGCATCTAAAATGCTTATAACCATAGGTAGCAAGCCTTCATAAAAAATACTGGATGAGCAATTGTTAATAAATCTGATGATGAGGATAGCTAGACACTAATTGCTTGAATCTTTCCCAATACTCATACAATGATTCCCTATCAATCTGCCTAACGCCATATATTTCTTTTCTGATTGAAGCAGCTCTTGAGGTAGGGAATAATTTTTCTAGAAACAACTTCAAATCCTTCCAACTTGTAACAGAACCTGGCTGAAGGTAGTATAACCAATCCTTGGAAGCAACTTAAAGTGAGAATGGGAAGGCTCTAAGCTTGATATGGTCATCTATGACTCCTTGAGGTTCATGGTAGAACACACAACATAGAATTCCTTCAAGTGTTTGTAGGGATCCTCACATGCATGACCATTAAACTGTGGAAGCAAGTGTATTAAACCAGATTTATGTTCAAATGGTACAATAACTTCAGGATATGTGATACACAATGCATTATAAGTGACATTAGGTGCAACTAGTTGTCTTAAGGTTCTATTAATCATATTATCCATATTTGCAGAAAGTTGTCACTTTCACTATCTAACTCTGACTCGTCAGTAGTAGCAGCTTTATTAAGTCTACGACCTAAATGAAAGGTCCTATCTATTTCAGGGTCAATGGAATGCAGATTTACAGAACTAGCCCTAGTCATGCATCATGAGAATATAACAATGCAATGCAAAACCACAATTATGAAAAATCCAACAATGTCTCTATTGCTAAAGTTGAAGTGAAAAATGGAAAACCCTATCAAATAAAATCCAAAAAATTTAAAAATACAACAAAAAATTTCTCAAGAGAAAATAAAGACAACCCAAATTTTTTTGCAATTTTTTGATAAATGTGAAAAATTCAAAGAAGATCTAAACGAAGGAATTTGGGAATTTGAGGAAGGAATCCCGTATGAAGTCTCTTCTAAGGGTGTCCTATTCCTTGATGTTTTTGTGATTTTCTGGCGAAGTTTCGAGGCAATCGGAGACTATTGCTTGAAAATCAGGTTTTTTTTTACTAGCAACATGCCTACGAACAAGCAACAAGCCTATTCGACATGTAGAGCAACAAAACAAGAAGAAACAATTGTTAGGTTAATTAGAAATAATGTAAAATTGGTTAATATTGTTATCAGAGAGTCCCCGACAACGGCGCCAATTTGATCCGCTGTCGCACACAGGTTATATACAAGTGATAAAATGTAGATAAGGGTAATATCTCAAGTCGTTTCGCAACGACTTCTGATATGATAATATGAACCAAATTGAAATTCAAAATTAAAAAGGGGGATTTTCAGATTTGTTTGTTCGAACAGATTAAGAAAATGATTAATCCACTGATTCAAGAGTTTCAAACCTATCACTGATTCTACAAACGGATTTAATTTCTAAATTGTGATTCTGTTTCCTATTTGACTATAGAATTGATCTAACAAGCATAATCAATCCTATGTGTATTAGGTTTCTTTGACTGGTTTGCGCATCAAAATCATCAATATATTATGTTCAACGATCAAGCGTCGCAAAACTATAATTTAATAAATTAGAAACCGAATTGTGTCAAACTAATTTAATCGATCCTATTGAGATTCAATTTAAGCAATTATAATATCAATATAATCAAATAAACATAAATATAATCATGAAGCAAAATTGACTGTATAACCTGAATCTCAAGGTGATGATGAGACTCTGAACTCGTGGATTAATCTTACGAAATTAGTCTTCCATGAAATTAAAATAAAAAGTGTTTATATGTTTTCTGAATCTGAAAATATAGTGTCTAAGAAAGGAAAGAAACTCCAAATATATAGTACTCCATTTTGGCCTTTTAAAACAAGTGGCCCGCTACTTAAAATTAATACAAAAGTCCAGATTATGAAATGTGCAATGTCGGCCTAGTAAAGTTTGACATTAGGCTTTTATTCCAACACAAAAGTAGTAGCTCTGATTTTTAACTTTTCAACTCCTGCTCGCATGTGTCAATCCGTAATCCAGATCTCAAGTTATAGCCTACAAGCGGCTGGAGTTCAATATGTAAATAATAAAATTAAAATTCAATTTCTACCCAAAGTTTAGAAACAAACTAAAAATATTAAACTAAACTATAAAGAGCTTTTAAAATGCCACAAGAAAAAACTAGAAAGAAATGCCCAAATGCTTTTATCAACATGCAACACTCTCCAAATAATTTGGAAAATTTCTATAATATGGTCTTGAATAAAGTGAGAGGGAGTAGCTTAGGTTAGACACAAAGGACAGTGATGTATGATCAAAGATATTCTAGTAATAATACATCCACAAAATCTCACTAAGAAGACTGATAGTGTTATAGTTGATTTGATTGGGAGTCTTACGAGATGAATAGGCAATGCAACAACATAAAGATAAAGTTAAGAAATTGGTAGCAAAATTATAACACAAATTATCCAAAAAGACTCGTATGTACTAGTAGTATTGTATGGAAAATTCTTATTTACATCTTTTAAACAAAATATTGAATCTAATTTTCTTACAAATTATGAGACACATTCTTGTCAGAAAGTATTGAGTAAATAGTACTTTTGTCAATAATTTTACTTAATTTTAAAAGAATGAGGAGTTAAAGTTGTTGGAACCTAGCTCAAAGAGTGTGAAAGAAGATATGGTCAATATTTGATCAAGATTTGTCTACAAAAAACGCAATCTAAACAAAACACAATTCATAATTAAACAAGGACTAAATTGAAGCTCAATTTTAACTATAAATAGACATTCAAGGATGAAGAAGAAAATCATTGAAAAGCAGAAAAATAGTAGTCTTAGAGTTCAAAGAGAGAAACACTTGTTCGAATAAGAAATATTCTCAAAGTTTTATTTTCTTAGAGTGTGAGAGTTATTGTTATTATCAGCTTTGTTAGAAGCAAATACTTAAAGTTACAATATTTTGTATCCAACCCGATAGTGGCCTAGTTCCTTCTTCTATCTGGGGTTGTCAAGTTGTTAGGAGAAGACTTGGCTTGAAGAATCAAGGTGGTTAGTTTCTT
>NC_021162.2:26838295-26871433 GCF_000331145.2 Cicer arietinum | reverse complement strand
TTTAACATTCTCTTGTATGTGCACAACTCTTTTAGAAATTTGGCATATTTTGAAATCTATTTATTTACTTCAAGGAGGGCAATGTTCACTCCCATCTTCATAAATGTATCCAAGATCTCTTTGTCCCTATCTGCCTCGTCCATTTTCTTAGTCTTCATTTTCCTTTGAGGGAAAGGAAGTAGTATATTTTGCTCAACATCAACAATTTTAGGTACCAAAATATCCTCAACAACCTTGTTATTTTTCACAGCAACAGTTTTGAGTATCTTTGATATTTCTACAGCTTTACCAGACCTCAAGGTAATTGCACTAACATTAAGGGAACTTGGATTTACTATTGACTTGGCAGGTAGTTGGTTTGATCCCTGAGTCTGCATCTGATTAATTGAAGTGGTCAGTTGGCCAATCTTTGTCTCCAAATTCAGAAATGAGGAATCTGTTATTTGTTGAAATATGAGATTTAGGAAAATCGTTTGTTTGACAAGGTCCTCTAATGAAGGTGCATTGTTTTGCTATTGTGGAATGTTTTTCCGCTGATGTGAAATTTTTACTGTTGCAGAATGTTTTGCTGCTGCTGCTGTCTAGAATGCTGTTGTATAGATGAATTCCCCTATCTCAGGTTGGGATGGTTTGTCCAACCAGGATTGTACCTGTTAGATGACATATCATAGCTGGCTTGAGGATTGTATATATTTATTGCATATGCTTGAGGATTGTATACCACTACTTGGGCTTTACCTATTGCCAATTTTTTTACTAAAGACATAAGCTCATCAAGTCTGCTTTCTAGATTCTTGTGCGAAGAAGCTTGAATTTCATTCACTCCGCTTGTCAACATTGTTGAATTGCTTCTAGTTGTAAATTGAATAGAATTAATGGACATGTTCTCAATCAAAGCTTTTGTTGTTTCTGGGGTTTTATCGACAAGTGCTCCCCCACTAGTAGCATCTAAAATGCTTCTAACCATAGGTAGCAAGCCTTCATAAAAAATACTGGATGAGCAATTGTTAATAAATCTGATGATGAGGATAGCTAGACACTAATTGCTTGAATCTTTCCCAATACTCATACAATGATTCCCTATCAATCTGCCTAACGCCATATATTTCTTTTCTGATTAAAGCCGCTCTTGAGGTAGGGAATAATTTTTCTAGAAACAACTTCAAATCCTTCCAACTTGTAACAGAACCTGGCTGAAGGTAGTATAACCAATCCTTGGAAGCAACTTAAAGTGAGAATGGGAAGGCTCTAAGCTTGATATGGTCTTCTATGACTCCTTGAGGTTCATGGTAGAACACACAACATAGAATTCCTTCAAGTGTTTGTAGGGATCCTCACATGCATGACCATTAAACTGTGGAAGCAAGTGTATTAAACCAGATTTATGTTCAAATGGTACAATAACTTCACGATATGTGATACACAATGCATTATAAGTGACATTAGGTGCAACTAGTTGTCTTAAGGTTCTATTAATCATATTATCCATATTTGCAGAAAGTTGTCACTTTCACTATCTAACTCTGACTCGTCAGTAGTAGCAGCTTTATTAAGTCTACGACCTAAATGAAAGGTCCTATCTATTTCAGGGTCAATGGAATGCAGATTTACAGAACTAGCCCTAGTCATGCATCATGAGAATATAACAATGCAATGCAAAACCACAATTATGAAAAATCCAACAATGTCTCTATTGCTAAAGTTGAAGTGAAAAATGGAAAACCCTATCAAATAAAATCCAAAAAATTTAAAAATACCACAAAAAATTTCTCAAGAGAAAATAAAGACAACCCAAATTTTTTTGCAATTTTTTGATAAATGTGAAAAATTCAAAGAAGGTCTAAACGAAGGAATTTGGGAATTTGAGGAAGGAATCCCGTATGAAGTCTCTTCTAAGGGTGTCCTATTCCTTGATGTTTTTGTGATTTTCTGGCGAAGTTTCGAGGCAATCGGAGACTATTGCTTGAAAATCAGGTTTTTTTTTACTAGCAACATGCCTACGAACAAGCAACAAGCCTATTCGACATGTAGAGCAACAAAACAAGAAGAAACAATTGTTAGGTTAATTAGAAATAATGTAAAATTGGTTAATATTGTTATTAGAGAGTCCCCGACAACGGCGCCAATTTGATCCGCTGTCGCACACAGGTTATATACAAGTGATAAAATGTAGATAAGGGTAATAACTCAAGTCGTTTCGCAACGACTTCTGATATGATAATATGAACCAAATTGAAATTCAAAATTAAAAAGGGGGATTTTCAGATTTGTTTGTTCGAACAGATTAAGAAAATGATTAATCCACTGATTCAAGAGTTTCAAACCTATCACTGATTCTACAAACGTATTTAATTTCTAAATTGTGATTCTGTTTCCTATTTGACTATAGAATTGATCTAACAAGCATAATCAATCCTATGTGTATTAGGTTTCTTTGACTGGTTTGCGCATCAAAATCATCAATATATTATGTTCAACGATCAAGCGTCGCAAAACTATAATTTAATAAATTAGAAACCGAATTGTGTCAAACTAATTTAATCGATCCTATTGAGATTCAATTTAAGCAATTATAATATCAATATAATCAAATAAACATAAATATAACCATGAAGCAAAATTGACTGTATAACCTGAATCTCAAGGTGATGATGAGACTCTGAACTCGTGGATTAATCTTACGAAATTAGTCTTCTATGAAATTAAAATAAAAAGTGTTTATATGTTTTCTGAATCTGAAAATATAGTGTCTAAGAAAGGAAAGAAACTCCAAATATATAGTACTCCATTTTGGGCTTTTAAAACAAGTGGCCCGCTACTTAAAATTAATACAAAGGTCCAGATTATGAAATCTGCAATGTCGGCCTAGTAAAGTTCGACATTAGGCTTTTATTCCAACACAAAACTAGTAGCTCTGATTTTTAACTTTTCAACTCCTGCTCGCATGTGTCAATCCGTAATCCAGATCTCAAGTTATGGCCTACAAGCGGGTGGAGTTCAATATGTAAATAATAAAATTAAAATTCAATTTCTACCCAAAGTTTAGAAACAAACTAAAAATATTAAACTAAACTATAAAGAGCTTTTAAAATGCCACAAGAAAAAACTAGAAAGAAATGCCCAAATGCTTTTATCAACATGCAACACTCTCCAAATAATTTGGAAAATTTCTATAATATGGTCTTGAATAAAGTGAGAGGGAGTAGCTTAGGTTAGACACCAAGGACAGTGATGTATGATCAAAGATATTCTAGTAATAATACATCCACAAAATCTCACTAAGAAGACTGATAGTGTTATAGTTGATTTGATTGGGAGTCTTACGAGATGAATAGGCAATGCAACAACATAAAGATAAAGTTAAGAAATTGGTAGCAAAATTATAACACAAATTATCCAAAAAGACTCGTATGTACTAGTAGTATTGTATGGAAAATTCTTATTTACATCTTTTAAACAAAATATTGAATCTAATTTTCTTACAAATTATGAGACACATTCTTGTCAGAAAGTATTGAGTAAATAGTACTTTTGTCAATAATTTTACTTAATTTTAAAAGAATGAGGAGTTAAAGTTGTTGGAACCTAGCTCAAAGAGTGTGAAAGAAGATATGGTCAATATTTGATCAAGATTTGTCTACAAAAAACGCAATCTAAACAAAACACAATTCATAATTAAACAAGGACTAAATTGAAGCTCAATTTTAACTATAAATAGACATTCAAGGATGAAGAAGAAAATCATTGAAAAGCAGAAAAATAGTAGTCTTAGAGTTCAAAGAGAGAAACACTTGTTCGAATAAGAAATATTCTCAAAGTTTTATTTTCTTAGAGTGTGAGAGTTATTGTTATTATCAGCTTTGTTAGAAGCAAATACTTAAAGTTACAATATTTTGTATCCAACCTGATAGTGGCCTAGTTCCTTCTTCTATCTGGGGTTGTCAAGTTGTTAGGAGAAGACTTGGCTTGAAGAATCAAGGTGGTTAGTTTCTTAAAGGTCTTGGGTTGTTAGGCTATTTGGGAAGACTGGCTTGGAGGGTCAGGTGGTTTATAATTCAAGGTATTTGAATTAGTGGAATAAAGCCTTATGAATGAGGGGATTGGATATAGTCGAGTTAGTGGTGAACCACGTTAAATCTACGTGTCCAATTATTTATGGTTTCATTACTTGTTGCCTCTAAATACGATAGCTTCTACTCCATGTAAGTCACCAAAACCGTATTAGTTTTTTATTTATTTATAAATTATCAAAAAGTTATCAACTTTGGAAAACAAAATTCAATCCCCCTTCTCGTGTTTGTACCTTCAATTGGTATCAGAGCTCGATCTCAAGGCTGAGCACTTTACAGTGTTTAAGAAAAGATCCAAGGGTTCAATATGCATGGATTCAATGAAGAAGCTACAGGAGTAAACATCAACAAACCACATCTATTTGATGGACGACCTTTTGAGTATTGGAAGGACAAACTGAGAAGTTTCTATATTTCACTAGATCCTGAACTTTGGGACTTGGTGGAAGAGGATTGTTATATTGCTCAGAAGAATATTGTTGGTATTGAAATTCCAAAAGAAGAGATGAGTGTTGATCATAAGAAGATGTACAAGATGCATCATAAGTCGAGAACATTCATGATAAATGCAATCGCTTTCAAGGAGTTTGACAAGTGTGCCAACAAGGAGACAACAAAAATTATTTATGATAGTTTGATTTTGACCCATAAAGGAAGCAAGGAAGTTCAAGAAGCGAACACCAACCTCCTAGTAAAAAAGTATAAGCTATTCAAGATGAAAGAAGATGAAGACATCGATACATTATTATCCAGGTTCCAGATCATGGTCTCAAGACTAACAAACCACGACCTAACCAAATTTGGGACCTAAGAACAAAATTGTATATGTTGCAGATGTCCTCATTAATCAAGTTAAAACACCAATCATGGTACCTAGACATTTGATGATCACGACATATGACAGGACAAAAGTCTATGTTCCAAGAACTAACACTGAGCAAATGAGGCACAATGACTTTTGGAGGAAAGTAAAAATACTAGATCATTGGTCAAGGTATAGTTGGTAATCATACTTCCCTTTCTATTAAAGATGTTTTATTTGTTAACGGTCTTAAGCATAATTTATTATGTATTATTTAGTTAAGTGATAATAATTATGTTATTATATTCAATCAAAAAACATGCAAGGCAATTAGTCAGAAAAATGGATTTCTACTATTTACGAGTCAGAGGCAAAATAATATTTATAAGATAAATCTGTTTAGTCTAGAGAAATAAGAGGTTAAGAGAAACTAATTTGGCACAAAAGACTAGGTCATGCAAACCTGAGATTAATTTTAAAATTGAATAAACTTCAACTAGTGAGAGGTCTACCTAAGCTTAGTTATATAACTAAAATTATGTGTGAAGCTTGTCAAAAACGAAAACAAACAAGGAAATCCTTTACTCCTATAAACTCAGTAACTACCTCAAAGCCCCACAAGCTCTTACAAATAGATCTCTTTGGGTCAATGAAAACAACCTCTCTAAGTGGAAAGAAATATGGCTTTGTTATAGTAGATGATTACACTAGGTGGACATGGGTAAAATTCTTAAGAAGTAAGGATGAATCCCACGAAGTGTTTATCATATTTTGCAAACAAATAATGAATGAAAAAGGTCTTAAGATTGTAGCAATTAGAATGATCATGGAGGAGAATTTTAAAGCAAGTTCTTTGAAAGTTTGTGATGAGAATGTAATCTCTCACAACTTCTCATCTCCTAGAACACCCCAACAAAGTGGAGTTGTAGAAAGAAAGAAGTGATCACTCCAAGAAATGTCCCGAACCATTTTAAATGATATGAATGTTGCAAAACACGTTTGGGTTGAAGCAGTTAATACTGCATGTTATATTCAAAATAGAGAATTACTTAGATCTATATTGAATAAAACACCATATGGATTGTGGAAAGGTAAAAAGCCTAACACCTCTTATTTTAAACAATTTGGTTGTACTTCTTATATGTTGAACACTAAAGATAACCTTGGTAAACTTGATTCTAGATCTCAAAAGTGTACCTTCATTGGATACTCATATTGTGAAATAATTCATACATGTTAAATTTGATGACAAACATCTTGACCTTGAAAAGTCAAAGCAAGATGATGACGAAAGAGGGATAAATATATTTGATAAAGTGGGGGAGAAAATGATACTGACTGAGAGGGAGCCCTAAGTTAGGGGGAGTCAAAGAAATACAAAAAAAAAATTGTTATCAAAAAATACAAATTCATAAAAAAAATGGGGCGATTGTTTGAACCAAACTCATTCTATAATTAGAGTTTTTATGATAACAAAAGTATTTTATGAGAACAATATATTTGACGTCAATGAGTATGAAAGAATATATGGTCAAGATTTATAGAAGATTTGAAGAACATTTGATCAAGATCTATCTACAACAAAATATGAACAGACTCAATCTAAAGAATTTACAATCAATGACTAAATTGAAGCCCAAATTTTAAGTATAAATAGACACTCAAGGTTGAAAAAGAAAATCATCAAAAAGCAGCAAAGAGTAGTCTTAGAGTTCAAAGAAATAAACACTTGTTCGAATATGAAATATTCAGTGGGTGTTCTTTTCTTAGAGTGCTTGAGTTATTATTTTTATCAGTTGTGTTATAAGAAAACATTTAAAGTTCCAATCTTTTATATCAAACTTGATAATGGTTTAGTTCCTTCTTAAATCTGGGGTTGTTAGGTGGTTAAGAGAAGACTTGGCTTATAGGGTCAAGATGGTTACTTCCTTAAAAGTCTAGGGTTGTTAGGCTAATTGAGAAGATTGGCTTGGAGGGTCAGGTGCTTTGTCGTTCAAGGTATTTCAATTAGTTAATTAAAGCCTTCTGAATAAGGGGACTAGATGTAGTCAAGTTAGCGATGAACCACGATAAATCTACGTTTCAAATTATTTATGTTTTCATTGATTGCTCCCTCTGAATCTAAATGCTTCTACTCCAAGTAAGTCACGAAAACTGAACTAGTTTATTTAATTATTTATAAATTATCAATTTTTGCAAACACAATTCAACCCCTATTCTCGTGTTTGGAACTTCAAAAGCAATTTTAGAAAAACATCTTAAACCCATATCACTTGTAAATTTTTGTGCTACAATATGTGTTCTCTTATTGTATGTCAACGTATTAGCGGCGACAACTTCATTACACACTACAAGAAGTTGGGTAAGGTTACCCGTAACATCTCAAATTTGATATTAGACTATTTAATTAATTAAAATATTATTTTACTGAGTTAAGTTGGTAATTAAAGTGTTTACGATAGATGTTAATAAATATTATGATTAATTTTCTTTATATGTGTATTTGCTATGATGTGATAAGTTTTAGATATTTGTAGTGGTTAAAATTATATTTGTTTATTTATTTCTTTATGTTAAGGAAGAATAATATTATGTTAAAATGAATATTTTGGAGAAAACGTTTCTAGTGGGGTTGCGTAAACTAAATTATTTGTTTATTAAAGACTTTTAAAAATAGTAGAAAATAAATTTTGGACCAAACAACTATTTACACCCCTATTTTCTACTTTTGCAAATTAATTTGGACTATTATTGTTATTGTATTGGACTTTTATTTCCTACACTAGGGAATTGCTCATTACACCCCTATTCCAGCATCAGACACATATTAGACTCCCATGTATTATGTCTTACAGCCTGTTTTACACATGCACATGTACATCGGTACATCTGTTACCTGTACCCTTCCATCTCACTTGAAGACTTCCTCTTCATTAGCAAGAAAACATGCACAACCATCAAAGAAACCCTTGCCATTTGAAACGATCTCGACCTCTATCACACACAAAATCGGCCATAATCCATTTTTGGCATCAAATTTATCAATCTGCTCTGTTTTTCCAGAAATAGTTTTGTTTCTTTCCTTGAACAAGTTGTTTCTGACCGATCCCGATCACCATGTTTGTCGTCTCAAAAAATTGGAATCTTTTTTGAATTCCTCTCATTGAAACCTTCAAGAAGCACTACTCATTTGCATTTTCGGTGAAGTTGATGTCAGACCCTTTTGGTGCTCTAACGAGTCAGTGAGACTTTTTATGCAGTTTTTTTCATCGTTTTGACTCCCCTTTTGCTCCTAAAATGATTATTAATTATGTAACATTTATTTTTATGCTCCGCAAAATTTATCAGTCGCGTCTCAGTGATTTTTTGAATTCGTCATTTATTTTGATTTGCTCGCTGTACGTTGTCGATCTACAGTTGTTGTTGAAAACTTTATTTGATTTATGTGTTTGAGAAAGCATCTAAATAAGGTAAGAGGTGAAAGTGTGTTTGAATTCATGAGTATAATATATTGTGAGGTGAACGGGAAAACATTATTTCTCAATGATTCATCATGGACTCGCTACGTACAACAGTAGCCATTTGAGAGATAAATTGATTAATGTGATATATGATAATTGTGAGATTAAAATGTGAAGTAGAAATGTTTATAAGCTGTTGATTGATTTAATTTTTGATAATTTTGTGCTAACGAAATTAAATATGGAAAATTAAATAGAAATGTTTATTGGTTGATTGATTAATTGTTTGATTTAATTTTGAACCGTGAAACTAAATATTATTTTGTCACTAAATCAGTTGCTAACGAAATTTAGAGACTAAAATAGCAACTAAATTTTAGCGACCAAAATTTCAGTCGCTAACAATTTTTTCATTACATAATTTAGTTTTCTTTATTAATAAAAAAAGAAAAATGTGAAATAGTTTTTGCAGAAATTATTTTTTCTTTACGTGAAAGAAAATGGGAAATAGTTAATAACAAATTAGAAGAAAAAACAAAAGAAATAAAAAAAAGTGAAGTATGAAGTATCACACTCGTGCATTTTAAATAGGCCTAGGTATGACCATGTCAGTCCTCACGTCAATTTTTTTTCTTTTCAGATACTTACTCAAAGAAACCCTAAAACCTGTTTTCTTTCTCAACCCATAAACAAACCCTTTCCTTCTCAAGCCAGAAACTCAAGGTATCTTTCTCAACACGATCAACTTTTCACACCTCCACAAATAATCAGTTTCTATTTCTTTCTCAACCCACAACAAATCCTAAAACCATTCATCTCGTGCTAATCGCCTATCACCGTCATTTCATCGCGATTCACAATCGCGAAACCAACTAGTTCGGATTCCATCTGTTCCTCTCCCCATCCTCTCATCACGACTCATCACGAAACCATCCTCTGTTGCTAATCCCCTCTCAAACCAACCTCTGAAACTGCGAAGTGAAGCCAACCAGTTCTCTTAAACCGTTAAACTCCAATTGCGATGTGAAGTCATTGTTTGTCGTCTCGTCAGCTTTCATGAACCAGAAGGTAAGGAATTTATTTTTTAATTTTTTTTGATTATGCTTCATTCTTTGTGTTTTTTGTTGGGACCCAATCATTTTGAACTTACTTGACTAAATGGGGTAAAGAAATTCTGAAAATAATTCAATAGAGAATGTTTATGTTGGTTAACTTCAGGAAATGAGATATTGGGTTTTCCATGTATTTTTTTTTTTAATATTTATGTATTATTCTTAGTTGTTGGATTCTAATGTATATTAATAGGTAAACCAATAATCAATTTATCTTCTTATTGATTTTTTCTGTTGGGTTTTAAATTAGGACTATCCAGCACTTTTCAGGTTTTGACATTTTCATCCAAAGGTTTGTTCAAACTCTATTATTTTGAAGGAATTAATTTATATTGAGGAGGGGGTTATTTGGCTTAGTGTGATTGGTTGAACATTTGATAAATTTAGTTTGATGAACTTGATTTTGTGCTATGGATTTGATTAAAATTGATTTGAAGTGAAGTGATTTATGTTTAAATGTTTAAATGTTTTTGTCTTAAAGCAAGTTTAATGTAAAACTTAGTGTGAATTTATAACCTAATGCAAAAGTTAAATTTTTTTTTATCATTATTGTCAAAATCTATGACACCAAGAATGTATACACACAATGAAGAGCTATTCAAATATTGTCTTATAGGAAAAACTGGCTCTTGGAATTCTTCCTCAAACCTTTCCATTATTTTTTAGTTTAATTTGTTAGGTACATAATTATATAAGGCAAAATAGCAAGAAAGATATACTTATATCAGAGAAGAGACACATTTTCGTTTATTTAATATTTCTTCATTCGCTAATCTTTTTAATTGTTGGTATACGACATATTGAGGAATTTCGGCTGTATAATATATGTGTTAGCATTTGCGGTGTTTCTGTCTTTCTAGTTATTATGAAATTTCTAGAAAAAATAGCAAATTAACAAGAACAATACAATACATTCCATAAGTAAAAGGGTTCAATGTAGTACAATGTTATGAGAGTCTTTTATATAATAGATTAATATTGTGTATTAGATTTTTTTAACAATGAACTTAAGTCCAAATATTTCGGATTCCAACATATCATAACAACAACTGCTAAATCCTAACAATATCAATATGGTTAATTGAGCCAAGTCTTACTGACTTTTTTTCTTCTCACATATAGTGCACTAGTGTAGACTATATATAGTGAGAAGCACGCCTTTATTGTATTGAAAAAAAAATATGAACTACAACTTGAACACTTTGTGTCTGTCACAACTAATAATAGTCCTCATTTATCAAAAATTTCTTGTGCAAAACCATATTCCAAGACCAGTTTTATCATAGTCATGGTTCTAAATTGTGGTCTGCAGTCACAACTACGGTTGCAATATAACAGCTTCAACAACCTATGCAACGTCGTCGACATTTGTCTGTAGTATAAAGATTTGTGGCATAATCACAACCACGACCACAATCTTAAACCAGAACCATAGTGTCTCGCACCATTAACTCATATATATCCAATACGTTTCAGCTATATATCTTTCCATTCTATTAATTTAACACATTAATAAAATTGACTATTAAGGCAAACACATCTTCAACTGTAATTACTATAAATCATTTTGCAGATACCCATATGTAGCAGTAGTATTGAATTTCAGCGAAATGTGGTCACTTTACTGTCTTTTGCAGTTCTATAACGTTACTCATGAGAGACTTCAACCAATAAAGCCACTTGTAAAGTTCATCGGTTTTAAGGCTATAGTGTTTACTACTTGGTGTCAGGTTGTAGGCATTGTGCTATTGTGTACATTTAGAGTGCTACCCAATAAAGTAAAATTGCAAACTAGCCAACATGATTTCTTAATTTGTATAGAGGAATTTCCTACTACTCAGCAGTTTAGACAATTTTTTCGTTTTAGTCCAATTCTAATGTTAATTCTTGTTGTTAATTCTGTTGTTAATTTATGTTGTTTACCTCTGCTATAAGTTATTTGTTCATTAATTTAATTTTAGCTTTTGGCTTCTTACTCAATATGTTTACTTCTGTTGTTAATGTCTAATTTTATAATTGTTTTATTAAGCTTCATTCTATATAGGCATTATGTAATTTTTTAATAGCAAGGAGGCTGAGCAATTTTCCTGTACAAGATGTAAGGTTGAATATTCGTTTTTTGGAAAGGTGTTTTTTTTTATTTTTTATTATCCTTCATTCTGTATAGACATTTGACAACGAATCATTAATTATCTTAGATCAAACTTCATTTTGTATAGGCATTCTGCAACAAATCATTCTTTAATTTTGGAATAACATGTTAAACTTCATACTATCTATGAAAATACAAGTGTATACATGTGCTTAGGAACTATGATGGTTAATTGTTCAAATGGTTTATTTTATTTTTCTTCTTCGTAGATGTTTAATTTTACAAATTGTTAGTTATAATGTATAGCCTTTGCTTAATGATATTACATAATATGGATATATGCCAACATCATGGTTGGATGTATAATAGGCTAAATCCTATTCGAAAGCGGTATACTAATGCATTTCTAAAAGGGAAGTAATCTATTGTATTATTAGGGAGACTATATTATCGTGGGTTATGTTTTTCATCAACATAGTGGGTTCAAAGACATGAATTTGAAGAAATGAGAAATGAAAGAGAACAACTTCAAGAAGAATTGACTAATACAAACAAAGCAGTTGAGTGCAACAACCACTTGATAAAACAACTGATAATAGCTTGAACTTTAAACACATTTGATATACTAGAGATCAATTTCATGAAAATGGGATTGGTGATCATGATGCTGGTGATTTTGATGATGAGATTGGTGATAATGATGCTCGTGATCATAATGATGAAGGGTTAGACGGATAGTGATAAGTTAATCTGAAGAACCAATATGTTGTAATTTGGTATGACAAAATATATTATGTTTAAACTTTTATATGTATTATTTTCAGTGCTTAGAAATATTACTTAAATATATTATATTCTTTAGTTATATCTGTTGATATGATTAATGCTTTTAAATGACTTTGGTGTATGAAATTTTTAGATATTGAAAACAAATTAAAAAATTGTTTTTATTGTTCTTTTGGACATTAATGTAATGTATTTTAAAAAAATGGTAATATTTAGAGACAAAATTGATGATCAAATATTTAATAAAAATAGCAATTTATGTCAAAAATTTCGTCTCCAAATTGGTCGCTAATGACATAGAAAATTAATTCAAAGTGGTTGTTAAATCAGTCTCAAATTGTAGTCACTAATTTAGTCTCAAAAATCAGTCACAAAATTCAATCACAAAATCGGTCATAAAATTCAGTCACCAAATCGGTCACTAAATTCGGTCGCTGTTTTGGTCGCAACAGCTAGCGACTAGAAGTTTACCAACGGAACTTAAATGGCCGCTAATTCGGTCACTACTAGCAACAGTGGTCGATTTTTAAACATTAGCGATCGATTTTGTGGTCACTAAAGGAAAAATTTGTACTAGTCACACAACACACGTTTACCTCGACTGTGGCGTATATGTCTCTCGAGTTGAGTTGAGGGGATCTAGGAGGATATGACCAATTTCAATTTTCCGTCCAGTAGAATGGTGGCATAGTATCAAGCCTCCTTACAAAGTACTTTAAAGTTAGAATGTTACCAAATTGTGAAGTAGAGTCTAAGCTCATGCATAATATTGCATTTTTGTGTGATTGTTTTGTTGTGATTTATGTGTTTCAAAAGTGATAACAAATTCCCTTGGATGATGTGTTTTGATACAGTCTATTTTGATTGTTAGCATGTTCTTCTTACTTATATTACATTATCAACATGATTTCAAAACTCATATCGTTTGTTCTTTGTGTTTAACTGACTTAGCCATGCGTTTGTGATCACAGTTGTTACAGGTTAATGAGTCTTGAAGTTCAAGTTTGGGAGGAATCCTACTCTGATAGGTGATACCGGGAATAAACGTTGTAATTTGAATTTTACTTATTTAATTTGAAACGACTTTTTGTATGAAAATCTTGTATGTACAAGCAAGTTTTTTGAAATAAATTAAGTAATTATACTTAAATCAAGCTTATTGATATTGCACTATTTTATAGGAAGAAAAAAGTTTAAATTCTTTCTATTGTATTTTGAGAAATTTGATATTCTAAATAACCCACTGAAATTTCTTTTTCTTTTGGAAGAATTTTTATTTATCCACTGCAAAATTTATAGAAATATGATATAAATTATTATATATATTATTTTGAAGTTTACGATGTAACATTACCCTTATGAGTTGTACTAATAAAAAACAACCATGTATCTTTGACTAATGATGTTATTAAACATATAATTTAGATGTAAATAAAATTGAATAATGAATATACATCCTCTAGAATTTAATATGTAACTCATCTTCCTCAATAATGTATGATTTAAGAAATTGGTTTTTAACTTAGTTTTATCGATATTCAACTTGTAGTGACAAATTTCATTTAAAAAATAAGCGAATAATTCCATCATTTTTTTTACCAATTTTAAAGGAAGAAATCCAAAAGAATTATGGTATTTTTGAGATTCGTATGGATCCACAATTTTTCATAAATATTGTGTTTTGTTGTTAGAAGTTATATTTTGGTTGAATCCCACACAAATTGCGAAAAAAGTAATAGAAAAAAAAAATTGAAGAAAAAAAGTGACAATATAATGAATATTGTCTTAAAATAATAATGATTATGTGTTTATATCCTATTTTACAATATATAATAAGGGTGTTACCATACAATAACAATTTTCTGTTGAAATAAATAAATAAATACTTCTTTTGTTGCCTTAAATATATTCAAAGAAAAGTAATATTATAATTAAGTAATCCAATACAAAAATGAAATTTAAAAATTTTAATAGAAAGTTTCAAATGATGAAAATAAACTAAACAAAATTATATATGGTAGTTTACTCTTATCGTTTTGTTTTGTGTACTAATGAAATTTCTTTATAAGTTCTTAAACTTAAAAATAATTGTCGTTAATATTAAATATAATTGTTTCAATAATATTAATATAAAATTTATATAAAAAAAAAGTTCATCTAAAATTGAATATTTTATTTACTCTTTGATATGTATATTTTGTATAAGATTTTAATTAAACTCTAATACCCTATATCAAACTTATTTGGAGGGAATTCAGGATTGCATGTAACCTTTTCTCTTTTAAGAGTGTTGGTAGAACTTATTTTCTACATGGTCGCCTTGCAAGATCTGCAAGAGATGTGACATATGTAATATGGTCTTTTTTTACTCTAATGTTTCTATTAAAATGATTATAAAATGTAATTGTTTTAATTATATTAAATGTTATATATATATATATATATAGATGGAGATGTATTAAGTAAGATAAGTTTTATTTTGAGATGTTGAGACCATCAAATTTTGATCATACAACCATAAATGTGTGGTTATGATTGAAAGTGTCACATCACAACTAAAAAAAGTCACATGTCTTTGTGAATTAATGTTAATAAATTATGACTTGATCAATCGTTATTATCAATTCCTCTCACGCTCTCATTACAAACTCCCTCTCCTTTAATATTTTTCTTAAATATATATATGTCCGATGTGACACCCTAAATCCCAAATTAATATTTAAATATATCTTTTCAAATATTTTTAGACATTACAAATTGAAATTTTAATTTTAGACAACAAAATCTCTTGGAATTACACGTAAATAAATTTAGTAGTAATTAAAAATATAGTCTCAACTCAATGTTACTATGATAATAGCATTTTGGCACATGTTTTTAGCTTGGTATTTTAAAAGCTCTTTATAGCTTAGAATAATTTTTTAACTTGTTTCTAAACTTTGGGTTGAAATTGAATTATAATTTAATTATTTGCATTTTGACTCTTGCTTGCTCTATAGGTCATAACTTAAGCTTTAGATGTCGGATTGGCGCATACAAGTAGGCGTCGGAAAGCTAAATTTCAGAGCTACAACTTTTGTGTTGGAATAAAAATCCAATGTCGATCTATACTGGGCATAAATTGCAGATTTTGTAATCTGGACTTTGTAATAATTTTAAATAGCGAACCACTTGTTTTTCTAAACCCTAAATCCCGAGTACTATATATTGGAAGTTTTCTTTCTTTTCTAGGGATGAAATTTTAGCATTCCGATTGATACAAGAAATAAACACTTTTTATTTTAATTTCATTGAAGGCTAATTTTATAAGATTAATCCACGAGTTCAGAGTTTCATCAACACCTTGAGATTCAGGTTACACTGTCAATTTCGCTTCATGATTCTATTTCTATTTATTTGATTATATTGATATTTTGATTGCTTAAATTGAATTTCAATAGGATCGATTAAATTCATTTGATAGAACTTGGTTTCGGTTTCTAATTAAATAAAATTTTAATTTTGCGACGCTTGATCGTTGATTGTAATATTTTGATGATTGTGATGCTTAATCCAGTCAAATAAACCGAATTCACATAAGATTAATTACACTTGTTTGATCAATTCTATAATCAAATATGAATAGAATCACGAATTAGAAATTAAACTCATTGATAGAATATGTGATAGGTCTGAAACTCGAATCAATGGATTAATCGTTTTGCTCATCTGTTAAAACAAAAATCTAAAAAACCCCTTTTTCTAATTTCAACTTTCACTTTGGTTAATATTATTATATCAGAAGTCCTTGTGAAACAACTCGAGTTATTACCTCTACTTACATTTTATCAATTGTATTTGACCCGTGTACGACAGCGGATCAAATTGCTGCAAAATATGACAGTGACAACTTGCTGCAAAATATGGCTGATGCAAATAATAGAACCTTAAGACAACGTGCTGCACATAATGTCAATTATAATGCATTGTATATCACATATCCTGAAGTTACTGTACCATTTGAACTTAAATCTGGTTTAATACACTTGCTTCTAAAGTTTCATGGTCTTGTAGGTGAGGATCCCCACAAACACTGGAAAGAATTCCATGTTGTGTGTTCTACCATGAAGCCTCAAGGAGTCACAAAAGACCACATTAAACTGAGAGTCTTCCCATTTTCACTCCACGATGCTGCTAAGGACTTCTTATAATACCTTCAATCAGGTTCTGTTACAAGTTGGAATGATCTCAAGAAACTGTTTCTAGAAAAATTCTTCCCTACCTCAAGAGCTGTTTCAATCAGAAAAGAAACATGTGGCATTAGGCATATTGACAGGGAATCGTTACATGAGTACTGGGAGAGATTCAAGAAATTAGTGTTGAGCTGTCCTCATCACGAGATTTTTGAACAATTGCTAATTCAGTATTTTTATGAAGGCTTGCTACATATGGATAGAAACATTTTGGATGCTTCTAGTGGGGGAGCACTTGTCGATAAGTCCCAAGAAGCCGCAAAGGCTTTCATTGAGAAAATGTCCATTAAATCTCAACAGTTTACAACTAGAAGCAATTCAACAATGTTGACAAAGGGTGTTAATGAAAGTCAAGCTTCTTCCCACAAGAATTTAGAAGGTAGACTTGATGAGGTTACATCCTTAGTAAAAAAATTGGCAATAGGTAAAACCCAAGCAGTGGTCTGTGGTATTTGCACTTCTCAAGAGCATCCTATAGATTCATGTCCTACATTGCAAGAAGATCCAATTGTTGATGCTCCTCAAGCATATGCAACAAATATATAAAATCCTCAAGCCAACTATGATCTATCATCTAACTGGTACAATCTTCACAACAACAACCTAGGCAACAACAACAAAATATTCCACAAAAGCAAAACAATGCACCTTCATTAGAGGATCTCGTTAAGCAGATGGTTGTCCAGAATCTCCAATTTCAACAAAGAACATATTCCACCATTCAAAATTTGGAAATAAAGATTGGTCAGCTAGCCACTTCAATTAATCAATTGTAGACTCAGGGGTCAAAATAATTGCTTGCACAGTCAGTAGTAAATCCAAATGCTTCCAATGTCAGTGCAATTACATTGAGGTATGGGAAAGATGTTTAAACACGAAAGGTACCTGAAACTGTTGTGAAAAATAACAAGGTTGTTGAGGACGCTTTGATACCAGAAACTGTTGATGTTGAGCAAAATATACAACTTCCTTTTCCTCAAAGGGCAATGAAGACTGAGAAAATTGACGAGGCAGATAGGGACAAGGAGATCCTGAATACATTTAGGAAGGTGGAAGTGAGCATTCCCTTCGTTGAAGCAATTAAACGGATTCCAAGATATGCAAAACTTCTAAAAGATTTGTGCCCACACAAGAGAAGGTTAAAAGGTAATGAAAGAGTAAAGATGGGGCGAAATGTTATAGTCCTCATTCAGCCTATGCCTCAGAAATGCAAAGATCTAGGAACTTTTTCCATTCCATGTACCATAGGCAATAGTCAATTTGAAAAAGCTATGTTAGATTTTGGAGCTTTCATTAATGTTATGCCTACATCTATGTTTAACTCTCTTGCTCTTGGACCTTTACACAGTACAAGTGTTACCATTCAATTGGCGAACATGAGCAATGCTCGTCCTGCTGGACTTGTGGACGATGTACTTGTTCGAGTTAATGAATTGATATTTCTTGCTGATTTTTACATTCTGGACATGGAGGGAGATAATAAGTCCAATAGGGCGCCTATCGTCTTAGGCAGACCATTCTTGAAAACTACTAGAACAAAAATTGATGTACATGCTGGAACTCTATCCATGGAATTTGGTGATAGCATAGTAAAATTTAACATATTTGATGCTATGAAAAACCTCATGGAAGAGAATTCAATTTTTCAAATTGAATTGCTTGTTGATTTGTTTGATGACACTTACCTCGATATGTTTGCTACTGATTTTCCTTCATTTTCTGGTTTTGATGACACTTATACTTCTGAGTTCTGTACAGATACTCTGTTGTGCTCTATGTGCGTTGAGATCAAAGTTGTCTTGCAGGTTGATCGTTGTGCTGATATTGATATTTCTACTAACATAATTGATTTTGCAGATTTAGCTTCGACCACCAGTGTTGTACCTTCAATTGAACAGCCATCGACTATTTGGCTTAAACCACTTCCTAAAAATTTGAAATATGTATATTTAGAAGGAAATGACAAGTTACTTGTGATTATTTTAGCCAAACTTGAAGATGAACAAGAAAAAAAGTTGTTGTAGATTTTAAGAAAACACATGAAGACAATCGAATGGACCTTGTCTGATATTCCTGATATTAGCCCATCCATATGTATGCATAGGATACTACTAGAGGATGGTGTAAAATCAGTCAGGAAGCCCCAAAGGCAACTTAACCCATTAATTTTGGATGTTGTAAAAAAAGAAGTGACCAAGCTATTGCAAGCAGACATTATATACCCCATCTCTAATAGTCAATGGGTGATTCTGGTGCAGGTAGTCCTAAAGAAAATTGGACTCACAGTGGTTAAAAATGAAAATAATGAACTTATCCCCACACGAGTGCAGAACAATTGGAGGGTATGCATCGATTACAAGAGACTAAACCAGATAACTAGAAAATATCATTTTCCTTTACTATTCATTGGTCAGATGCTTGAACGGTTGGCTAGTAAGTCACATTATTGTTTTCTTGATGGTTTTTCTGGTTATTTTCATATCCATATTGCACCAAAGCACCAAGAAAAGACCACGTTCACTTGTCCGTTTGGCACATTTGCCTATAGAAGGATGCCCTTTGGCCTATTTTATGCTCCTGGCACTTTCCAACGCTGCATGATTAGTATTTCGCTGATTTGATAAAAAAAATTGTATAGAAGTTTTCATGGATGATTTTACTGTGTATGGTTCCTCATTTGATGCATGCTTGAAAAATTTAGATAGAGTTTTGCATAGATGTACTGAAACTAACCTTGTGCTGAATTATGAAAAGTGTCATTTTATGGTTGAACAAGGCATAGTTTTGGGACATGTGATCTCTAAAAATGGGGTAGAAGTGGACCCTTCCAAGATTGATGTGATTTATAATTTACCTTACCGATCTTGCATCTGCTAGATTTGTTCTTTTCTTGGCAATGCAGGTTTTTATAGGCTCTTTATCAAGGATTTCAGCAATATAGCTCTTCCGCTGTCAAATTTACTGCAAAAATATGTCAGTTTCACCTTTGATGACAAATGCAAGAAGATGTTTGATTTCTTAAAGGCAGCATTGACCTTTACTCCCATAATTTAGCCACCCAATTGGACCCTCCCTTTTGAAATTATGTCTGATGCATCTAATAATGCAGTGAGAGCAGTCCTTGCACAAAGGGTTGGTAAGGCTACCCATGTTATTTATTTTGCTTCGAGGACTATAAATTCTACACAATCTAATTATACTACCACTGAAAAGGAACTTTTAGCTATTGTTTTGGCACTTGATAAGTTTATATCATATTTGCTAGGTTCGAAGGTAACTCCTTGGTTTGCTGATTTAGTTAATTACCTAGTTGTTGTAGTCCTTCTTGCAGATGCGCAACTTCTACAGTTACGTGAGGTAACTCCTTGGTTTGCTGATTTAGTTAATTACCTAGTTGTTGTAGTCCTTCTTGCAGATGCGCAACTTCTACAGTTACGTGAGGTAACTCCTTGGTTTGCTGATTTAGTTAATTACCTAGTTGTTGTAGTCCTTCTTGCAGATGCGCAACTTCTACAGTTACGTGAGGTAACTCCTTGGTTTGCTGATTTAGTTAATTACCTAGTTGTTGTAGTCCTTCTTGCAGATGCATCCAGAACAAAAATACACAAATTTTAAAGTGATGCCAAATACTATGTGTGGGATGATCCATATATGTGGAAATTTTGTAGTGACCAGGTGATTAGGTGATGTATTTCCCGCCATGAGGATCAATCCATTCTTCATTTTTGTCATCCCTCTCAAGCTGGGGAACATTTTGGTCCTCAACGGACAACAAGAAAAGTCTTAGACTCGGGTTTCTTTTGGCCCACTTTGTTTAAAGATGCTTTTAAGACTTACGAAACTTGTGTACAGTGCCAAATAGCATGAACAACAATCACACGTAGGAGTGAGATGCCTCAACAACCTATGCTTTTCTGTGAAGTATTTGATGTGTGGGGCATGGACTTTATGGGTCCTTTTCCTGTATCTTTTGGTTTTGTCTATATTTTACTACCGTTGATTATGTTTCGAAGTGGGCGGAAGCAATACCCACTAGGACTAATGATTCTAAAGTTGTTGTAGATTTTATTAGATCAAATATTTTTTGCAGGTTTAGAATACCTCGGCCCATCATAAGTGATCAAGGCATTCATTTTTGCAATTGCACCATGGATGCTTTACTTCAGAAGTATGGGGTTGTGCGCAGAGTTTCTACACCTTATCATCCCTTGACTAATGGGCAAGCTGAAATCTCAAACAGGGAAATCGAACAAATCTTAGAAAAGATGGTGCAACCAAATAGGAAAGACTAGAGCCACCCACTTGAAGAAGCTCTTTTGGCTCATAGAACAGCCTGCAAAACACCAATAGGGATGTCCCCTTATCGACTTGTGTTTGGCAAGGCATGCCACCTCGCACTAGAAATAGAGCACCGTGCTGATTGGGCGGTCAAGAATTGTAACCTTGAGATAGAGAAAGCAGGTTTGGAGAGAAAGCTTCAATTGCAACAACTTGAAGAGCTTAGACTTGAAGCATATGAGAGCTCTCAAATCTATATGGAGATGATTTCATGATAAGATGATTTCTAGGAAGGAACTTTCAATTGGCCAAAAAATTTTATTGTTCAACTCCCATCTGAAAATTATGGCTCGGAAACTTCTATCGAAGTGATTGGCCCTTTTGTTGTTACTAACATTTTTCCTCATGGTGTAGTGAAAATAAAAAGTTAAAACACCGAGAAAGTGTTCAAAGTAAATGGACAACGCCTCAAGTAATTCCATGAGAGCTATGTGCTTGAAGATGCTACCATAGAAGAGCTCTCCTTGGAAAAGCCCACCTACACTGAAGTTTAAACAGGGAGCTCCCTTTCCTTACTCTTATTTTATACTTGTTACTTTCATTGAGGACAATGTGTAATTTAAGTGTGGGGGCATTATTTTGAATTTTATCATTTAGAATTATATTTGTTTTAGAATTTTATTTGTTATATTTCAAAATAATAAAAAATATAAAAATAAAAAAAATGGACATTGCACTGCATGCTTTTTCATCAGATTTTGTTGTTGTAAGTGTTGTGAGTTTGTTTGGAATGGCATGATTGGATAGTATCTTTGCATTCTTGGTAATATATTGGAATAAAATGATAAATTGTGTATCATCTGTGATAGGTCATTAACCATTGGGAGATTTTTGAACCTTATTATGAATGAAATACATTTTTCCATCTTTTCCTTCTTGAGTGTTATCTCACTCATGATTGCTAGTTACGACAACACTTGACTCTTGCTGCATGCATATATTGAAATGATCTAGGCATTTGTTTCTTGTTAAGCTACAAGCTAAATAAACATATATTTAGCCAGAACTTGACTTGACTCTTGCCTGCATGCATATATTGAAATGATCTAGGCATTTGTTTTTTGTTAAGCTACTAGCTAAATAAGCATACCCTACAGTTATCCATGTGTTTAAGCTCCTTTGAGCCTAAATATCTCATTCTTTTTTATATAGCTCATTACAAGCCTAAACGTGAAAAAAAAAAAGGTTACAAAAAAAAAAAGAAAGAAAAAATGAAAAAAAAAAGAATAAAATGAGGAAAATGGCTGTGTTGTGAGCAAAGAGAATGTGAAAATAAAAACAAATGATATTTTCTTGAGTTACTTTTTAATGTTGTTTTTCTCTCTTAATCATTACTCCTTTATCCTCTTTGATTTTCAGCCTTAGTCTCCTTAGGATTATTTCACCCTTACCTTGGCCACGTTACAACCTGAATAAATACCTTTTGATCATTATGTGCATGTGTTTCAAATATAGATTATAGAGGCTTGTCAAGCCTATGCTAGTGCTAGCTTTCATTATAGAGTTTAAACACTTTGAGATAATTTTATATCCTAGAAGCACTCTGTTACTTATGATGCATTATTTAGTTAACTTGTCCTCTTGTTTTTCTTGGTTGTGATAAAAAAACTATTCATGATTGTCTTAAGCTAGAAATATTTTTTTTTCTCTCACCACTTTGCATTCATAAGAATATCTGGAATCGCATGCATTGCTTTGCTCAGATGCAAAAGCTTAAGTGTGGGGGAATTTGATCATAGCATTTGGGCACATGCTTTTAGCTTTTTAGTTTGGTATTTTAAAAGCTCTTTATAGCTTAGAATAATTATTTAGCTTGTTTTCTAAACTTTAGGTCGAAATTGAATTATAATTTTATTATTTTTGTTTTGACCCTTGCTCGCTCTGTAGGTCATAACTTGAGCTCTGGATATCGGATTGGCACATACAAGCAGGCGTTGGAAAGCTAAATTTCAGAGCTACAACTTTTGTGTTGGAATACAAACCCAATGCCGAACTTTACTGGGCGTAAATTACAAATTTTTTAATCTAGACTTTTGTAATAATTTTAAATAACGGGTCACTTGTTTTTCTAGACCATAGAGTCCGAGTACTATATATTGAGAGTTTTCTTTCTTTTCTATGGATGATATTTTAGGATTCAGATTGATACAAGAAATAAACACTTTTTATTTTAATTTCATGGAAGGCTAATTTTATTAGATTAATCCACGAGTTCAGAGTTTCATCAACACCTTTAGATTCTGGTTACAATGTCAATTTCGCTTCATGATTCTATTTCTATTTATTTGATTTTATTGATATTCTGATTGCTTAAATTGAATTTCAATAAGATCGATTAAATTCATTTGACAGAATTTGGTTTTGGTTTCTAATTTAATTGAATTATAATTTTGCGACGTTTTATCGTTAATTGTAATATTTTAGTGATTGTGATGTTAAATCCAGTCAAACAAACCAAATTCACATAGGATTATTTGCGCTTGTTTGATCAATTTTATAGTCAAATAAGAATAGAATCACAAATTAGAAATTAAACTCATTGATAGAATCTGTGATAGGTCTGAAACTCAAACACCAAACACAAACAACGAAAGGTGAATTTTAAAATTATGTAATTGTATAAGATAAACGAGGAGCACACGCAAGCAGTCAAATTATGACTAGCACGATAAATATTCAAGATTATGGTCAATGGTTAACCCAAATCAATCACAAAGATGAAATGTTATGCATGTCCTATACTCTAGACTTCTTCATCATTTGGTACCATTCTAAACCCCAAATTAATATTTAAATTTTTTTTCTTATTATTTTTAAAATAATGAAATTCTTCAAAAAAAATATATATAAACTTCCAAACATTTCTATGTAAAGGTTATCACGTAATCACTTAACATATCACATTAATCCAAAATTTTCTATCAAACATAACAACTTGAAATCATAATTTTTGACAACAAAATCTGTTAGACGTACACGTAAATAAATTTAGTAATAATTGCAAACATAGTTCCACCCTGGTGTCACTATCAGAACGAGAATTTTCAAACCAAAAAGACGTAAAATATATAAATATATATAATAAAAGTTTTCAAGTCAAAATGGCTTCTGTCACTCTGATGGTACTAGTCATCACGTGCAACTGGCAACTCAACTGCGTCCATCGCAAACGCCAAACACAAACAACAAAAGGTGTGTTTTGAAATTATGTAACAATAAAAATGAATGAGGAGAACACACAAGTAGTCAAAAGTCATTTGGTACAATTCTACTCTAAAGTACTTGGTTAGGAAACCTGGTACTATACCACTACAGGTGTGGACAGATAATTCATGAATGGCTAAGTCCTCATAGATCCCCTCAACTCAACCCGAGACACATATACGCGACGACCGGGGTACTCTTGTTTTGCACAATAGCTCCCGACCATAGGGAATAACCCACTAATCAAATTAGGAATTCCCCACTAGAAATACCCCTAAAGTCTATCAGTCTTATCTTACAGTTCGACTAGCCCTCCACCATCAGACTCATTCAATTATACTTTCCTGATTCACTAGGTTTGTATGACCTCCCTATATGATAACAAAATAATTCTCACTATGACCTACAACACATATATCATACTTACTCGATTATCACGGCTCAGTAAGTTTCATTTTGAATTCACTATATTCATCAAAAGTTACATCATCTTATACGTATATCAATCAATCACAATAAAGTCTCAATAATTAATTTACGCTACTCACAATGCACAGTCTAGTCTCACCAATCACAGAATAAGAAATCAAACAGGTGGTGCATTCAAGTAAAATAAAAATTTCAATCAAGTAAACAAATCACTCTAATACATATCATTCATACAATAACAATCAGCAAAAGGTTCCATACAATCAAACAATATGCCATCTTGAAATAAATAAATCCATGACAATGCTATAAGTTGCTAAATTATATTTTAGTCCACACTATTACCATTCATGTATTATTAATTAATTATTATTAATCAATAGGGTTCGACCTTACATAGTAAGTCTCGAATGAATATCTGGGAATTTCGGTATTCCCATTCATTCCACGTTATTTTATACTCTTAAAATTGAACCTCCTCTCAATTCTTTTGTTGGTTGAATATTTTTTCCAGCAAAGCCGATCTGCTTATTTAATGTGTCGTGTCTTCGCCAATCAATGCCTCTAATAGTCCGCAAAAGAAATAAAACAACACAACAATAAAATACCGATTAATTACTTGGTATAATAAATAAATAAATTGATTACTATTTGCATCACCATCCAAATATATATATATATATATATATATATATATATAACTTAATTGTTCAAATGTCCTCCAATTGCACTCACATCCTTATCAGATGCATGTTATATATATATATATATATATAACACTATGTACACTTATGGTTATATCAATATAAACACTACCTGGAAAGAAATAGAATTATGTATTGCTAATTAGTGTAGGTGAAATTTGATATTACAATATGGGGTATGCATATATATATAAATCTACTATTTAGATGTACAATAAAGATAGACTCTTTATAATTAATATATAAATTGTAAATTGTAAAAATAATAAAAATAGGAACAAGAATATGTCCTATTCAATACTTCGATAATTCTCCAATGATTTCTTTCAACTACAGAAGCTAGACTATTTTCACCAAAGTATATAAAAAAAAGCCGTTCGTCATGCATAATTTGTAATAAAACTCTTCCAATGTATAAAATTATTGGTAATTGTAAATATGATATTCATCATTATTGTCAAAATCAATACGAGAAATAAAATACCTAACCCAAATGAAATTATAATTAAGAGATTAATTTCAATCAGCTAAATGTGTAATATATGTACTAACGTAAAATAAAAATAAAGCAGAATCACATAATATATATGTAATGAAAATTGATAGTATTTATTTAAATTGATATGTATTGTAAACCACACACACACACAGATATATATATATATATATGTATATTTTTTTTTAACTTAAATATAGTTAATATTAATGATTTATATCAATTACTAAGGCAAACACAAAAGATATATATGAAAAAAATTATAATACATATCAACACTCGTATAATAATAATATATCATTATACTATTGAAATATAATAATAAAAATGTTGGTTTTTTTTTTCTTTCTATAAAGCGTTGGTTTTTTTTTAGTGATATATCATACAGTAAAACAACAAAAATAGATCATATTGCTATAGATATTGAAGCTATTTGAAATGACTAAGTTTTCTTACATATTGTTTATCATCCTTGCCCTTATTTTTTCAAGTATACAATTTATTATGTCAATTTTTTTACCATCTATGTGTAATGTCTGTGTTTATTATAATAAATTAGATAGGATTTTTTTCATCTAATATAGTGTTTTAATTTTAACTATTACATTTATGACAAGTGGTGTTAAAGGACATCAAAAAAATGTGTTGATGTCATCAGTAAAGATGAATGTAAGCTTCCAACATGCAGAAAGATGTGTTATTTTAAATATCATAACAAAATCGGTTGGGGACAGTGCGTTAGTGTAAACTCTTTTACACCTTATAGTTGTGTTTGCACATATGATTGTCAAAAATAGAACAAAAATAAAATAGTTGTTCAAATTTAAATGTAAAAGCATATCAAAATAAAGTTGATAAATTTAAGACATTTACATTTTTTATTTAAAAAGTGTATTAAATAATTTAATATACTTCAATGAGAATAAAAAAAAAATTGATATGTTTTCTCTAGTGTTATTTTGGCTAAAGATTTCGATCATAGCATATAGTTTTTACATTCTTTCAAAATATGGGAGAATGATTATGACTAAACAAATAAAAACAGTTCATAGACATGCAACACTCTCCAAATAAGTTGGAAAATTTCTATAATATGGTCTTGAATAAAGTGAGAGGGAGTAACTTAGGTTAGACACAAAGGACATTGATGTATGATCAAAAACATTTTAGTAATAATACATCAAAATCTCACTGAGAAGACTTATAGTTTTGTAGTTGATTTGGTCAAGAGTCTTACGAGATGAAATAGGCAATGCAACAACATAAAGATAAAGTTAAGAAATTGGAAGCAAAATTATAACACAAATTACTGAAAATAACTCGTATGTACTAGTAGTATTCTATGGAAAATTCTTATTTACATCTTTTGAACATAATTATGAATCTAATTTTCTTAAGGATTATGAGACACATTCTTGTTGGAAAGTATTGAGTAAATAGTACTTTTGTCAATGCTTTTAATTAATTTTAAAAGAACGAGTAATTAATGTAGTTGGAACCAAGCTCAAAGAGTGTGAAATAAGATATAATGAAGATTTGATTCAGATTTTTCCACAACAAAATATGAATATAATCAATCTGAAAAATTAACAAACACAATTTGAACAAAACACAATTCATAATTAAACAAAGACTAAATTGAAGCCCAAATTTTAATTATAAATAGACACTCAAGGCTGAAGAAGAAAATAATCAAAAAGCATAAAAGAGTAGTCTTGGAGTTCAAAGACAGAAACACTTGTTCGAATAAGAAATATTCTCAAAGTGTTCTTTTCTTATAGTGTGAGAGTTATTATTATTATTAGCTTTGTTAGAAGTAAACACTTAAAGTTCCAATCTTTTGTATCCAAACCGATAGTGGCTTAGTTCCTTCTTCAATCTGGGGGTTGTCAGGTTGTTATGAGAAGAATTGGCTTGTAGGGTCAATGTGGTTATTTCCTTAAAATTTTGGGGTTGTCAGGCTATTTGGGAAGACTGGCTTGGAGGGTCAGGTTCTTTGTAATTCAAGGTATTTAAATTAGTTGATTAAAACGTTCTGAATGTGGGGACATGATGTAGTCAAGTTAGTGGTGAACCACGATAAGTCTACATGTCAAATTATTTATGCTTTCATTGCTTCCTGCTTCTGAATCCGATTGCTTTTACTCCAAGTAAGTCACCAAAACCGAACTAGTTTATTTATTTATTTATAAATTTTTAAAAAGTTATCAACCTTGGCAAACACAATTCAACCCTCCTTCTCGTGTTTGTACCTTCAATTGGCATCATAGTTCGATCTCAAAGCTAAGCACTTTATAGTGTTAGAGAAAATATCCAAGGTTTTAATATGTTTGAATTCAATGAAGAAGCTTTTGGAGGAAACGTCAACATACCACCTCTATTTGATGGTGAACATTGTGAGTATTTGAAGGATAATTTTTTATATTTGACTAGTTTCTGAACTTTGGGACCTTGTGGAAGAGGGTTGGCTATATTGCTCCGAAGAATACTGATGGTATTGAAATTCCAAGAAAGGAGACAAATGTTGTTCAGAAGATGTACAAGATGCATCATAAGTTCAAAACATTCATGATAAATGCAATCACTTTCAAGGAGTTTGATAAGTGCACCAATAAGGAGACAACAAAAATTATTTATGATAGTCTGATTCTGACCCATGAAGGAAGCAAACAAGTTCAAGACGCAAATGCCAACCTCCTAGTCAAAAAGTATGAGCTATTCAAGATGGAAGAAGATGAAGACATTGAAACAATGTTTTCCAGATTCTAGATCATGGTCGCAAGACTAAAGGTACTTGAGAAGAGTTATACTACGGCTAATCATGTGAAATATTTTTGTTAGGAATCAGACAAGCAAGTGGAGACCTAAGATCACTGTCATTCAAGAAGCAAATGATCTAAATACTCTAAAGCTAGAGGAATTAATCAGCTCTCTCAAAACACATGAAATTGAGCTTGAAGAAGATGAGCTCCAGAAGAAGAACAAGACTCTGGCCTTGAAATCCAAGTAGAAGAAGGTTCTAAAGGAAAAATCAATATTAGATTTTAATGATTTAAATGATCATAATCTGAACTCAGAGGAAGAAGAGATTGCCTTCATATCAAGAAGAATTCAGAGGATGTGGCACAAGAAGAGGAAATATTTCCCTCGAAAGATTCCAAGTAGTCCAATAGAGGCACAAATGAAAATTTTGACAAGAAAAACATTATCTGCTATGTGTCGCGTCCGGTTTGTCTGCGAAAAAGGAGTCACCACCAATTTTATTTTTATTAAAGGAATTTTTGAACTAAAAATTTGAATTCGGGAGTCGATTACGGGTAGGGAAGTATTACCACCTTACAACGTCCGTTAAAACGGTTACCCTATAATTAATTGTATAGAAACTATTTATTTATTTATTTTTAACCCCAAAAAGAATAATAAAAAAAGAAAATAATTATTTACATTAATAAAAGAAGGAAAAATATTTTTTTATTAATTCGGTTTGATAAGGGAGAGACCTTGCTCCAACGTATCCCCAGGTGCAATAGGAAAATCAAAACTCACGTAGTTCTTGAGCAGAAATATTTACGTGTTGATCAATTTTATTATTAATTTTACTTTATATATATATCAAAATAAATTAACAACATAATGGTGATAATAATAATAATAATAATAATAATAATAATAATAATAATAATAAGGATAATAATAATAATAATAATAATAATAATAATAATAATAATAATAATAATAATAGTAATAATAATAAGAGTGATGTGTTGTATATTGATTTGTGTATCGTTTTATTTTAAGCAAATTCGCGAGTCGGCGGCTCATATGAGGTTCGGACCGACGACGGTAATAACAAAAAGAGTTTAAAATCTAACACTCAAGAAAGAAAACAAAATAAAGAGGAGAGGTCACAATCGAATGAAAATAAAAACGATCGTATTACAATCGATTTGATTTTTATTAGTTCATTCCAAAATTTAATCGCCAAATAAAAAAACACTTTTTATTGTCATATATCCATCATACAAAAACTCTATAACAACAATAATGACAATAAAAATAGACGGAAGAAAAGTATTTACCACACTAGTTTCTTATGAGCTCGTATTTCCAATCATCTCCTCCACTTTTCTCCTCTTTTACCTATTATACTCTCTTCTCTTTTATTTTTTGTGCTCTCAAATTGTACTCACCCAAATTGTACCCCCTCCTCTCTTGTGGTAGACTATTTATAAACTTTTTGGGTGTAGATTACAAAAGACAAGAGAATAATTGTCAATTGATTACCATTACTCTATTTCTTTCAGTTTCTTTTCATTTAATTGGCCACAATTATACTGATTGTTATTATCATTGATTCAATTCTTCGTTTACTTTTCTGTTCAACTGACCACCATTATACTGATTTTTATTACCATTGATTCATTTCTTTTCGATTTATTTTCATTTAATTTGATCATCATTATAATGATTTTCATGACCATCAATCCATTTATTTTCAATTTCTTTTCATTCAATTATATACCTTTATTTACTTTTTTTTTTATATTTTAGAAAAGAGTCTGAACATGAATTAGAGGCAAACAAGAACTTGAAACACCCGTGATTCTCTAAAGTTTATAACCCTAATTATTTATTTTTTATTTATTTTTATTTTTTTACATATATTTATATATGTATTATTATTATTATTATTATTATTATTATTATTATTATTATTATTATTATTATTATTTCCTTTTTTAAATAAAAGGTAAAAAATAAAATAAAAACCGAATAAAATTAGGTGTCAACAGATGCCCCTCTTTACTTAAAATTTACTTGAGAATCAAAGTAAAAGATAAGTAAAGAACTTTTTGTCCGGAAAGAACTTTTTAGAAGGATGCGAGTCGTTTTCCCGACATTAAGATGCGGGTAGTTTTCTCGGCTTCGGGTACAAGTCATTTTCCCGGCTACAACATGCGGGTCGTTTTCTCGGCATCGGGTGTGAGTCGTTTTCCCGGATTCAAAATGAGGGTCGTTTTCTCGGCTTTGGGTGCAAGTCATTTTCCCGGCTTCAAAATACGGGTCGTTTTCTCGGCTTCGGGTGCGAGTCTTTTTCCCGTCTTCAACATGCGGGTCATTTTCTCGGCTTTAAATTTATAAAATATAATGAATGAATGAATGAATGAATGAATGAATGAATATTTTGGTTTTTATTAGTATTTTAATTGGACACAACCATTCAAATCTTGAATGAGAAAAAACATTTATACTTTTTTCTTGAACTTAATATTTTTTATCTCTTTTTGTCTTTTTCTATTTTTTTCCTTTTCCTTTTCTTTGTTTTTTTTTTTTTGAAGAAGAATTAATATTGTGATCTTAATTTGGATCTCATGTTGTCGTCTGCCTTGTACTGTAAACCACTTATACTATATCTGATTATCACAATTCATTATATCGAGGTATGGTATATGTTTTACTTTCCAATACTTCTCATGCCATAGTTTGATCCATATTGTTGATCATGTCCTTTCGAGAATATATTTTTTTGTTTTTGTTGTTGTTGTTGTTTTTCTTCTTCTCCCAGGTCTCCCTTTTGGGTTTTCAATCCAGCAGATATTTTGTGTACCCTAATTTTTGCCTAGGTTTCCCTTTTAGGTTTTCAACCTAGTGGGTATTTTTTTTATACCCTAATTTTTGCCTAGCTCTCCTTTTCAGGTTTTCAACCTAGCAGGTATTCATTATTATTTTTTTTTGTCCACTAATTTTTGCTTAGGTTGCCCCTTTCAGGTTTTCAACTTAGCGGGTATTCATTATTATTCTTTGTACCCTAATTTTTGCCTAGGTTATCCCATTCAGGTTTTCAACCTAGCGGGTTTTCATTGTTATTCATGATAGTTTTTTATCGTGTATGAGTTTACAGGGATGGCAAAATCTTTTTCATCCATATTCGTGAGGATTAAAGCTCCACATGAGAAAGTTTTATTCATGGCGTATGGACCCTCATAGTTAGGAGTCCATTTTCTACAATAATCCTTTTGAATGGGTAAGATCTTTTTTAGCACCAGGTCTCATTCTCGAGGACGTATTTTTTTTTTTTTTTTTTCCGTACGCTCTTTTCAGTCTTTTCTAATATAATTTGCCCATGGCATAAGGCCGCCAACCTTTTTTCTTCAATTAAATGCAATTGGTCGAAACATATTTATACCCATTCCGACTCCTCTAGTTTGACTTCCATTAATATTCTTAGCAAGGGGATTTCTACATCAATGGGTAGCACAACCTTAATCACATATACTAGGGAAAAAGGGGTTGCCCTAGTTGAAGTGCGTATCGAGGTGGGATACCCGTGTAGTGCAAACGGCAACATCCCATGTCAATCTTTGTATGTTACAACCATTTTCTAAATAACTTCTTTCTTATGTTTTTATGTTACATTCTTCGTTCCACACAACTATTTGAGTTTTTCCGTAAAAGTTTAAAGGTCAATTCACAAGTGGCAGTTAGTTGTGATATAAATCTTGAAATATAATTTAGTCTCCCAAGAAAACCACGAACCTCTCTCTCTGTACTTTGGGGAGGTATTTCAAAAATAGCTCGAAGATTATCGGGGTCGACCTCTATTCTTTTCTGACTAACCATAAATTCTAACAATTTACCCGACTGTACGCCTAAAGTGCACTTGAAGGGGTTAAATTTTAGCTTGAACTTTTTGAATCTTTCAAAGAGTCTCTTTAGATCAATCACATATTTTTCTTCTGTTTTTGACTTAGCAATCATGTCATCTACATAAACTCCTATCTCCTTATGTATCATGTCATGGAATAGAGTTACCATAGCTCTTTGGTAGGTTGCCCCAACATTCTTTAGACCAAAAGGAATTACCTTGTAACACAATGTTCCCTAAGGGGTGATAAAATTTGTTTTTTTCCATATCTTCGGTTGCCATCATGATTTGATTATATCCTGAGCAACCATCCATAAAGGAGAAAAAGTGAATGGCGAGCCATATTGTCATCCAAAATATCGATGTTAGGTAATGGGAAATCATCTTTAGGACTGGCTTTGTTAACGTCCCTATAGTCGACACACATTCGAACTTTGCCTTCCTTTTCAGCAATGGTACAATATTGGCTATCCATTGGGGATAATTTGCCACAACGAAGAACCTAGCATCAAATTGTTTTTTTTTTACCTCTTCCCTAATTTTTAATGACATATCGGGCTTTATTCGCCTTAATTCTTGTTTGACCAAAGAAAAATCGGATTTTAAGGGAAATTTATGCTCCATTATTCTAGTATCCAATCCATACATATCCTGATATGACGTGATAAAAATATCTTTGTATTCCTGCAGGAGTTGGATTAGTTCATGATATACTTATTTCTTTAATATAGTGTCGACTTTAACTTCCTTTCTATTTTCTTCTTTC
>NC_021162.2:26817706-26838065 GCF_000331145.2 Cicer arietinum | reverse complement strand
TCTTTTATTGGTTTCTTATGGGGCATAATTCCCTTAGCTTCTTTTTTTTACCGATTTTAACAATTCTAGGGGAAATTCAAAATCTTCTTCATTATCTTTTATTGCCAGATTAGTATGATGGTCAAAGTTATGTGGCGGGATTTTAGTACAATCTTCTGTTAATGGATTATTCTCAAATATGGGAATTGCATTGAATACTATAGGCAATTTGATTGTCTCCCCATTCTTGATTTCTGCTTTTGCATCATATGGACGAACCCAATTAGCATCACCGATCGAAATATCATATTTGGCTATTGCAATATGAGTCTTGTTTGTCTTTCATGCACTTTGGAAACTATGTTGAAAATGTCACAGATGTGAATCATTTCGGCTCTAGGGTATCGATTTTAAATCTAAGCTAACTTTTTTTTTTGTGGCCAATCTTTGCTTGTCAACTTTGGTTGGTTCGTAATCTAAACCCCATTTATCTCTATTCTCATGATGTTTTATCAGTCCTTTGAGTCGTTCTTCATTCTTCCTCAAATGGTGCCATGGATGATGCCCTCTGCTTAACATGAATATATCCACCATAATAGTTGTGTTTGATAGATGTGGTTCTATTTTTATCATCTCGACGTAAGCGATGCCCACGATTTCTAGTGTTTGGAAGATGGTCTCTAGAGCTTACTCTATCATATCAACGTACCATGTGGTGGAAAACTTAGTCACCTACGAGTCTTCCTCTTCTAACATGATTACCAGTTGGTCATATACCATATACTTTAGCTTTTGATGTAGGGTTGATGACACTACATCGGTAGAATGGATCCATGGTCTCCTCGATAAGAAGCTATAGGCGGGTCCAATATCCATTGAATAAAATGTGATTTCAAAAGTGACCGGGCCTATTTGAATTGAGAGTTCAATTTATCCCATCACTTATCTGCAACTTCCATCGAAAGCTTTACCAAGGACTTTTGATATCATATGATCGAGGCACATTACTGAAATGTGCAACGCTTTGTCATGGCCTCTTTCTTTGGCGGGTAATTCATCATCTATGAAGGTTAGGTGACTGTTAGTAGTAATGCTATTTATGATGCCTCCAATATTTGTCAAAGGTGATATCTTGAGTGACGTGGGCTTCATTTAGTATTTTTAGTAATAACTTCCTTTGGGACTCATAATTCATCAGCAAAATTATCCACAACATAAATATAAAATGTCATGAATGCATTTAATGAATGAACATTTTCCTTCATTTTCATCTTTATTTTTTTTTTTCAATCAACTTTTTTTTCAATTTTTTTTATTTCTTTCACCTCTTTACGAACACGATCCTTGATTCATCGATGAAAAATGTGCACCACTTCAAATAAATGGTGGTGATTGTTCTTTTGATTTTTAAAGAGATTTTTTCTTACATCATCGACTTGATCTTTAGATGCCCCTGCCTTACATGTAAAGACATCATACTAGTTTTGGCCTCTTGACATTCACATATTTTTGCCCCAACATATGATTATCATAAAAATGCATTTTGACAAAAAAGATTTATAACACAAGAAAGTAGTGAAGGAAGGTTCAAACAATGATATTTAATGAGAAAATTTATGGTACAAAAAAAAGATTCATAGGAAGAAAAGAAGATAAGGTGATCTCATATGGGTAAATGACCCAATTTGTTAGTATTTTTTTGTAAAAGAAGTGTGCTAATAACTCATGCGACAATTTCAATCATGTTTTTAACCTACTTTGGAAGATATGATTTGCTCCAATCTATATTCACGACCTTTCATAATATGTTCAGCTTCAACTTTGATGTGTGTATGTAAGCTATATTCTTTGGTCATCCTTTTTTAGATTCTCAAACTAGTGATCTTCTTTCGTTCTATTTTTTTCTCCCTAATTTTTGCGTAGATTGCCTTTTCGGGTTTTCAATCTAACAACCTTTTTTTTCTAACTTTTGCCTAGGTTGCCCTTTTGGGTTTTCAACTTATCAAGTCTTTATTAATTTTTGCACCCTCATTGTTGCCAAAGTCGCTGATTGCGTTTTAGCAAGTGTACTGAATCGTTGAAAGTAATAATTAAAACCGTAGTACCGAGTGTCGAACTCAAGGATTGCGTTTTACTATCGAATTATATTTAATTACTGAAATTGAACAAAAAGTTTCCGAATTGATTGAAATAATATTTGAAATTAACAACAGTAATAAAATTGATCCTTTATAATGAGAAAAATGTAAGGGATGAGTTTCACTTCGAGTCCAACCTTGGTGTCTAATTTGATCCTAGTTACTGAATTCCTTTATTGAATTATTACCGAATTATCTTTATTATTCTTGCCCTAATGTCTTAGTGACAGAACCTTTAATTCTAAAGTAACCCCTAATTCCTTAGATTTAAGATTAGAATTAAGCATTACCGTATAGAAATTCTCTTGTAAATTATTGTTTTGCAACTAATTTAATTGGTTTCATGACCTGCATCTATGTCAAGACTACAAATTCGTGAATTTCTCATCTCAAGCATTCGTAAAGTCCACTTCCGTTTCAAAATACAAATTGTAGAACATTTTAATGTTGACCAAGCAATAAAAAGCATTAAGCACAGAGATGAGAAAAATAATTCAATAAACTCATTCTTATAACTAGAAATCAAATCATAAAAATAAGGGTTTCAACTTGTTACACTCATCCCTAACAAATAGGGTTTAGTTACTCATGACAGAGATAAAAAAGATAGAGATTAGAGAAGAATTACAAGAAGGATCCCTGAATGATTCTTGATAAAACTGCTCCAATGATGTTAGAAACGGCCGTCTTTGAGTTTCTATGCTAGGGCACAAGTTTCCCAACTTCCCAATAGTGAAAAGGATCCCTAAAACAGTAAAAATCTGCGTTTTTATGGTTGCTGGTGGGCATCGCGCGCCCCAGGCGCGTTTTGGCAGTAGCAACAGCTGGAAAACGCGCTTCAGGTGCGCTTGGGCGCGCAACATCTGCTGTCTAGCGTATATTGCATTTGTCACCTCTTTCGAGTCTGAATTTGGTTCTGGTGTCTTCATGAAAGTTGTAGCTATGGATCGTAGCTTTCAGTTGCACTTGGTTTGACTCCAAGTGGACATCTACAACTTCAGATATGACTGAAATACTCTACATATGTCATGTTGATTTCTCACCAAAATTCAGCATCGCACTAAAACAAAACGCAATGTAAAATTACGAAAAATTCCTACTTAATCAACGAAATAAAACAGAAAACATTTTATTAACTCAAAGAACAAAAATCAACAAAATATATCAAATAAATCCTTAATTTAACTAATGATTCAGGATAAATAAGACTAAAATAGTGGGAAAATATGCATATGATGAAGAGTCATCAGTCGCCCTAGAGGGTCTTCAACCAAGCGAGTTTTTATTCATTTTTTGTACCCTAATTTTTGCCTAGGTTGCCCTTTCAGGTTTTCAACCTAGCAGGAAATTTTTTTATTATTATGATTTTGTACCCTAATTTTTGCCTAGGTTGTCCTTTCAGATTTTCAACCTAATGGGTATTTATTATTATTATTATTATTATTATTATTATTATTATTATTATTATTATTATTATTACTTTTATACCCTAACTTTTGTCTAGGTCGTCCTTTTAGATTTTCAACCTAGCGGGTCTTCATTTAGATGTAATATTTTTTGAAGTATCAATGTGTGCAAGTAGTGATTAGTTTTCTTGATCCATATTGGTGTGGATCAGAGCCACATTTGAAAGTATTTTTTTATGGTATTGGGGCTCATATAGTTGGGACTCCACTTATCTGCTAGTCCTTTTAGATATGTGAAATCTTCTTGAGCGCTAATTCTTTCTTTTGAAGCTCTGAAGTTCATATGTTCTTCTTTTAAGATCTTTTGAGATAATTGTCCTTGACATGAAGCAGCCAATATTTTTCTTGAATTGAATTTAGTCGGCCAACAAAGATCATTACTCTTTATAAGGGTATTTTTGTTTGAATGGGTCACAATGCCTTTATTCTATATAATAAGAATAAAAGGGGTGCCCCAATTATAGTCTGATTCTCAAGGAGGGTGTCCCAATGTTACGAGATAACTATTGGCACGAGAATTTTCTATCTTGCTTTCTTCTACATTTGATAGTAAGAAGGATGGTCGTGACTTTTATTCTTGTGAGTGACTATTCTTCATAATGACTTACTTTTAACATTGAAAATAAAACCGCTAGAACGTCAGCTAGTTGATTATATTGTTGAGGGGAAGGACATGATGGAAAATGACTTCAAGTTTTTAGACATTTGCCTAATATGTACATATAAATGATCATCTTCTTATCCCAAATTTTACATTCTTGATTCAACTGGTTGATGATTAGGTCAAATTCCAATATGTTTTCAACATTTCACTTTTGATTTGTAGGCAGCTAGAATAGTCATGGTACAAACTTCAAATTCCTCCAAGTGATTGGTATATTCAAAGTACAATTAGATAATGATAAAGATAAAACGATCTTTCTAGGGGATTAACATGACGTTAATTGCATGTCCCAACATATTGAGGTCCATCCAAATAAGGGATTTTATTTTTATCGTTCTCATCCCATTCAGTGGAATTAATAGCATGAATAAAAATTATGTAATGAAATCTTAGCAAACTTATTTATGAATGAACTACTTACAAATATGTATGGTACATGGTTAGAATAAGAGAAAGGCATATAATGTTGGTTAATAAATGGTTAAATATATGAGCGGTAGAAAGGAAGAGACAACAAAATGCATTTAGTGATATTCATAATATTAAGGAAACAAAAGTGTGTCAATATAATAAAGTATCGTAAGACTTTATACTTAGCAATATTATTGGTGCTTCAGAATTAAAATTCACAAGAGAACTTGATAATATCTTAATTGTCGACTTTGCCCCTTGGATAAACTCATTAAATATATGCAATATCATCAATGTCTTCAACATAATGTTTAGTCGAGGTTTTTTCAATTGTCCTTAATGGTTTATACAAGATTTGATATTTTTCTTTAGATTGGTGTAATTTTTTCATGACCTTAAAGTAGTAAGCGATAATGATGAAAGTTCAACATAGACGACCTAAGTTCTAGAGGTTCACCTGTGGCAAAAAGCCAAAAAAGTATGTCCATGACTTAGAAGTAGGGGGTGGAGGACGAAGATGAATCTCATTAGTATCATGTTCAGATCTTGTGGACAAGTTAGTTGAGGTAGACCTAGACTAAAGGTAAAAATTGTTAGACTTATGAAATCAAGGGGTAAACATGAGTTCTACGTATTCATCCATGATTCAGATAATCTTGTTAGACTTATTGATGTTCATCCATGGTCTTTCAGTTGATTCAGATAACTTTTGTATGCTTCAATTCATCCATGATTTTAGCCACATAATATAGAGGAGAGGTCATAATCGAATGAAAATAAAAACGATCTTATTACAACCGACTTGATTTTTATTAGTTCATTCCAAAATTTAATCGTCAAACAAAAAAAATACTTTTTAATGTCATATATCCATCATACAAAAACCTCTATAATAACAATAATGTCAATAAAAATGGACGGGGAAAAAATATTTACCACACTAGCTTCTTATGAGCTCGTATTTCCAATCCTCTCCTCCACTTTTCTCCTCTTTTTCCTATTATACTCTCTTCTCTTTTTTTTTTTTGTGCTCTAAAATTGTACTCCCCCAAATTGTACCCTTCCTCTCTTGTGGTAGACTATTTATAAACTTTTTCGGTGTAGATTACAAAAGACAAGAGAATAATTGCCAATTGATTATCATTACTCTGTTTCTTTTCATTTAACTGACTACAATTATACCGATTCTTATTATCATTGATTCATTTCTTCGGTTTCTTTTCTATTTAATTGACCACTATTATACTGATTTTTATTACCATTGATTCATTTCTTTTCGGTTTCTTTTCATTTAATTTGATGATCATTATACTGATTTTCAAGACCACCAATCCATTTAATTTCGATTTATTTTCGATTTCTTTTCATTCAATTATATACCTTTATTTACTTTTTTTATATTTTAGAAAAGAGTCTGAACAGGAATTAGAGGCAAACAAGAACTTAAAACACTCGTGATTGTCTAAAGTTTATAACCGTAATTATTAATTTTTTATTTTTATATTTCTTCACACATATTTATATATTTATTATTATTATTACTATTACTATTATTATTTCCTTTTTTAAATAAAAGGTAAAAAAGACGGACAAAATTAGGTGCCAACAATGGATGTAATGAACCTGGACATATCAAGTCAGACTGTCCAAATCTGGAGGAAGGGAAACACAAGGGGAAAGATTCCAAACCCAAGAAGACAAGTATGATAGCTACATGAGATGATTTTGATGAATCCTCTGACAATGAACAAGCAGATTTGCCTCTAATGGCTCATACTAACTCCGCCTCAGGATCCAACACAGATTCAGACTCTAGAAGTGAATCAACATATGAAGAAATTGAGGTATCTTCTGACTTTACTAGATTTGATTTAGTTACTGCTATAAATGATTTTTTATATCAGAATCACAAATTATCCTTAAAATTGAAAACGCTTAGAAAAGAAAATGAAAACTTAAATAAAAAAGTTAATGTGTTATAGAATCAAAGTGTTGAATTTAAAATAGCAAATGCAAATTTAAAAACTATTATTATTGAACTTAAAATAGAAAACACAACTCTGAAAACTGATATTGTGGAACTTAAGGATGAAAGTCTAACTCTGGAATATAATCATAGTAAAACATCAATTGAAAATACCACATGTAACCCTGATAAGCATGAAGAAGTATTTCATGATTTTCTTGCTAATGGTATGGAAAGAAGCAAATATGATTCTATGATTTATGGAGCAAGTAGAAATGGTAAAAGAGGTATATGATTTGAAGAAACTGTAACTGAATCTAAACCTATTTCCTCTGATACCTTGTTTCCTGTTTTCTTTAAGGAAGTTCATTCAAAATTATCTTGTCACAAGTTAAATACAAGGAAAGACAAGAAACCTTTGAAGACTAACCAACCAGGACCCAACCAAATTTGGGTACCTAAGAACAAAATTGTCTATGTTGCAGATGTCCTCAGCAATAAAGTTAAAACCCCAATCATGGTACCTGAACATTGGATGCTCACGACATATAACGGGAGAAAAGTTTATGTTCCAAGAACCAACACTGAGCAAATGAGGCACAATGAATTTTGGAGGAAAGCAAAAAGGCTAGATCATTGGTAGAGTTGGTAATCGTACTTTCCTTTCTATTAAAGATGTTTTGTTTGGTAACAGTCTTTAGCATAATTTATTAAGTATTAGTTAGTTATGTGATAATAGTTATGATATTATATTCAACCAAAAAACATGCAAGACAATTAGTCAAAAAGATGCAAATGTACTCTTTACAGGTCAGAGGCAAAACAACATTTATAAGATAAATATGTTTAGTCAGGAGAAATTAGAGTTTAAATTTCTTATGTCAGTAAATGAAGAGAAACTAATTTGGTACAAAAGATTTGGTCATGCAAATCTTAGATTAATTTTAAAATTGAATAAACTTCAACTAGTTAGAGGTCTACCTAAGCTTAGTTACATAACTAAAATTATGTGTGAAGCTTGTCAAAAAGGAAAACAAACAAGGAACTCCTTTACTCCTAAGAACTCAGTCTCTACCTCAATGCCCCTCGAGCTCTTACATATAGATCGCTTTGGGTCAGTGAAAACAACATCTCTAAGTCGAAAGAAATATGGCTTTGTTATAGTAGATGCTTACACTAGGTGGACAAGGATAAATTTCTTAAGAAGTAATGATGAATCCCACAAAGTGTTTATCACATTTTGCAAACAAATAATGAATGAAAAAGGTCTTAAGATTGTAAAATTAGAAGTGATCATGGAGGAGAATTTGAAAACAAGTTCTTTGAAAGTTTGTGATGAGAATTGAATCTCTCACAACTTCTCCTCTCCTAGAACACCCCAACAAAATGGAGTTGTAGAAAGGAAGAAGATATCACTCCAAGAAATGGCTCAAACCATGTTAAATGATATGAATGTTGCAAAATACTTTTAGGGTGAAGCAATTAATATTTAATGTTATATTCAAAATAGAGTCTTAATTAGATTTATTTTGAATAAAACACCATATGAATTGTGGAAAGGTAAAAAGTCTAACACCTCTTGTTTTAAACAATTTGGTTGTAGTTATTATATGTTGAACACTAAAGATAACCTTGGTAAATTTGATTTTAGATCTCAATAGTGTATCTTCATTGGATAATCTAAAAGGTCTAAGGCTTATAGAGTGTTTAATAGGGAAACTCATATTGTGAAAAAATCCATACATGTTAAATTTGATGACAAAAAGCTTGACCTTGAAAAATCAAAGCAACATGATGATAATGTAGGTTTACCGCAATAGGAGGAAAACGATGGATACAAACCAAAAGAACTTGAAAAATTAGAGGATATAAGCAAGTTAGAAGAATATGATAAATCATCAAAGGATGAATCTGATCAAGTCTGAAATAGTCAAATATCTGGATGGAAGTACAAGTCATCTCATCCTGAAACTCTAATCATTGGAAGTGCAAGTGATCATTTGAAGACCAGATCATCACTAAAAGATACCACTCTTTGGCTTACTCTCATCAATTGAGCCTACCTCTATTGATGAAGCATTGGTAGATGATGGATGGATTATTGCAATGCAAGAAGAGTTAAATGAATTTAAGAGGAATGATGTTTGGGATCGAGACTTGTCGCACAAGACTACAGTCAACAAGAGGGCATTGATTACACTGAGACACTTTCTCTAATAGCCTAGTTAGAAACTATTTGTATCTTACTTTCTTTTGCTGCAAATAATAACATTACATTATTTCAAATGGATGTTAAATGTTCTTTTCTAAATGGTTATATAAGTGAAGAAGTCTATATTAAACAACCCCGATGTTTTGAAAGTTCTGAATTTCCAAATCATGTTTTGAAAGTCAAAAAGCTAAATACATTCATCAAACTAAATATACCAAAGAGCTTCTTAGGAAGTTTAATATGAGTGATTGAAAACCTATCGCTACACCAATCCACCCTACTTGTTCACTTGAAAAAGATGATTCAGGCGAAATAGCTGACCAAAAAACCTATTGAGGAATGATTGAATTCCTACTTTACGTTACCCCTTTAAGACCTAACGTCATATTAAGAGAATCCATAGATACCTAAAAGACACTACCAACCTTACCTTGTTCTATAAGAAATCTCATAAGTACAAATTTAATGGATATTGTTATTATAATTATGCTGGAGATAAACTGGAGAGAAAGAGCACTAGTGGCAACTGAACCTTTTTAGGTGACAACTTAATATCTTGGTCAATCAAGAGAAAAAAAAAACATTGCAATGTCAACAGTAGAGGCTGAGTAAAATTCAACGGATGGCAGCAATTCTCAACTACTTTGAATGAAACATCAACTTGAAGACTACAAAATCCTTGAATTCGACATTCTCATCTATTGCGATAACACTTCTACCATTTGTCTAATCAAAAACCCCATCTTACATTATAGAGGTAAACACAGAGAAATCAAACACCGCTTCATTAGGGACTTTGTTCAAAAAGGGGTATTAAACATTCGGTTTGTAGAAACTGAACACCAATGTTATATTCATGTTATTAAAAAAAGTCTCGCTTTCAAGTCTTTTTGTCCGATGACGAAAGGGGGAGAAATATATTTGATAAAGTGGGGAGAAAATGATACTTAGACTTAGAGGGAGGCCTAAGTTAGGGGGAGTCAAACAAATACAAAGAAAAGTTGTTATAAAAAATACAAATTTTGTTACCATAAAAAAATGGGGAGATTGTTAAAACCAACCTCATTTTATACTTAGAGTTTTTATAATAACAAAAGTATTTTATGAGAACAATATATTTGACTTCAAAGAGTATGAAAGAAGATATGGTCAAGATTTGTAGGTTATTTGAAGAAGATTTGATCAAGATTTATCTACAATAAAATATGAACATAATTAATTTGAAGAATTTACAAACACCATCTGAACAAAATACAATTCAGAATTAAAGAAGGACTAAATTGAAGCCCAAATTTTTCCTATAAATAGACACTTAATGCTGAAGAAGAAAATCATCAAAAAGCAGAAGAAAAAAAAAGTAGTCTTATAGTTCAAAGAAAGAAACACTTGTTCGAATAAGAAATATTCTTAGAGTGTGAGAGTTATTATTATAAGCGGCTTTGTTAGAAGCAAACACTTAAAGTTCCAATCTTTTGTATAAAACCCGTTAATGGCTTAGTTCCTTCTTCAATCTAGGTTTGTCATGTTGTTAGGAGAAGACTTGGCTTGTAGGGTCAAGGTGGTTAATTCCTTAAAAGTCTAGGGTTGTTAGGCTGTTTGAGAAGATTGACTTGGAGGGTCAGGTGCTTTGTCATTCAAGGTATTTGAATTAGCGAATTAAAGCCTCCTGAATGAGAGGACTGGATGTATTCAAGTTAACGGTGAACCAGGATAAATCTATGTTTCAAATTATTTATGCTTTCATTGATTGCTGCCTCTTAATCTGATTGCTTCTACTCCAAGTAAGTCACCAAAACCGAACTATTTTTTTATTTATTTAAAAATTATCAAAAATTTATCAATTTTTACAAACAGAATTCAATCTCCATTCTTGTGTTTGCACCTTCAAAAGTAATTTAAAAAAACATCTTAAACCCATATCACTTGTAAGTTATTGTACTACAATATGTTTTCTACTTATGCATATTAATTAAGACTATTATTGTTACTCAATTGCGTTTTTCTTTCCTACACCTGCGAGTTGCTCATTACACCCCTATTCATGCATCAGACACATACTAGACTCCCATGTGTTAGGCCTTACAGTGTGTTTTACTCATGCACATGTACATATTCTACTTGCACCTGTACATCTGCTACCTGCACCCTTCCATATGCAATTGAAGACTTCCTCTTCTTCAGCAAGAAAACACGTGCAACTATCAAAGAGACCCTTTTGTCTCGAATTCATCCCCACAAATTCTTTGCCATTTGAAACGATATCAACCTTTATCCCACAAAACATTGGCCATTGAATTCATTTTTGGCATCAATTTTATCAACCGCTCAGTCGTTTTTCCAGAAACTGTTCAATTTCTTTCCTTGGGCGAGCTATTTTTGACAAATTCCGATCACCAAGTTTTTCGTCTAAAAAAGCTGGCATATTTTTTGGATTCCTCTCGTTGAAACCTTCAAGAAGCACTACTCATTTGTATTTTTCTATAAAGTTGAAGTCAGACCCTTCCGCACTATGATTGGTCGGTCACACTTTTTCTGTTGTTTTTCTCGTCGTTTTAACTCCCCTTTTGCTCCTATAATTATTATTAATTATGTAACATTTATTTTTATGCTTCACATAATTTATCTGTTGCTTCTCGGTGATTTAGTGAACTCGTCGTTTAGTCGAATTTGCTCGATGTACGTTGTCGATCTACAATTGCTATTGAAAACTTCCATTGATTTCGAGGTTTGAGAAAGTGTCTAAATAAGGTAAGGGGGAGAGAACGTTTGAATTCACGAGTACAATATATTGTTAGGTGAACGGGAAAATTGTATTTCCCAACGATTCATCTAGGGCTCGCTACATACGGCAGTAGCCCTTTGAGAGATAAATTGATTAATGTGAAATATGAAAATTGAGAGATTAAAATGTGAAATAGAAATGTTTATAAGGTGTTGATTGATTTAATTCTCGATAATGGTGTGGTAGTTGATATTTGCCATTATTGTGATGATGGATGTTGAATGAAGTTATGTGCATATGTTTGATTAGACGAATTTATGTGATGTGATAATAAAAGATGGATGCATGGTATGACATATGTTTACGTTGTGAAAATGATGATTTTTTATTTATGACAATGATGTTATAAAATTGTGATGAGTTTGTATGATGATCATGATTATATATGATTAACGATGATATAGAATTGTGACGAGAATATTAAAGTACCCCGTAATTGATGAAATAGTGATGATTCCAAAAGATGATGTTTTAATGGAGTAGTCTAAGGTATTCGGGGTTTGACAAGCCTACTGATCTTGGCGATCTGCTGTTGAGCCTTAATGCAAGATTGTTAGACCTTAGAAGTATTCGGGGTGGGGAATTCCTAGGTGACTTGGAGGTAGCACTCCAAATGTTGGGAGCACTACTAGAAATTCCGCCTATAGTGACCGATTTAGAGACTGAATATTTTCAGTCAAATTAGCGAACAAAATAGAGACCGTAATTTTGAACTTAGAAACTAAACATTTTTTCGTCACTAAATCGGCCGTTAACGAAATTTAGAGACTAAAATAGCGAATGAATTTTAGCGACAAAAAATTCAGTCGCTAACTATCAGTAACAGAAAATTTGTCTTTCACACTAGCGACCAAAATAGAGACTGAAATTTTGAACCTTGAAACTAAATTTTAGCGACCAAAATTTTAGTCGCTAACTATTTTTTAGTTACATAATTTAGTTTTCTTTAGTAATAAAAAAAGAAAAATGTGAAATAGTTTTTGCATAAATTATTTTTTCTTTACGTGAAAGAAAATGTGAAATAGATAATAACTAATTAGAAGAAAAAAAAAGAGAAATAAGAAAAAGAGAAGTATGGAGTATCGCACTCGTGGATTTGAAATAGTCCCAGGCATGACCATGTTTGTCCTCACGTCAATTTTTTTTTCTTTCCATATTTACTCAAAGAAACCCTAAAACATGCTTTCTTTCTCAACCCAGAAACTCACGCTTTCCTTCTCAACCCAAAAACTCAACCTTTCTTTCTCAACACGATCAATTTTTTTCATCACCACAAACAATCATTTCCTCTTTCTTTCTCACTATCATTTCATCATGATTCACAATCGCGAAACCAACTAGTACAGATTTCATCTGTTGCTAACCATCCTCTCACCGCAATTCATCACAAAACCATCATCCGTTGCTAATCACCTCTCAAACCAACCTCCACAATTGCAACGTGAAGCCAACCGATTCTGTTAAACAGTTAAAGTGCAACTGTGACGTGAAACCCTCATTGTTTGTCGTCTCCTCGGCTATCGTGAACTAGAAGGTAAAGAATTTATTTTCTAATTTTTTTATTATGCTTCATTCTTTGTGTTTTTTTATGTGACCTAATCATTTTGAACTTATTTAACTAAAGGGGGTAAAAAAATTCTAAAAATGATTCAATTGAGAATATTTTTGTTCGTAATCATTTTTTTTTACTGTTTATGCATTATTCTCAGTTGCTGGATTCTAATGCATATTGATAGGTAAATCAGTAATCAATATATCTTATTGATTCTTTTTTTTTTTTTGCAAGGTTTTAAACTAGGACTATCCATCACTTTTCAGGTTTTGACATTTTCATTCAAAGGTATGTTGAAACTCTATTATTTTCTTCGTTTACCAAAAAATAATAGTTTGAAGGAATTAATTTATAATGAGGAGGGCGTTGGTTGGCTTAGTGAAGCTCAAGCCATCCGCAACTACGGCGTGAAGCTCTCATTGTTTTTCGTCTCGTCGGTTATCGTGAACCAGAAGGTAAGGAATTTATTTTCTAATTTTTTTATTATGCTTCATTGTTTGTGTTTTTTGCAGTGACATAATCATTTTGAACTTACTTAACTAAATGGGGTAAAGAAATTCTAAAAATGATTCAATTGAGAGTGTTTATATTTGTCGATTTCTATTGGGTTTTCCATGTATTTTTTAGTTACCAAAGACATGTTATTGTTATAGTTTGGTAATAATTTTTTTTATTACTGTTTATGCATTATTCTCAATTGTTGGATACTAATGCATATTGATAGGTAAATCAGTAATCAATTAAATTTTTTTTTTTTTTTTGCAGGGTTTAAATTACGAGTATCCAACACTTTTTAGGTTTTGACATTTTCATCCAAAGGTTTATTGAAACTCTATTATTTTCTTTCCTTATGAAAAAATAATAGTTTGAATTAATTAATTTATATTGAGGAGGGGGTTGGTTCGCTTAGTGTGCTTTGTTGAGCATTTGATAAATGTAGTGTGATGAATTTGATTATGTGCTATGGATTTGATTAAAATTGATTTGAAGTGAAGTGATTTATGTTTAAATGTTTTTGTCTTAAAGCAAGTTTAGTGTAAAACTTAGTGTGAATTTATAACAAAATACAAAAGTTAATTTTTTATCGCTTATGGTCAAAATCTATGACACCAAGAATGTATACACACAATGAAGAGCTATTCAAATATTTTCTTGTAGGACTCACTAGCTCTTTGAAATCTTCCTCAAACCCTTCCATTATCTTTAGTTTAATTTAGCAGGTACATAACTATATAAGGTAAAATAGCAAGAAAGAGATACTTGTATAAGAGAGCGACACGTTTGCGTATATTTAATATTTGTTTGTTTTCTATTCTTTTTAATTGTTGGTATACGACATATTGTGGAAATTCGAATGTATAATATATGTGTTAGCATTTGCAGTGTTTCTATTTTGCTAGTTATTATGAAATTTATATACAAAATAGCAAATTAACAAGAGTTATACAATACATTGCATATATAAAAGTGTTCAATGTAGTACAAAATTATGAGTATTTTATATAATAGATTAGTATTTTGTATTAGATTTTTTTAACTATGAACTTAAGTCCTAATATTTCGAATTCCAACATATCTTCACAAAAATTGTTAAATCCGAACAATATCAATATAGTTAATTAAGTCAAATCTTATTGACTTTTTTTTTTCTCATTTAGTGCACTAGTGTAGACTATATATAGTGGGAAGCACACCTTTATTGTATTGAAAAAAACAATGTGAACTACAATTTAACACTTTGTGTCTGTCACAACTAATAAGACTCCTAATTTATCAACAGTTTCTTGTGCAAAACTATATTCTCGGACCTGGTTTATCATAGTCATGGTTCTAAATTGTGGTCTACAGTCACAACTATGACTGCAATATAACAGCTTTAGCGGTCTATGCAACGCCATCTCAACCACAATAGCAGCCACATCGTCTACATTTGACCACAATCTTAAATCAGAATCGTAATGTCTCGCACCATTAACTCATATTTATCCCTTATGTTTCAACCATATATTTTCCATTTCTATTAATTTAACACATATCTTCAACTTTGTTAACTATAAATCATTTTGCAGGTATCCATAGTAGTATTGAATTTCAGCCAAATGTGGGCACTTTACTGTCTTGTGCGGTTGTATAACATTACTCATGAGAGACCTCAACCAATAAAGCCACTTGTAAAGTTCATCAATTTTAAGGCTATATAGTGTTTGCTACATGGTGGCAGGGTGTACAGTTAGAGTGCTACCCAATGAAGGAAAATTGCAAACTGGCATGCAGGATTTCTTAATTTGTATAGAGGAATTTCCTATTACTCAGCACTTTATAGGCATTATGTAATTTCCTAATTCTTAATTCCTATTTTTTACCTCTACTATAAGTTATTTGTTCAATTATTTAATTTTAGTGTTTGGCTTCTTACTCAATCTATTTACCTCTTTAAACTTTATGTTGTTAATTTCTAAGTTTTTGTCTTCTTACTCAATCTGTTTAGTTCTACTGTTAATTACTAATTTTCTAATTTTTTTATTATGCTTCATTCTATATAGGCATTATGTAATTCTGGAATAGCAAGGAGGCTGGGCAATTTTCATGTACAAGATATAATGCTAAGTATTCGATTTTTTATTAAAGGTAATTTTTTTTATTATGCTTCATTTTGTATAGGCATTCGACAAATAATCATTAATTATCTCATATCAAACTTCAATTCTATATAGGCATTATGTAATTCTGGAATAGCAAGGAGGCTGGGCAATTTTCATGTACAAGATATAATGCTAAGTATTCGATTTTTTATTAAAGGTAATTTTTTTTTTATTATGCTTCATTGTGTATAGGCATTCGACAAATAATCATTAATTATCTCATATCAAACTTCATTTTGTATAGGCATTATGCAATGAATCATTCTGTAATTCTGGAACAACATGTTAAACTGCATACTATCTATGAAAATACAAATGTATACATGTGCTTAGGAACTATGACGGTTAATTACTCAAATGGTTTATTTTATTTTTCTTCTTGGTAGATGTTTAATTTTAAAAATTGTTAATTATAATGTATAGTCTTTTCTTAATGAATCATAGAATATGGATATTTGCAAACGTCGTAGTTGGATGTATAATAGGCTAAATTCTAGTTTAAAGGGGTATACTGATGCATTTCTAATAGGGGAGTATATGGTCACGGAATGGAATCTACTGTATTATTATGGAGACCATATTATCGTGGGTCATGTTCTTCATCAACCGAGTGGGTTCAAAGACATGAATTTGAAGAAATGAAAAATGAAATAGATCAACAATGACATGAATTTGAAGAAATGAGAAATGAAAGAGATCAACTTCAAGAGAAATTGACTAATACAAACAGAGAAGTTGAGCGCAACAACCACTTGATAAAACAACTGATGAATAGCTTGAACTTTAAACCCATGCGATATACTAGAGATCAAATTCATGAAGATGGGATTGGTGATAATGATGCTCGTAATCATGATGATGAAGAGTTAGACGAATAGTGATAAGTTAATGTAAAGAACTAGTATATTACAATTTGTTATAACTAAAAATATTATTTTTAAACTAAAATTTTATCTTTATTACTTTTATTGTTCTTTTGGACATTAAAGTAAATTATAAAAAACGGTAATATTTAGAGACATAATTGGTGACCAAATATTTAATAAAAATAACAATTTATGTCAAAAATTTCTTCTCTAAATCGGTCGCTAATGACATAGAAATTAATTTAAAGTGGTTGTTAAATCAATCTCAAACTTTAGTCACTAATCCAGTCTCAAAAATCGGTCACAAAATTAAGCCACAAAGTCGGTCTCAAAATCTGGCCACCAAATCGGTCTCTAAATTACGTCGTTGTTTTGGTCGCAACAGCTAGCGACTAGCAGTTTTCCAACGAAATTTAATAGGTCGCTAATTCGGTTTCTACTAGCAACAATGACCTATTTTTAAACATTAGCGACCGATTTTAGTCACTAAAGGCGATATTTCTAATAGTCACGCAACACACGTTTACATCGACTGTCGCGTATATGTGTCTTGGGTTGAGTTGAGGGGATCTATGAGGAAATGGTCAATTTGAATTGTCCGTCCAACGGGATGGTGGCAAAATATCAAACCTCATAACCAAGTACTTCAGAGTTAGAATGATATCAAATTGTGAAGTAGAGTCTAAGCTCATGCATAATACCGCATAGATGATGTGGCGATAATAATTTTCCTTAGAGGATGTGACGATATGACGATATATTGATTTTACTTAGTGGTTTTTACATTATAATATGATATTATTTCTCTTGAGTATTTTGATATATCACGATGTGTTTTGATACGGTCTATATGATTGTTTATGTGTTCTTCTAACGTATATTACACTAATAACATGATTTCAAAACTCATCTCCTTGGTTGTTTGTTTTTGACTGACTTGGCCCGCTGTTTGTGAAATTATAGTTGTTACAGGTTAATGAGTCTTGAAGTTCAAGTTTGGGAGGAACCCCGCTTTGATAAGTGATACCGAGAATAAGGGTTGTAATTTGCATTTTACTTATTTAATTTGAAAAGACTTTTTGTATGAAAACTTTATAAGTGTTAATACAAAGGCACACCTAAGAGGGGGTGAATTAGGTGTTTAGAAATTTTCAAGATTTTAGAGAGTTTGTGGATTATTTTTCTGATTAGGATTAGTGTATAGAAAAACTTGTAACTAACACAAAAATAAAGAACACAATGATTTATCCTTGTTCCTCTTTCAAACCAATGGTACATCGAGTCCTCTTTCTAATCTCTAAGACTTATGTTACAAACTTCTAACAATCTGTCTAAGATAGCCCACCACTATCCTAGTTTACAATACTTGAAGAAAGCACACCACTTTCCTCAATTTACAGAGTAACTTGAATGATTTTACAACAATGGTTTTGACTGAAATCAAGAGGGTATAACAGTTGATGCTTTCTTGTATTTGGCTACAGCCTAAGTTGAGTCGAATATACTTTTGTAACGTTCAAATTTTTCAAACAATTTATGCTTGTATTTGAATACAGATCCATATAGCCGAATACAAATGACTAAAATTTGCCTCTGACTTGGTTTTGTATTCGGTTACATCATGTTGTAGTAGAATATAGATGTGAAAATTTTTGCTACTAACTTGGGTTTGTATTCGGCTACAACAAGTTGAATTCGAATACCAATGTGCAATTTTTGCTCCTGACTTCATCGGTACTCGGCTACACATATATGTAGGTGAATACAACCTTGACTTTTGTAAAAAAAATTATTTCCAAACATTGTTCATGCAATTTGACACTTTGAAAATTCTTTTGATGCATATGTGATCATAGCATTTGGGCACATGTTTCTACCTTTTTAGTTTGGTATTTTAAAAGCTATTTATAGCTTAGAATAATATTTTTAGCTTGTTTCTAAACGTTGGGTCGAATTTGAGTTATAATTTTATTATTTTCATTTTGACTCATGCTCACTCTGTAGGTCATAACTTGAGCTCTAGATATCAGATTGACGCATATGAACAGGCGTTGGAAAGCTAAAAATCAGAGCTACAACTTTTGTGTTGGAATAAAAGCCCAATGCCGAACTTTAATGTCACTAATTTGCAGATTTCGTAATCTGGATTTTTGTAATAATTTTAATTATCGGATCACTTGTTTTTAAACCCTAAACCCTAAAGCCCAATATCGAGTACTATATATTGGCAGTTTTGTTTCTTGTCACAAGATGAAATATTAGGATTCAGATTGCTACAAGAAATAAACAATTTTTTATTTTAATTTCATGGAAGGCTAATTTTATAAGATTAACCCTCAAGTTCAGAGTTTCATCAACACTTTGAGATTCAGGTTACACTGTCAATTTCGACTCATGATTCTATTCTTGTTTATTTGATTATATCGATATTCTGATTGGTAAAATTGAATTTCAATAGGATCGATTAAATTTATTTGACAGAATTTGGTTTCGGTTTATAATTTAATTGAATTATAATTTTGCGATGCTTGATCATTAATTGTAATATTTTGATGATTGTGATGCTTAATCCAATCAAAGAAATCGAATTCACATAGGATTGATTACACTTGTTGTTGGACTTTAGTCCTCTTAATCCTAATTTTGACATAATTAACAAACATACAATGTTCATACATCATATGATAAATCTAACATTTTAACTGAGGAAGATTTCAGGAACAACAACTCAACCCTACACACTTGAGACAAATTGCTTGGAACTCAAGAAATCAACAAAAGTTGAATATTCACGGAGTAAATCGATTAAGAAATCGATTTCATAAAAAGGGTTGTAAGGATACATACTGTTTGTGGTTACACAATCGATTAGGCAATCGACTGGCACAATCAGAAATAAAAATTGTGCAAGTCAGTGGCAACCTGATTTACAGGCTAATCGACTGGCAAATCGATTGTGCACATCACAAAGTAAAAACTGATTGAAACAAATTGATTGGAAAATCGATTGGGAAAGTCACAGGGACAATCCATTTTCTAGGCTAATCGATTGGCAAATCGATTGCTTAGATAATATTTGAAAAGTAACATGACATGTGACAAACACAATCGATTGGACAATCTATTGTGAGAATTTCAATTATGTTAAGTTTGGTATCAATCGATTGGGAAATCGATTGAACTAAACAACTAGTAAGAACTTTTCAGGAAAATACTACCAAATCGATTGGCACTCCGATTAACATGAAATTAGCTAAGTTCCTGTTTTAAACACAATTGATTGGCAAATCGATTGACACAAATATTTGAAATCACAGGAAACTCTTAGTTTGTGGCCAAATCGATTTTGTGTATTTGTAAATCGATTATGTGACTTAGTAAATCGATTAAGTAATCGATTGGTGTGACTTTATTATTGAAACAAAACACCTGACATCAATTATGCAATCGATTCATATAAGTCTGCACATAATTTACTGAAAAGTGTTTTTAATAGAATCGATTGGCAAATCGATTGGTTTGTATAGTTTCAAGATTCAAGAAAAACAAGACTCGCGATAATCGATTGACAAATCGATTAGGCCTGTTTTATCACTTTAATGAATCGATTGGTAAATCGATTTATTAGTTGTTTTTCAGAAACTATATAAACAGTTTTCAACCATTCTCTCAATAACACAT
>NC_021162.2:26817338-26817555 GCF_000331145.2 Cicer arietinum | reverse complement strand
AAACACTCATTGAACAACCAGATTCGTGTGAGATACATTGATCAAGATTGAAGACACTTTTTGTACTTCTTTTATTTTGTTTGTAACAAATACTCTGTAAAGAAACGATTGTGAAAAATCCAGCTAGAAACTGGTGGCAATCTTCTTGGGTGAGAGGCCTCATCAAGAAGGAGCTGAACTTGATCTTGTGTGAGTCTGCTGAGTGACTGCAAGGATC
>NC_021162.2:26815096-26816960 GCF_000331145.2 Cicer arietinum | reverse complement strand
TTGAAAATGGACCCTACATACCCAAAATTGCTGGAACAAATGACTTGATGATCCCCAAGCCCAGAGCCGAATGGTCTGAGGACGATAAAAAGAAGGTAGGTTATAATGCTAAAGCTAAGAATATTATAACATCTGCTTTGTGTGCAGAAGAATTCTTTAGGGTATCAAACTGTAAATCAGCAAAGGAAATGTGGGAAATTCTTCAAGAAACACATGAAGGCACTACAGACGTGAAAAGAGCTTGTGTAAATACACTTATGCATGAATACGAATTGTTTAGCATGAAGAAAGATGAATCTATAAGTGATCTACAAACGAGGTTTACACACGTTATAAACAACCTTCATGCCCTGGGAAAACAGGTGGAGAATGAACAGCAGCTCGGAAAGATCATGAGGTGTTTAACCAGAGAATGGCAGCCCAAAATAACTGCTATTGCTGAATCGAAAGATCTGGCAAAAATGACCACTGCAACACTATTTGGAAAGCTCAGGGAGCACGAAACGGAGTTGCATAGACTAGATGAGTCAGAGCAGGATAGCAGGAAAAAGAAAGGACTATCTTTGAAAGCCCAAACGCATCAATCAAAAACTGAACAAGAAAGTTGTTCAGATGAATCAAGCAGTGAAACTGATGAAGAGCCTGAGATTGGTTTACTTGTCAAGAAGTTTAAGAAATTTCTGAAAAAGAAAGACAACAAATTCAGAAAGCCATCCAGTTCTAAGACTAGTGACAACAAGACAATCACATGTTATGAGTGTGGCAAAACAGGTCACATAAAGTCGGAGTGTTACAAGTTGCAGAACAAAAATAGAACTACAAAAACAAAAGGCAAGGAACCAATCACCAAAACCAGAAAAGCTTATGTTGCATGGAATGACAACGAAGAATCCTCTGCCTCTTCGGATGAAGAAGAAGCGAATTTGTGTCTCATGGCATATACCGACTCAGAATCAGAAAATGAGGTTAGTTCACAATCTAATCCAACTTATGATGAATTGCAAGAAGATTTCAATGAACTGCATGATGAGTATGTGAATTCTATTAAACAATTGATAAGTACAAAGAAAATGTTTGAGCAAATGAAAAATGATCATAAAGAAATGGAAAATTTGTATGAACAACTGAAAAAGGATTCACATGACAAATCTGCAAGATGCATTGAACTTGAAAAAAATGTTGCATCATTAAAATTTGATTTATTGAAGTTTGCTAATAGTAAAGATAAACTGGTTTAGGATATAAACCCAATATGCATGTTAAAAGAAATAACAATAGATATGGTATTGGTTATATGCAAACCAGAAATGTCAAACATGGTCAGAAATTTGCTATTTCAAAGAGTATGTGTAACACCCCGTTTTTCAAAGCGAGGGTATATTTTTTTTTTTCAAAAGTAATTAAAAACAAACAATGAATTAAATCATGAAATGCCTTTGGATAAATAATTGAGTCATTATAATTTACAAGCAGCGGAAAAGTTTCTCCAATTATAAATCCAAAACATTTACACAACAACAAATGGTACATGGAAACCATTCAAATAAGATGTCAAACGGACAATATTAGTATAAGTACAGTTTTCCAAACTAAAAATACTCCAATCCAAAAAGAAGGACACCTAGTCCCTATACATCATCCTAATCTGATCATCCTACCAAAAAGCTATACACCCTGAGTGATCTCCACGCGCCCCGTGAGATCCTCCTAACGTAACTGCAGTCAAGCGTTCCCATCTCCATTCCCGTCCGTAGGGTACGAACCGGTAGGACCGTCCTGACTCTCATCTGAGGGCAAAGCCCAGATTTCCACAATAATTGTAAAGGGTCACCAACCAAAAAAAATAACAGTTAACACATAACAA
>NC_021162.2:26785316-26811371 GCF_000331145.2 Cicer arietinum | reverse complement strand
TAGATTTTAATTCTTTGCCAAGTACTATATGCTGCTTGTTATCTAATTCAGATGAGACCTTGTTATGGCATAAACGTATAGCGCATATTCATATAGATCATTTGAATAGACCTGTTAGCAAACAACTAGTTATAGGTCTCCCTAATAAGAAGTTTACTAAGGATAGACTGTGTGATTCCTGTGAGAGAAGAAAACTGGTTAAGACTCCTTTTCCCTCTATCGATATGGTTAGAACAAATAGAGTTTTGCAGTTAGTTCACATGGACCTTTTTGGACCTGCTCAAGTGAAGAGCTTTGGAGGTAACCTTTATGGATATGTGTTGGTTGATGACTATTCAAGGTTCACATGGACATATTTTCTGGCTCACAAGTGTGAGGCATTCTCAACTTTTAAGAAATTTGCTGCTTTGGTTCAAAATGAGAATGACCAGAAAATTGTATCAATTAAAAGTGATCATGGAGGTGAATTCCAAAATGATTATTTTCAAACTTAAAGTTATAGACAAAACAACATTAAGCATTTAAAGAAAATCACATAAATTATAGCAGCAAACTACATGTTATCATCCTTTGGATTTTGGATTTGGTCACTCTTGAAGGACATGCCATTTAGTACATTCAACAGAAACTCATGGTTCTGGTCAAGGGTTCTCTCAATGTTTTGGAATATGTTGTTAATGGATATGTCCATAGTTTGAAATTTTTTAGTGATGAAGGTTTGAATGGAGTTGAGCTTGTCCATTACCATGCGATTTGAAACGTGATCATCGTCCGATGGCGCTTATTTTGCTTCTTCTTCATCCTAGGCATCCATAGATGATTAGCCAAGATCTCTTTTATGGATATAAGCCTCAAGTTGCTCGCTCCATACAATCTTCATATTGGGCAGCACATTCAAGTCTAGCACATTTTCTTTTAAAGGTGTATACATTACTTCACCTGAAAAGGCCACATGAAAATGATTCAAAATCTTGGTGATCTCTTTTGCATATGGAAAACCTAAGGCATTCTTGGAAGGAAAGATAACAGACCTGGCAAAATATGACCAATAGAGATCAGTTCCTTCTAGCATAAAGAACATAATCTAAAGCCCAAATTCAGTCATTTGAGAATAATTTCCTGCCTTTAGAACCAGAATGTAACTGGGAAAATAATGTTGCAGCCTATTTTCAACGGTTAAATTTCCAAAACCGTACCGTTGCCTAGAAAATTCAGAACAAGCATGTGCCCATTTTCTTTCTATGGTGTTTTTGTCAAAATGACACAATGATACAAAAGCATCATATTTTTTTCCACATTTTCCCACTCATACAAATTTTCAGGCCTAAGTTTCTGACCTTCAAATGGTAACTGCATAATTTCTCCAATTGTTTGAGTATCTAACTCAATCTATTTTCCTTTTACGATACCAGCTTAATTCCTTTTTTCTTAAGGTTGTAGTAAAACGCCCTAACTAAGTCAGCAAAGATTGGGTGAATGAAGTAATTTGGACAGATCTGCAACATTGTCTTTTTGAGCCCTCCTTTTTGAAGGGCCCACTGAAGAATGCTTGGTTCGGGAACCTCGTTTCAGTGCATCCATGGTAAAGATTGAAGAAGATGAAGTTTTCAGATTTGGGAATTTATTTTTGGGATTTAGGGTTTTGATTTTGAGTTGGGAGTAATCTTAGATGCAATTGATGATAGTGTATAGATTTGGTAATGTTTGCATGTAAGATTGGTTGAAGTTTTGGAGTAATGGAAGTGGATGAAAAGTTGTATTCGGCTATTGAAGTTTTAAGAAAATGACCTAAAAACGCGAAAACACATATATATAGGGAAAAATTCAAATATGTATTTGGCTACACTCTGGTTGTAGTCGAATACAAAAATGTCTGGAAACGTGTATTCGAATACAGACTACGTGTATTCGGCTACGATGAAAGAAATTTTTTTATTTTTTTTAAGTCGAAATTTTTTATGAAAGACAATATTTAAAAGACATAAGCATGTTGAGAAAGCACATATTCATCCTTCAAATATTCAATTATATCAATTGATCATGTGAAGATTCAAGATTTTGAAAAGAAGTGACTTACAAAGTATCAATACCTTGTATTAGGGATAATTTTTTTTTAGAATTCCAAGTTCTCTTCGTATCTTATAGAATGAATCTTTAGGCAAAGGCTTGGTGAAGATGTCTGCTAGTTGATTATGTGTATCCACAAATGTAACTTCAACATTTCCCTAGAGAACATGATTGCACAGAAAGTGATGGTGTATGTCTATATGTTTGGTTCGAGAATGCATGATTGTGCTCTTTGTGATATTGATAACACTGGTATTGTCACATCTTAGAGGGATGCATTCGAGATCAAGTCCATAGTCACATAACTACTTCTTGAGCCATAGAATTTGTGCACAGCAACTGCATGTTGCTATTATTCTGCTTCAGCAGTGCTTAGAGCCACACATGCTTGCTTTTTACAGGACCATGACACTAACGCATTACCTAAGATATGGCCAATCACGCTTGTGCTTTTCCGATATGTTTTACATCCTACATAATCAAAATCAGAACAACCAACAAGACACCATAAGCCAACATTGGTTATTCCTTTCAAATATTTCACTACTCGCTTCACTACTGGAATATGTGATTCCTTAGGATCATCTTGAAACCTTGCACATAAATAGACAATGAACATAATCTCTGACCGACTGGCCGTTAGATATAAAAGAGAACCAATCATACCTCAATATTTATATATATATATATATATATATATATATATTGATTTACCAGATTCATATTTATCTACATAAGTTCCAGAGTCCATAGGAGTTGCACTTTCTTTACTGTTGTCTATCTGAAACCTCTACAATAGTTCCTTACAGTACTTCGCTTGGTTGATCCAAATATAATATCATCAACGTAGATTTGAACAAGTAAAGTGTGATCGTTAATCCTTTTAATGAATAATGTCTTATCAACTTTACCCTTTTCAAATCCCCGTTCACATCAAAAGTTACTTAGCCTATCATACCAAGCTCTTGGAGCTTGTTACAAACCATAAAGGGCTTTCTTTAATTTGAAGACATGTGAATGACTCTTAAGTATTCAAAGTCGGGTGGTTGTTTGACATACACTTCTTCATTAATGTAACCATTTAGAAAAGCACTCTTGACATCCATATGAAATAATTCAAAATCCACAGAGCAAACATAAGCAAATAATAATCGGATTGCTTCTAACCTTGCTATAGGAGAAAATGTTTCATCAAAGTCGATTCCTTCTTTTTGGTTGTATCCTTGAGCAACCAACCTTGCCTTGTTTCGAAAAACTATACCATTTTCATATAGTTTATTCCTAAACTCCCATTTGGTACAAATGATGTGTTTCGTGCCAGGATTTGGAATAAGTTTCCCATATGTTGTTTCTTTCGAAATGGTTTAGTTCTTCTTGCATGGCAAGTATCCATTGATCGTCCTTAAGTGCTTCACCTACCTTAGGAGGTTCTATTTGAGAGACAAATGCCATATTCAAACAAGCATCTTGGAGTTTGAGCCTTGTAGTAACTCATTTGTTGATATCACATATAATGTTGTCAATGGGGTGATCTCGATGAGTTATCCATTCTTAAGGGAGATCATTATGTTGATCTTGCTGCTCAATATTGACTTCATTCTTTTGAATTGATTGATCAACTTGATTATCTTTGCTTATATCATCACTTATAAAATCACCATCATCACAAGAGATATTTTTATCCTCTTTCAAATTAATCAAATGATACATGCATAAATTCATCTACTAACAAAGTTCTTTTACTAAAAATTCTAAAAGTTTTACTAGATAAGGAATAACCAATAAAGATACCTTCATCGGCTTTCTCATTGCATTTTCTAAGATTTTCCTTACCATTATTCAGCACAAAGAATATGTGAAAGTGAGAGATGTTTGGCTTTCTACCTTTATAGAGTTCATATGGAGTCTTCTTTAGGATTGGTCGAATTATTACTCGATTGGATACATAACAAGCTATACTTACTACATATGTTCAAAAGTATTTTGGTAAACTTGAGTCGCTTAGCATGGTCCTTGCAAGATCTACCAATAATCTATTATTTCTCTCAACAACTATTTTGTTAATGTGTTCTTGGTGCAGAAAAGTTATTGAAGATTCCATTTTATTCACAATACTCTACAAAAGAAGCATTTTGAAATTCTCCTCTTTAATCACTTCTTATAAATACAACTTTGGTTGTTTGGCATAATTTTTAAATGCTTTAACAGCTTCATTTTTATTTGCCAAAAATAAGGTTCAAGTGAACTTTAAGAAATCATCAACAATTACTAGTCCATATGAATTTCCACCAAGACCTTTAGTTCTTGATGGACCAAACAAGTCCATACGTATCAATTGAAGTGGTCTTGAAGTTGATACAATATTCTTGGGTTTGAAGGAAACCTTACTTTGATTACCCTTTTGACAAGCATCACCTAATTTGTCCTTAATGAATTTCATCTTTGGTAAGCCTACAACAAGTTCATGCTTGACTAACTTGTTTAAATGATCCATATGGATATGTGCAAATCTTTTATGTCATAGTCATGCATCATTGTTGTCACTTACCATAAGACATTTCATTCTCAAAGATTAATTATCAAGATTAAATAATAAAAATATTTTTAAAACGCTTGCCAACAAACTGGATTTTATTTGATACCTCATTTTGGATAATGCATTCATCTTTATTGAAAGCTATTTTGTAACCCTTGTCACAAAGCTGGGTAATGCTAATAAGATTGTGCTTTAATCCATCAATATATAGAACATCTTCAATTGAATGAGATTGGGCTGCACCAACCTTTCCAATGCCCAAAATTTTACCATTTGTCATTATCTCCATAGATCACATAGCCTTTTGATTCAAGAGTAAGTGCTGAAAATTTTGTTGTCACCGGTCATGTGTTTTGAACAACCGTTATCCAAGTACCACATATTAGAGGTGCCTTTTATGCATTCTTACAAAATAAGATCATAGTTTGTTAGGTACCCAAAGTGCTTTGAGTCCTTGAGAATTAGTACCTTTCTTGAATCACACATAATGCCCATCTAGAACACCAAAATTCCTAAAATGACAGCATTAGGTGTGTGGCCATTTAGACCACAATAAAAGCATGTAGAAATATATTTACTTCTGTATTTAGGCATATGAGATTTCTTTTGAACATAATTCTTCTTAGAATAATGATGATCATTTTGCACAATTATAACTTTCTCTTTGTTGGATTGATCATTTGCCATAACAAAGATGATTTTATTAATACTTGGTTTATCAAATTTTGAATAACCAAGGCCACTCTTGTCATTGGAATATCTTTTCATATTAAAAATATTTTCTAATCCAACTTGTCCCTTTTCATATCTTTTAGTGACTCTATTTAGTTGGACAATTTTACAAGAAAGAGAATCATACATATTACATGTAAAATTTTGTTTTAATTTTTCAAAGTATTTTTCCATAGTGTCAATTTACTCTTTAAGAGATGAAATTTGTTTCTTTTGAGTTGACACTGTTTTGCACATAATTTTACATTCCATAAGTAATTCTTTTATTGCATTTTGAGCATCGTTAAACTCAATAAGCAATTCATTATTATGAGAAGAATCTTTGTTAATAACTTCTTCTTCTTTGTCGCATTGGTGTGATGCCATCAAAGCAACATTTGCACATTTGTTACTTTCCGAATATGAGGATGAACTGACTTCATTATCCTCCCATGCTATATAGGCATTTTTGAATTCTTTCTTCATGAGAGCACTTTTCTTGACAATATAAGGACACTCCGATTTTATGTGTCCTTGCTTGCCACACTCAAAAAAATGAAGTTTTGATTTGTAGTGGAGACAACCTTCTTCCTGAAAGTTTTCCTTTTCTTAAAAGTTTTATCGTTTTGAAGGAACTTACTAAATTTCTTTACTAGGAAGGTGATGTTCTCATCTCCATCTCAGTTCTCATCCTCTATTTGTTCTCTTGACTCCATTTTCAAGGAAATGCTATTTGGCTCTTTTTCTAGAATTTCATTCTTTTCTAGTCTTCCAAGTTCAATCTCATGTTCTTGGAGTTTTCCGAAAAGTTCAGAAAGAGACATCTTTGACAGACTTTTCTTTTTTGAAATTTCCCTTACTTTAGGTTGCCACGCCCTTATTAATGATCTTATAACTTTAAGATTCAATTCATCACTAGTGAAGACCTTGCCAAGTGTCGTCAAGTGGTTGGTCAGATGAGAAAATCCTTCCTGCAAGTCCAGAATAGGTTATCTGGGCTGCATTCAAAACAGTTCATATTCTTGAGATAAAGTATTAAGTTTAGAATATTTTATCTCAATTGTTCCTTCATGGGTTATTTCAAGAGTTTCCCATATTTCTTTGGCAGTTTTGCAATGAGACATGCGGAAGAACTCGTACATTCCAAGTACCGATTGTAACATGTTTTAGGCCTTTTTGTAAAACAACAGTTTCCCTTTTGTCATCATCTCTCCATGAGGCTTTTATCTTTATTTCCTCTTTATTGTTGATGATTGTCTTTAGGACATAGGGGCCATTTTCTATTGCATCTAAAATATCATCTCCTTGTGCCTCAAGATATTCATGCACAAGTCTAACTCTAAGATAAGTACAAGTATATTTCCACAAGTGATTTTCCACTATTGTTAGAATAAGTACAAATCTAACTCTAAGACTTTTGTTACAAACTTCTAACATTCTGCCTAAGATAGCACACCACTATCCTAGTTTTCAATACATGAAGAAAGTACACCACTTTCCTAAATTTACACAATAACTTGATGATTTTACAACAATGATTTTGATTGAAATCAAGAGGGTATAACAGTTGATGCTTTCTTGTACAATGATAACAGTCTAATATAATTTCAAGTACAACATAGAATTTTTCTCAATGATATGACAATGTAAACCATGTACTTTAAATATGAAAGTATTTCTTTGAATAATTCACAAAATATTTCAGAAAGTTTGTTCAAAGTTGTTCTAAGATTCTTGTAACACCCTGTTTTTCAAAGCGAGGGTATATTTTTTTTTTTCAAAAATAATTAAACTAAAACAGAGAAATAAATAAAGAAATGCCTTAGGATAAATAATTGAGTCATTATACTTTACAAGCAGTGGAAAAGTTTCTCCAAATATAAATCCAAAACATTTACACAACAACAAATGGTACATGGAACCCATTCAAATAAGATGTCAAACTGACAATATTAGTATAAGTACAGTTTTCTAAATTAAAAATACTCCAACCCAAAAAGAAGGACGCCTAGTCCCTATACATCAACCTAATCTGATCATCCTACCAAAAACTATACACCCTGAGTGATCTCCACGCGCCCCGTGGGATCCTCCTATCGTAACTGCCGTCAAGCGCTCCCATCTCCATTCCCGTCCGTAGGGTACGAACCGGTAGGACCGTCCTGACTCTCATCTGAGGGCAAAGCCCAGATTTCCACAATAATTGTAAAGGGTCACCAACCGAAATTAACAGATAACACATAACATTTAAGTTTTAAATGCACAAAATAACCTTTCAACTAAGCATGCACCTTAAAAGGATTTTCCATATGCTAAAAGTTCATACAATGCTTGCCAATTAACAATGAACTCAAAATAAAGTTCTCAATCCATCAAGTAATACATAACTGACCAAAGCATTGATAAATCAATTGAGCAATCGATTATCTAACTCAAAATAAGGACTTTTGCTGAGCCAATCGATTGCCAAATCGATTTGGTCAGTTCTGCTGAGTTTCTGCATGACCAAATCGATTTCTAAGTCGATTTTGTCAGTTCTGATGAGTCCCTGGGTTGCCAAATCGATTTCCAAATCGATTTTGGCAGTTTTGCTGAGTTCCTGCCTCTCTGCCAATCGATTTCCAAATCGATTTCTTAAAAGATTTTGAAAGATATATTTATACAATCGATTGGCAAATCGATTAGGTTAAAATAGTGAACTTCCTGCAACTCATCCAATCGATTGGGAAATCGATTTCCCTCATCATTTTTCCAAAAATTCATAACTAACTCAATCACACTCACACACGATAGTCAATACATAACACTTAGCAATTCCAACACAATTACCACAACAATTCCAATTCAAACCACTCAATCATATACTTGATTCAAACACGACTCGTGTGCCAAGCACCCTAATGCAATGCGTATATGCCAAAATGCATGGACTCGGAATTCCAAACCAAAACCCTCCTCGAAGGGCCGTAAATCATAATTGTACCGCCTATCGCAGGCCAAAGTACCAATTACCGAGGTGCCACCTATCACGGGTCAGCACAATTTACTAAAAACGTAAATCGTAAACGTACCACCTATCACGGGTCAGTACAGTTACCATGGTGTCACCTATCACGGGTCAACACGATTTACTAAAAGAAAAAGCGGGAATCGTAAACGTACCGCCTATCACAGACCAGTACTGTTTACCGAGGTGCCACCTATCACTGGTCAGCACAATTTACTAAAAACATAAATCGTAAACGTACCACCTATCACGGGTCAGTACAGTTTACCAAGGTGTCACCTATCACGGGTCAACACAATTTACCAAAATGAAATGCATGAGCATACACAGTTCATTCACAACAGACGTTAAGCAAATGCAGATATTAAAAGATTCCCCATTTTTAATACCCATTTAACTTAAACGACTTTCACAACAAACATTAAGTAACCAAGAAATTAAGAGCTTCCCCATTCTTAACGCCCAGTTAACTTAAACGATTTTCAAAACAACATTAAATAAATAAGTCATTAAGAGATTCCTCATTCTTAATACTGATTTATCTTAATGATTTTCAAAACAAAACGTTAAGCAAACAGACATATTAAGAGATTCCCCATTCTTAATATACTTTTGACTTAAACGATTTCCACACAAAACATTCAGTAAACAAGACATTAAGAGATTCCCCATTCTTAATTCTCATTTTCTGAAACGATTTTCAAAAACAAACATTAAGTAATCGAGACATTAAGACATTCCCCTTTCTTAACGTCCAATTAACTTAAACATTTTCCTCAAACGCACATTAAGTAAACTGAGGTATTAAAAGATTCCCCATTTTTAATACTCGTTTAACTCTAATGGTTTTCAAATTCCACAGAAACAAACTCAAATATACTCTCACATTCAATCCATAATTCACACCAAAACACATCAATCAACAAACATCAAGTATGAACACGCCAAATACGACGAACACAAATCAACACAACATAACACCCAAATACATCAGACTTCATTTACTCATAATCATACACAAATGAGTTAAATTCATTTTCCACGAAACTTCCATCAATGTCGTCAAAACCTAACTCTAAGATTTTACCCACAGAACCTTAGATTCATTTTCCCTAAATCAATACATTCAACCCTAACAAATTCCTTTCCACACAACTACAGATAAGTTGCTAAATGCAAACTAAAAGTTTGGAAGGAGCCCTTACCTTAACGTTAGCTTTAACGTGGGTTTCCGGTACCGCGAGTAAAACCGGTAAAATCTTCGCTCGCAACGTCGCCTCCAAATTGGTCCCCTAGCACCGTAGCGTGGTAGTGAGCAACATTCCCTTCTAAATCTTCGCGAAATGAAGCTTAGACCTAGAAGAAACGGAGGGGTTTGTGTTTGAATCTCTAATATCGTTTTTCTTCGCTTTCGAATCAAAGAGGAAAAATGGAGTCGAGAAATCCTTGTTCTAACACTCACCCAACCTTGGGTTACTAGTCTTGAAGAAAAGAAAGCAACGAAAATGAAAATGGGAGAAGGAGGGAAAAATGGGTCGCGGGTGGCAGAGGAAGAAGATGGAAAATCGGATTTTCCTTCCTTTCTTTTTCTTTCCTTTGTTTTTTCCTTTCTTCCTTTTTCCTTCTTTCCTTTTTATATTCTTTTCTTTTCCTTTTCCTTCCTTCTAGTTTTCCTTTCTGTTTCCCTCCAAACAAACATATCTATATAATAAATATAACTTAACAAATATCTCAAAATATCTAGATATTTGTTAAATTACCATTTCACCCGTAACGTATTAAATTCTACGTAAAGGATTCACCGCACTTAATTCAATTTATTTATCGACGAGAAATTCTAATCGGCATCAAAATATCTTTTTGATTATAAAAACCCCAAAATATCATTAACTTTGGCTAAAAAGTCTCCGAGCCAAAATCCAAAATACACCAAAAATACATAAAGGGTACTTTAAAATTATGGGTCTTACAAATTACATCCTCGAAATCTGTAGTGAATAATAAGTGAACTATTATCTAGCTAACCACCATCAAGATTCAAACTTAGTATCCAAGGATATAATAAACATATATAAGATATTCATTAGTCATTTAAACACAATGTGTCAAAAATCACTTAACTTAGCATGATAGGCTAACATGGCACAATAAATCAATTAAACACATATCACGTTTATCACTCAATTATGAAAGAAAACACCATTGAGTTACTCACTATAATTTATATATAAAACATAACATATAGAATTAGTTATTAATAATTTAGTTCATTTAGTTAGGTTAAATGAAACACATTTCATGTACATTGTCAATTTCAACTATTTCTTTCAAATAAAATATTACTAGTTTTACTCCTTAAAATAAAGTTTAGATCTTATCACCAAACGTGCAACAAATTTAACATAAGTATAACAAAGAGATCAATTTTAAAATATTAAATACCTCTAACAACTTAATAACATTATAATAGATATACAATCAATCACTCTATAAAAACATACTTTATATATAATCAAGTAGAGAGAGAAAAAAAAGTCAATGATAGAGATGCTATTTTACAATAATATACATTTAATAATTAAAATTCATTCAATTGACATAAGCGATGAACATATTTTTCAACTGTTTAAAGAATAAAATTAAAAGGTACTTCTAAAAAAATAATGAGTTATTGTTGTCTCTTTTATCGATGATGAGTCATTGGAGTAGCTAGTCCCCCCTACTCATGGAGTCAATTAGTTAAAGCAACTATAACTGTAGTAATTCAAATTCAAACAAGGGTAGTTAAAAGTATCTTTAACGCAGTTCAGGAGTGCGAAGATGATGCCACAGCTCCTACTCCTTACTTCAAGTTAAAACTCACTTAATTACAAGTTCACAATAATTTATTTGTAATTTACAATTAGTTACAACAACAAAAGAAATGACACTTACATTAATATCAATCTACAATCGTAATAAACAAATATAGAATTATTGCACTTTTAAACACTTCCAACTACTTTAAACGCTATACACAAATTCCCAACACTTAGAAGATATGCTAGATAACAGATTCATATTCATATAATCATATACACATTCAAATAACTAGACCAATTATTTGGCATAATGATTCTATGTTTATTTAAGAAATCAAACACTAATTCTAAACTCATAACATATACTTACATGAATCCAACAATTCTTAATTTATGATAATTTTTTTTTTTTTTTTGGAGTTAATATTCGTCAGCTAAAAGTTAAAACAAGATAAAACAAACATTTTTTAACTATTAGATAAGATAAATAATTATTTACTTGAAGATACAATACGTTGCCAAACTAAATTCAATCAGATAGTGCATAAACCACTTTCAACATTACACAACATTATAAAAATTGAATTTTAGACATAAATTATTATAAAAAAAGTGTCACAAATCATTTAACATCATAAATAAAAAAACTAATAAAAATTCAAAACTCTTCCTTAAATTACTTTTCAGTAATTCACATGTCTAAATAAGAATAAATAAAATAAATCATATTTATAAATAAGGACTCTAAAAATCATTATTTTTTAATCTATATTTGAAAAGAAAATTTAGGTCATACATATAAATAGAGGAAAATTTTCCAACACATAAAAACTTCAAAAATAGTTTCAATTTATTTACTTATTTTCTCAAAACTATTACTATAACAAATCTTCTAGATTTTCTTAAAAACAACACATGGTGAACTTGGAGTAGATCCTTGGCTACTCTAAATTTTAAGTATCATAATTTATTTATTTTTATGAATCAAGACTTAAAATATTTCTTTTTTAAGACTTAAAATATTTCTTTTTTATTTACAATAAATCAACAACAATTAAGACTTAAAATATTTCTTTTTTTATTCTTTTATAAAATAAATCAACTTTAACTCATTCACAATTTGTTTTCTAAAAAGTCTAACTTTAAAATTCCATCAATCTTAAACATTCAAGAGTTAATACTGTTAATAATTTGAATTTCATACTATTTCAAAATCATGACTAAAGTTCTAAATTGATTTCAAAAGCAATATCAAAACATTAATCGTTTAGATACAACCATCAACGTACACTTTCAAGTTTTTAAAATTAAAATTCACGCTTTAAAATCGATTTTTTTTTAAGTTAGCACCTCTAATTTGTTTAACCGCCAAGGATTTTAAATTAAAATCCGTACTTTAAAATCCACTACCATCAACATTTTCAAGTGGTTTTCATTTTCGATAAAATCAAGTTATGTGCCAATATAAAAATGGAATGTAAAAATTTTATAAATATTTTTCAAGACAAGATTTTTAATTGATAATAACATCTACAACATTATCTTAAAACCAATAATGACAACAATCACAATTTTTTTTACATAGGCCAACATTAAATCAAAAATTAGAATTTTCTAGTTAAAATTAAAACTTTAAACATAAGAGATATATTTTCTATCTAAATCAAGATTTAGCAAGAAACATCATTTTTTTCTAAATTGGGTTTGAATAATAATAATAATAAATAATTTCTATCAAGTAATAGTCAACACATGAAGCCTTAAAGTTATATACTATAAGGAAATCAACGTTTCAGTCGATTAGTTATTAGATCAATCATTTTAAACAATTCGCATCATGACTAAATATTTGAAACTTATTAAAATCAAAGCCGAACTTTAAAACACAATGTCAAAAATAAACTCACACTTTAAACTTTGAATATACTAAATAAGTTCAAAGGGAATTTAAAATCACTAATAAAATATATTAATTAATCACGTTTACTAGTGAACAACTTACTAAAATTTCCCCCATAAAAACAAGTAGGTAAAATCTATCAATTCAATAATTAAGATAACCTCAATGAAATTAATAAACTGAAACATATAACTATTCAATCACAAACAATTATATTGTAACTATTCACTATAACAAGAAAGCATAAAATCATAGTTAAAAACTCAAGCCACAAGTCCAGTTAGTAGAGAATTAACTTAATCATATCAACAGTTCAAAATAATTCAAATTTTAACAAATAATTTCTTAGTATATTTAATCACAATCAGAGTAAGAAAATAGTAAATAGTTAATTAGTTACTTCAAAAATATGTACAATTATACAAAAATTTATAGGACATAACACAATAATATAACGGAAAAATTAAAAAATGATAGTTAAAAGTACCACCTATCACGGGTCAGTTCAGTTACCATGGTGTCACCTATCACGGGTCAACATGATTTACTAAAAGAAAAAGCGGGAATCGTAAACGTACCGCCTATCACAGACCAGTACTGTTTACCTAGGTGCCACCTATCACGGGTCAGCACGATTTACTAAAATGCGTAAATCATAAACGTACCACCTATCACGGGTCAGTACAGTTACCATGGTGTCACCTATCACGGGTCAACTCGATTTTCTAAATAGTAACTCGTAAACGTACCACCTATCACGGGTCAGTACAGTTACCATGGTGTCACCTATCACGGGTCAACTCGATTTTCTAAATAGTAACTCGTAAACGTACCACCTATCACGGGTCAGTACAGTTACCATGGTGTCACCTATCACGGGTCAACACGATTTACTAAAAGAAAAAGCGGGAATCGTAAATGTACCACCTATCACGGGTCAGTACAGTTACCATGGTGTCACCTATCACGGGTCAACACGATTTACTAAAAGAAAAAGCGGGAATCGTAAATGTACCACCTATCACGGGTCAGTACAGTTACCATGGTGTCACCTATCACGGGTCAACACGATTTACTAAAAGAAAAAGCGGGAATCGTAAATGTACCACCTATCACGGGTCAGTACAGTTTACCGAGGTGTCACCTATCACGGGTCAACACGATTTACTAAATAGTAACTCGTAAACGTACCACCTATCACGGGTCAGTACAGTTTACCGAGGTGTCACCTATCACGGGTCAACACGATTTACTAAATAGTAACTCGTAAACGTACCACCTATCACGGGTCAGTACAGTTTACCGAGGTGTCACCTATCACGGGTCAACACGATTTACTAAATAGTAACTCGTAAACGTACCACCTATCACGGGTCAGTACAGTTACCATGGTGTCACCTATCACGGGTCAACTCGATTTTCTAAATAGTAACTCGTAAACGTACCACCTATCACGGGTCAGTACAGTTACCATGGTGTCACCTATCACGGGTCAACTCGATTTTCTAAATAGTAACTCGTAAACGTACCACCTATCACGGGTCAGTACAGTTACCATGGTGTCACCTATCACGGGTCAACACGATTTACTAAAAGAAAAAGCGGGAATCGTAAATGTACCACCTATCACGGGTCAGTACAGTTACCATGGTGTCACCTATCACGGGTCAACACGATTTACTAAAAGAAAAAGCGGGAATCGTAAATGTACCACCTATCACGGGTCAGTACAGTTACCATGGTGTCACCTATCACGGGTCAACACGATTTACTAAAAGAAAAAGCGGGAATCGTAAATGTACCACCTATCACGGGTCAGTACAGTTACCATGGTGTCACCTATCACGGGTCAACACGATTTACTAAAAGAAAAAGCGGGAATCGTAAATGTACCACCTATCACGGGTCAGTACAGTTTACCGAGGTGTCACCTATCACGGGTCAACACGATTTACTAAAAGAAAAAGCGGGAATCGTAAATGTACCACCTATCACGGGTCAGTACAGTTTACCGAGGTGTCACCTATCACGGGTCAACACGATTTACTAAAAGAAAAAGCGGGAATCGTAAATGTACCACCTATCACGGGTCAGTACAGTTTACCGAGGTGTCACCTATCACGGGTCAACACGATTTACTAAAAGAAAAAGCGGGAATCGTAAATGTACCACCTATCACGGGTCAGTACAGTTACCATGGTGTCACCTATCACGGGTCAACACGATTTACTAAAAGAAAAAGCGGGAATCGTAAATGTACCACCTATCACGGGTCAGTACAGTTACCATGGTGTCACCTATCACGGGTCAACACGATTTACTAAAAGAAAAAGCGGGAATCGTAAATGTACCACCTATCACGGGTCAGTACAGTTACCATGGTGTCACCTATCACGGGTCAACACGATTTACTAAAAGAAAAAGCGGGAATCGTAAATGTACCACCTATCACGGGTCAGTACAGTTTACCGAGGTGTCACCTATCACGGGTCAACACGATTTACTAAAAGAAAAAGCGGGAATCGTAAATGTACCACCTATCACGGGTCAGTACAGTTTACCGAGGTGTCACCTATCACGGGTCAACACGATTTACTAAAAGAAAAAGCGTGAATCGTAAACGTACCGCCTATCACAGACCAGTATTGTTTACCTAGGTGCCACCTATCACGGGTCAGCACAATTTACTAAAAACGTAAATCGTAAACGTACCACCTATCACGGGTCAGTACAGTTTACCGAGGTGTCACCTATCACGGGTCAACACGATTTACTAAAAGAAAAAGCGTGAATCGTAAACGTACCGCCTATCACAGACCAGTACTGTTTACCGAGGTGCCACCTATCACTGGTCAGCACAATTTACTAAAAACGTAAATCGTAAATGTACCACCTATCACGGGTCAGTACAGTTTACCAAGGTGTCACCTATCACGGGTCAACACAATTTACCAAAATGAAATGCATGAGCATACACAGACTCCATCCACAACAATCGTTAAGCAGCAAACAGACATATTAAGAGATTCCCCATTCTTAATACTGATTTATCTTAATGATTTTCAAAACAAAACGTTAAGCAAACAGACATATTAAGAGATTCCCCATTCTTAATACTGATTTATCTTAATGATTTTCAAAACAAAACGTTAAGCAAACAGACATATTAAGAGATTCCCCATTCTTAATACTTATTTATCTTAATGATTTTCAAAACAAAACGTTAAGCAAACAGACATATTAAGAGATTCCCCATTCTTAACATACTTTTGACTTAAACGATTTCCACACAAAACATTCAGTAAACAAGACATTAAGAGATTCCCCATTCTTAATTCTCATTTACTGAAACGATTTTGAAAAACAAACATTAAGTAACCGAGACATTAAGACATTCCCCATTCTTAACGTCCAATTAACTTAAACATTTTCCTCAAACGCACATTAAGTAAACCGAGGTATTAAAAGATTCCCCATTTTTAATACTCGTTTAACTCTAATGGTTTTCAAATTCCACAGAAACAAACTCAAATATACTCTCACATTCAATCCATAATTCACACCAAAACACATCAATCAACAAACAACAAATATGAACACGCCAAATACGACGAACACAAATCAAGACAACATAACACCCAAATACATCAGACTTCATTTACTCATAATCATACACAAGTGAGTTCAAATTCATTTTCCACGAAACATTCATCAATATCGTCAAAACCTAACTCTAAGATTTTACCCACAGAACCTTAGATTCATTTTCCATAAATCAATACATTCAACCCTAACAAATTCCTTTCCACACAACTACAGATAAGTCCCTAAATGCAAACTAAAAGTTTGGAAGGAGCCCTTACCTTAACGTTAGCTTTAACGTGGGTTTCCGGTACCGCGAGTAAAACCGGTAAAATCTTCGCTTGCAACGTCGCCTCCAAATTGGTCCCCTAGCACCGTAGCCTGATAGTGAGCAACTTTCCCTTCTAACTCTTCGCGAAATGAAGCTTAGATCTAGAAGAAACAGAGGGGTTTGTGTTTGAATCTCTAATACCGTTTTTCTTCGTTTTCGAATCAAAGAGGAAGAGTGGAGTCGAGAAATCCTTGTTCTAACACTCACCCAACCTTGGGTTACTAGTCTTGAAGAAAAGAACGTAACGAAAATGAAAAAGGGAGAAGGAGGGACAAATGGGTCGCGGGTGGCAGAGGAAGAAGATGGAAAATCGGATTTTCCTTCCTTTCTTTTTCTTTCCTTTGTTTTTTCCTTTCTTCCTTTTTCCTTCTTTCCTTTTTATATTCTTTTCTTTTCCTTTTCCTTCCTTCTAGTTTTCCTTTCTGTTTTCCTCCAAACAAACATATCTATATAATAAATATAACTTAACAAATATCTCAAAATATCTAGATATTTGTTAAATTACCATTTCACCCGTAACGTATTAAATTCTCCGTAAAGGATTCACCGCACTTAATTCAATTTATTTATCGACGAGAAATTCTAATCGGCATCAAACTATCTTTTTGATTATAAAAACTCCAAAATATCATTAACTTTCGCTAAAAAGTCTCCGAGCCAAAATCCAAAATACACCAAAAATACATAAAGGGTACTTTAAAATTATGGGTCTTACAATTCTAAAGTTAAATATGAAACTATGAAGTATTTATACTCCTTAGATATCACTTCATATCTGTGGAAATCATTCCTAGAAGACTGATGAAAATATGCAATGATTCGGATTGAATCAAAACTGAAAAATTGCATTGCTTCACAGTTGTATTCAGCTACAACCTAAGTGTAGTGGAATACTCTTCTGTAACCTTCAAATTTTTCAAACAATTTGTGGTTGTATTCGAATACAGATCCATGTAGTCAAATACAGATGACTGAATTTTGCCACTGACTTGGTTTTATATTCGGCTACATCATGATGTAGTCGAATACAGATGAGCAGTTTTTGCTACTGACTTGGGTTTGTATTCAACTACAACATGTTGTAGTCAAATACAGATGTGTAGTTTTTGCTAATGACTTCATATGTATTCGGCTACACATATGTGTAGTCGAATACAACCTTGAATGTTGTCAAAAACTTGATTTTCAAACATTGTTCATGCAATTTGGCACTTTGAAAAGTATTTTGAAGCATATGCTAGAGTTTGGATGAAGTAATCAAGGTTTTCATGTGCATTTGAAATGTAATAATATTAGATTGCATCATGTACCTTAAAATATAAGACTTCTAGCTCATTGTCAATGGTTTACTTGATGTTGACTTCTCTTAGCATCTTTTAACTTGCAACTTGATCATTTTACTTGGTTTTTGTCTTCATAAAAAATATGGATAGTCTTGTATATTTACAATAAGTACTAATAAGTTTTTAGAATTAAATTAATTAATTATACTTAAATCAAGCTTATTGATATTGCACTATTTTATAGGAAGAAAAAAGTTTAAATTATTTCGATTGTATTTTGAGAAATGTGATATTCTAAATAACCCACAAAAGTTTATTTTTCCTTTGAAAGAGTTTTCATTTATCTGCGGTAAAATTTATAAAAATATAATATAAATTATTATATATATTATTTTGGGGTTTAGGGTGTCACATTACCGTTATGAGTTGTACTAATAAAAAACAACCATGTATCTTTGACTAATGTTATCACTAAACATATAATTATTTACAATTAAATAAAACTAAATAATGAATATACATCTTCTAGAATTTAATATGTAACTCATCTTCTTCAATAATTTATGATTTAGGAAATTGGTTTTTAACTTAGTTTAATCGATATTCATTTTTTAGTGATAAATTTCATTTCATAAATAAGCAAATATTTTCATACTAATATGCAATAAATCGGTTGAAGAGTTTGTGGGTGTTTTCTAGAGATAGATCATAAAAATCTAATGCCATCAACTTTTTTTTTACCAATTCAAAAGAAAGAATTCCAAAAATAATATATCATTTTTGTGATTCGTATGGATCCGCGATTTTTCTTAAATATCCTGTTTTTATGTTTGAAACTTGAAAAATTTATGTTAGAATAATTAGAAGTTATATTTTAGTTGAATCTGACATAAATTCTAAAAATTGTAGCAGAAAAAATGGAAGAAAAAATGTGATCATATAATGAATATTGTCTGAAAATATTAACGATTATATGTTTAAATCATATTTTACAATATATAATACGGATGTTACCATACAATAACGATTTCCTGCTGCAATAAATAAATTCTAATTTTGATGTCTTAGATATCTTCATAGAAAAATAATAATTAAGTAATCTAATAAAAAATGAAATTTAAATATTTTAAAAGAAAGTTTCCAATGATGAAAATAAACTAAACAAAGTTATATTTGGTAATTTACTCGTATTATTTTGTATACTAATGAAATTTCTTTATAACTTCTTAGACTTAAATAGAATTATCGATAAAATTAAATATAATTTTTTCAATAATATTAAGATAAAATTTATATGAAAAAAATTTCATATAAAATTGAATATTTTATTTACTCTTTGATATGTGTATTTTGAATTTGATTTTAATTAAACTCTAATACCCTATATTAAACATATTTGGAGGAAATTCAAGATTGCAAGTAACCCCTACTCTTTAAGGGTGTTGGTGGAACTTGTTTTCTCCATGGTCGCCTGCAACATCTGCAAGAGACGTGGCATATGTAATATGATCTTTTTTAGACGGAGATGTATTAAGTGAGATAAGTTTTACATTGAGAGAGTGAGAGGATCAAATCTGGATCGTACAACAATACGTGCGTTATGATTGAAAGTGTTACATGACAAATTAAAAAAGTCACATGATTTTTTGTTTTAATGTTAACAATTATGATTTGATCAATGATTAAGATCAATTCCTCTCACACTCTCATTATAAAATTGTTAATTTAAAAATTGTTGAAGTCCCACATTAGAAAACTCTCATATTTTGAGTAGTTTTCAACTCTATAAATACTAAAGTCTCACATTGGATAGAAAACATATGTGGGTTTGCTTCCATCATTATATAATGAGTTTCAAACTCTTGTGATATGTACACCAACGTTGGATGCATTTTCCAACTTTCTATTTTCTCCCTTTTCGATTATGCTCTACTAGTTTATGAGCCATGTCTCCCCTTTCTTTTTGTCCCTTCGATATTTTAATGGTTTTATATTGTTGTCCCTTCGATTTTTTGAATGGTTGTTATGTCGTAGTCCCTTTGATTTTTTAAGCGGTTGTTATATCGTAGTCTCTTCATTTTTAGAGCGGTTGTTGGGCCGTAGTCCCTTCGATTTTTAGAGCAATTTATATGTTGTAGTTTTGTCAATTTTTGAGTGGTCCTAATATCATTATCCTTTTAGAGAAATTTTGTGCTGTAGTATTTTATAGTGGTTTTTTTTGTCACAGTCTTTTTCATTTATGAGTGGTCATAGTACCATATTGTGAGTGAATTTAATCGTCATATTGAGAGTGGCTTTAACCGCCATATTGAGGGTGTAATTCTAGAATAGATTTGTATGGTGCAGTAGAATTCTGATACTGTGAATCTGGGCTATTTTATCATGGGGACTTCGTGGTTGATAGTCTGCTTTGCACAATTTGTGTAGTGTTGCGAGTCGTTCTAAAGAGAGCGACCAAGTCTTTGACTCAACAAAGTAATATCTTCGGTGGCATAAATTGCTTTTGAAATAGTTTTAAAACTAAAAATACAACAATTTTAAGACATTTCTTTTTGTCATGTCAACCGCAAAGATTACTGGATTTTGTTGTGTTGCCTTTGATTTCAATAAAATGTTTTAGTTTGAAACAAACAGAAAAGAATAAGAAAGCTGAAGAATTAACCCAATAGACTTGTTGATGATCTGTATGACTACTACAGTTCCAACAATACTACTAGAGATGTTTGGGTTGCTCTGAAGAAAAAATATGATATCGAGAAAGTTGAACTAAAAAGTATGTTGTGAGCCGCTACCTATAGTTTCAGATGACCTATGATAAATTCGTGGAGGCTCACTCCCATGAAATTTAGAAGATAGCTCATGACTTAATCTCTTAAGGTATGACTTTAGATGAAAATTTTCAGATTGTCGTTATTATTGACAAACTGCCTCTATTTGGAAAGATTTCAAAAAAATTCTCAAGCATAAAATAAAAGATTTTTCTCTAGGGAGTCTTAGAGATAAAGAAAATAATCTTGTTTATGGTTTTCTTCTGAATAAGGTATAGAGGCAGATTTGTACACCAATTCTAAATATGATTTTTGTTGGCAATTAGTTCACCACTGATGCACGTTTAAATTAAATTAAGAATTTTTTCTTCTATTTACATGTGTGATTTTAATATTTGGCATGTTAGACTCTATCATGTGAACAATGATTTCAAACTTAAGTAACTTAGGTTTAATTCCAAAATTATCTTTAAATAATTTTGAAAAATGTGATTTTAATAGTCGAGCTAAAATAACAAAAATTCACATAAATCAATAGTCAAAAAAATATGAGTCTTTAGATTTAATATATATGTGAACTTTCGTATATATCTAATGAACAATAAAAGTGAAGTGCTTGACATGTTTAAGATCTTTGTAATTTAAATTGAAAATCAATTTAGTAGAAAGATTAAGATGTACCAAGTATGATTCTAGTTTGTTTAACGAGTTTTATAAATTGCATGAAATTCTACATGGAATTAGTGCACCTTATTTGCTTAAAATGAATGGTAAAGCTGAAAGAAAAAATAGAACTCTTACTGAACTAGTTGTTGTTATTATGCTAAACTCTAGAGTTGCATCTCATTAGTGGGGGAAAATTATTTTGACAGTTTGCTATGTTTTGAATAGAATTCCTAAATCTAAATACGAAACATCTCCTTAAGAGATAGTGAAGAATAGACAACCAAACTTGTCTTATTTTCAACTTGGGGTTGTTTGTCTTATGTCAGAATTCCTGATCCCAAGCGAGTTAAACACGCTAGTAGAGCTTATGAATTTGTATTCAATGGGTATGCAGTAAACAATAAAACATATAGGTTTTATGACCTAAAAGCGAAAGTGATCATAAAGTCAAATGATGTTGACTTCTATGAAAATCAATTCCCTTTTAAATTGAGAATAATGAGGGAAATAGTGGGGCTAGTGAACCAAGTCACGTTCTTGTGATGAGAAGCATTGAAAGCAACAAACAAGCCAAAATATAAACTCGAAGATGTAAGAAAGCTAGAGTTGCTAAAGATTATGTACCCGATTACACGATATATACCTTAGAAGAGGATCTTGCAAATTTTCAAGAAGTTTTGTCATCTTTGGATACAGATTTATGGCAAGAAGCTATAAACGATGAGATGGATTCTCTAGAGTCTAACAGAACTTGACATTTAGTAGAGTTGCTTCCTGATTGCAAACCAATAGGTTGTAAATGAATATTAATAAAGAAACTAAAATCCGATGAAACTATTGATAAACACAAGGTTCGATGTAACTCCCCAGATTTTTTATCCAAAGTGTTACTTAAAAATATTTATTGTTTAGAAAAATTTAAGATACTTTAAATAAAAGTACCTAACTTCTTAAAAATCGTATATTATATATTGAACTCGACGCAAAGGATTGGAATTTCATTATTTTAATTCATTAGTCTACATTTATTCCTTTCAAAAAGCAAGCAACTACAACTATTAATTTCAAGTCATCCAACCAACGGTCTAACTATAATGTGTACGGGGGAAAGCCTTTACCTTGACCGCTTTTCTTGTACAAATCTCTAAGCCCAACGAAGTCATTCACAAGAAAAAAGAAGTTCAAGGCTTTTGATGCACGAAGAAGAGGAGGTGATGGTGGCTAGGATTTTGGTATTCCTTTCTATTTTACATAATCTTGTTTGGAAAGGGTTTGTGAATTAGAATTTGTGATGGGGGTTAGGGTTTCAGTATAGCTTTCTACTTATTATTACTGAGTATAGAAATATTATGGACTTTAGGGAAAATTTAAAGTGGAGATTATTGGATAGATAGTGTTGGGCCTGAATAAAGAATAGAAGGGAGAAAATATTATTTATTTATTTTGTGTTAACCTTGATCCTAAAAAAAACAAGCCACAACTCCTAGCCCAATATCTACTCATTCATATGGGTTGGGTGACACCAAGCCACAAATCCTTAGCCCAAATTCTTCTTGCACTAGAGATAAAAATACATCTACTAGATAATTCTTACTAATTATCACACCTAATATAATATTGGAAAATATATATTTATAGAACCTAATTGTTTTAAATAATAATTTTAGAGGATGTTACATTCGCCTTGTAGCCAAAAGATTTTAGACAAAGAAAAAAGTATAGATTTCTTCGACATTTTCTCATTAGTCACTAGAACTACATCCATTAGGGTGCTCATTTCACTAGCTGCTATTCATAATTTAGTGGTACACCAATTGGATGTGAAAATAGTTTTTTTTTTTTTTAATGGTGGCTTCGAAGAAGAAATCTATATGGAACAACCTGAAGGTTTTGTGATTCATGCACAAGAAAACAAGGTATGTAAGTTAGATAAATCTTTGTATCGTCTCAAACAAGTTCCTAAGTAATGGCCTGAAAAGTTTGATAACTTGATTATAATGAATGAGTTTAAAGTGAATGAAAGTGACAAATGCATTTATTACAAATCTGAAAATGACATTTTCCCTATCATATGTCTCTATGTGGACGACCTACTCATATTTTGATTCAAACATTCATGTTGCAAAAATTGTGAAATCATTGTTGTGTAACAACTTTGATATGAAAGACCTCATAAAAGCGAGTGTAATCCTCAAAATCAAGATTACGAGGTCAAAAAAGGGAATTTCTTTGGATGAGTCTCACTATGTGTAAAAGATCCTAAATAATTATAAATACTTTGACTATAAATATACTTGGCCACTATATGACTCAAGTGTGAAACTTTTCAAGAACACTGATGAAAGTGTTAGACTAATGGAATATGCGAGCATCATTGGTAGTCTCAAATATGCCACTAATTGTACCAGACCCGACATTACATACGTCGTGGGACTGTTGTGGAGGTTTACTAGTAGACCTAGTATGGATCATTGACACGCTATCGAAAGAGTTATGAGGTACCTACAAAGGATTATGAGTCTTGAATTATATTATCAAAGATTCCTTATTGTCCTTGAAAGAAATAGTGAAGTTGATTGTAACATTTTATCAGATGACTCCAAAGCAACCAGTTGCTATATTTTAGTATAGCTAGTGATGTTGTATCTTGGAAATTGAAGAAAAAACAATATTGAATCAGTCCATTATGGAGTCTGAAATGATAGCACTAGCTACTGCTAGTGAAGAAGCGAGTTGATTGTTTAGACAAAGAAAAAAGTATAGATTTCTTCGACATTTTCTCATTAGTCACTAGAACTACATCCATTAGGGTGCTCATTTCACTAGCTGCTATTCATAATTTAGTGGTACACCAATTGGATGTGAAAATAGTTTTTTTTTTTTTTAATGGTGGCTTCGAAGAAGAAATCTATATGGAACAACCTGAAGGTTTTGTGATTCATGCACAAGAAAACAAGGTATGTAAGTTAGATAAATCTTTGTATCGTCTCAAACAAGTTCCTAAGTAATGGCCTGAAAAGTTTGATAACTTGATTATAATGAATGAGTTTAAAGTGAATGAAAGTGACAAATGCATTTATTACAAATCTGAAAATGACATTTTCCCTATCATATGTCTCTATGTGGACGACCTACTCATATTTTGATTCAAACATTCATGTTGCAAAAATTGTGAAATCATTGTTGTGTAACAACTTTGATATGAAAGACCTCATAAAAGCGAGTGTAATCCTCAAAATCAAGATTACGAGGTCAAAAAAGGGAATTTCTTTGGATGAGTCTCACTATGTGTAAAAGATCCTAAATAATTATAAATACTTTGACTATAAATATACTTGGCCACTATATGACTCAAGTGTGAAACTTTTCAAGAACACTGATGAAAGTGTTAGACTAATGGAATATGCGAGCATCATTGGTAGTCTCAAATATGCCACTAATTGTACCAGACCCGACATTACATACGTCGTGGGACTGTTGTGGAGGTTTACTAGTAGACCTAGTATGGATCATTGACACGCTATCGAAAGAGTTATGAGGTACCTACAAAGGATTATGAGTCTTGAATTATATTATCAAAGATTCCTTATTGTCCTTGAAAGAAATAGTGAAGTTGATTGTAACATTTTATCAGATGACTCCAAAGCAACCAGTTGCTATATTTTAGTATAGCTAGTGATGTTGTATCTTGGAAATTGAAGAAAAAACAATATTGAATCAGTCCATTATGGAGTCTGAAATGATAGCACTAGCTACTGCTAGTGAAGAAGCGAGTTGATTGTTTAGACAAAGAAAAAAGTATAGATTTCTTCGACATTTTCTCATTGGTCACTAGAACTACATCCATTAGGGTGCTCATTTCACTAGCTGCTATTCATAATTTAGTGGTACACGAATTGGATGTGAAAATAGTTTTTTTTTTTAATGGTGGCTTCGAAGAAGAAATCTATATGGAACAACCTGAAGGTTTTGGGATTCATGCACAAGAAAACAAGGTATGTAAGTTAGATAAATCTTTGTATCGTCTCAAACAAGTTCCTAAGTAATGGCCTGAAAAGTTTGATAACTTGATTATAATGAATGAGTTTAAAGTGAATGAAAGTGACAAATGCATTTATTACAAATCTGAAAATGACATTTTACCTATCATATGTCTCTATGTGGACGACCTACTCATATTTTGATTCAAACATTCATGTTTCAAAAATTGTGAAATCATTGTTGTGTAACAACTTTGATATGAAAGACCTCATAAAAGCGAGTGTAATCCTCAAAATCAAGATTACGAGGTCAAAAAAGGGAATTTCTTTGGATGAGTCACACTATGTGTAAAAGATCCTAAATAATTATAAATACTTTGACTATAAATATACTTGGCCACTATATGACTCAAGTGTGAAACT
>NC_021162.2:26767816-26780316 GCF_000331145.2 Cicer arietinum | reverse complement strand
TTAATGTGTGCGCTTTTTCTCACTGGAAATTTTTTTTTTGATACGTTTTTGTGTGTGTTGATCAAGTCCTCATTTCGATTCCACGTCTCCTCATCAGTTTTCACGACACATCCCTCAGATTTCACGGATCAATTTTTTGTGGACTGATTAGTCTTAAGAGAACTGGTCAAAACCTACTCTCGCAAAATTTGCTTAAATCAAATGCATAATTCCTCTACAAATAGACGGTTCCAATCAGTTTACAAATCACACAAAAACTCTAAAATAAATTCGAGTTTTCTCTTTTTTCCCTTTTCTGCTTCGTCTCAAATTTTCTTTATGTCCCTTTAACAGAAAAATTTATCCCTTAAAATTTTCGAGTGGTCATAGTACCATATTATAGGTGGTCTTAATCACCAAATTTAGATGATGTAATTCTAGAACAGTTTTCACAGTGCAGTGGTAAAACCTATACAGTATAAATAGGTTTTTTTATTCTAGAGACATTGTGGTTGATACTTGTCTTGCACAATTTTGGATAGTGTCGTGAAACGTCACTAAGAGATAGACCTATTTTGCGACTCAATTTAGTAATTAAAGGTGCAAACACACGAGAAAAGGGGTTGAATTGTGTTTTGCCTTATTAAAAACTTCTTTTCAAAATTCTGATTCAGGATACTTTGAATAGATAAACAAATCAGATGCAACAATAAAACAAAGTAACTGGAAAAATTGGAGAAACACCAGAATTTATACTAGTTCACTACCAATGTGGCAACTACGTCCAGTCTCCTCAAATAGAAGGATTTATCCACAAATTCTGACCTGACCCTACAAGTCAGTCTTCTCAACTTCCAGCCTCAAACTTACAGACCGTTGAGGTAGTACAACACCCTGACCTTACAAGTCATATAATCTCAACTTCCAACTTGAAAACCTACAAGTCGTTGAAGCAAAATAGCTATTACTAGGCTGGGTCACAAAGGGGTGAAATTGGGTTCTAGTTTGCTTCTTCTAAGCATATTGATTACAATAAACTTCACACTAAAATAAACCACCAAACGTTAAGTAATACAAGATATGAATGAGTTCCTTTGTTTAACTAAAACCTTGAAATTGAATACTTAGAGAATTTTGTGTTCCTAAGGTTTTTAGAGTTGTTGTGTTGTATTTTCTTCTTCAGAATTGACCCATTTATATAGCATGAATTAAGGTTTTAATACTTCCCCAAACATATTCTGAGCACATCTTCTTTGCGCGAGGTCAACAAAGATCTTTCCAAAAAATAAACCTTGGTAGATACGGTTTAGGAATATGAACGTTAAAGCTTGACTAATTACAAAACAAATCTTTAATCAAATCTTCTAGAATGATTATGTGCGACAATGTCTGATAGCGCTTGAAAATAATTCTCCTTAAATCTTCTAAGTGTATGTTCCTTGAGTGAGGTCAATAGAGATCTGTACAAAAATAAATCTTGATAGATATGGTTTGGGAATATGATTGTTGAGTCTTGATTAATTCCAAAACGAATTTTCAACCAAATCTTCTAGAATGATTATGTGCAAGAATGTCCAAATAGCGTTTGAAAACAATTTTCCTTGAATTTTTGGAGGGTAAAATCCTTGTGTGAGGTCAATAAATATCTTCACAAAAAATAAAACTTGATAGATCTATGGTTTATGAATATGATCGTTGAAGCTTGATTTATTCCAAAATGAATCTTCAACCAAATCTTCTAGAATGATTATGTAAGACCCTAAATCTTCTAAATTCTAATTTATACAATTTTAGGGTATTTTGTGTAAAATTGCTTAGGCATTTAGCACAATTGAATTTTAATTTTGGGAATTAAATATCAAAATCATAATTTATTAGAGTTAATAATATGTTTAATATATATATATATATATATATATATATATATATATATTTTGAGACTTTATTAAAATTATTTGTCGAAAAATAATTTAATTATGTTACGAACAATGAAGTACCAGAAAGATTTAAAAAAAATATTATTTGTTACAAGAAATTTAATTTATCTGTCAATTGAGTTGCGACGAGAGTATATTTTTTTTTATTAAATTAGATGGAGATGAGAGTGAAATAATGTGTGTGAGAGTTGTTAGATATTTGTTAGTTTGATTTTAATTATAATATATATATATATATATATATATAGATGGAACCAAGAGAAAGGAATTGGAAATCAGAAAGCGTTCTCTGCTCCTTGCCTTCTCCTTTCTTCTTTTTCTTTCTGTTTCAAAAAGAAGTGTATGTTGGTGGTTTTAAATAAATAAACAAAACACAAATTATCATTTTTCTTCTAGATTTAAACTCCCTTTCGAGAAGTGATAGAAGAGAAAGTTGTTCATCTCCCCGCTACGGTGCTAGTGAGCCAACTTTGGAAGCGGTGTCACAAACTTAAATTTTAACAGAATTAATTGCAGTGCCGTAATCGCTTGTTAAAGCTACCGTTAAGGTAAGGGCTCCTTCCAAACTTTTAGTTTGCATTTAGGACATTATTTGTGATTTTGTGGAAAAGAAATTTGATGTATTTGATGTGTAAATTTGTAGAAAATAAATTTAATGCGATTATGTGTGATTTAGTGGAATTTAAATTTGAGGTGTGGTTTGTGATGATACATATTTGATGTGTTTTATATGTTCATAATTATTATTATGAATTTTTGAGATGTGATTTATTTGCGGATTTTGTAGAAAATGAATTGATGAAATTTGGTGGGTTATGTGTAAAAATGTGGAGTTTTGAAATTGGGTGAGTTATGTTTGAATTGTTTGAAATTTGATTAAGGTGCTATATGTGTGTTGTGGAATTGAATTGATTGTTGTTGGTGTGAATTGGCGGTAATTAAATTTGATGTGTTTGAGTTACATAATGAGTTATTTTTAAATAAATGAGTTTGAACTGAAATTGAAATTTTACAAAAAAAATTAGAGTTGTTAAAGTTGTGAAAAAATTAAAATTTTAACTAAGTTAAAGAGTTTGAGCAAAAAGATAGATTGAAATTAAAAATGGTTAGAATTTAAAATGTTACTATTTTAATTACTCTTGGACCGAGTTTAAAAAGAAAAAAAAAAGTTTAGAGTATTTTATTAACTTAAACATTTCGGTGCTTTAAGAGCCGAGTGTGTGTATGTGAAATTTGGAAAATATTTCTTTTTTTTTAATTTTAACTAAATAATATAGATTATTTGGTTTTAAAGGTTTGGTGTGTGAGAAAGATTTAATTTTGGGAATTTTGTTGTGTGTGGATTAATTTTATTGTGAACAAATTGTTATAAATATTTATGTTTATGTAGTTAGCTCCTTGAGTCTCGAAAAGGAATCGAGACCATTGGCACCGAGTTAGCGGTGGGGAGAACTCTTATATATTAATGTTGTTGTGGTGATTTATGGTTGAAAATTTTGAAGATTGAATATGGGTGATTAATTTTTGGAAATTTTGGTGATTCATGTTTGGTGAAATTGATGTGTTCATAATTAATATTATGAATTTTTTAGAAGAAATTTATGTGTGACTTGGTGGAAAATGAATTTAATTCCATTTAGGCGTGGATAGAATTTGGAGATGTGATTTATGTGTGATTGTGGAAATTTAAATTGGTCTAAATAAATATGTTTGAATATGCTCTATGTTGTATTTGAAAAATCATTAGTGTTAATAAGTATTAAAAATGAGGAATCTTTTAATAGCTGCCTTTACTTAATGATTGTGGTGAAAAGAGTCAGAGTATGCTCATGCATTTCATAGTACATAGTGACCGCGTTGGGGCCATGGTGATAGTGGTGACCGTGATGGGCCACAAGATGATGCCATGTGAATTGTTGGTTCATCTTATCTTTGTGGGGATTGTCGCGTCGTGCTGATCTATGAGAGATTGCACTATAGAATGTGCTGATCTGTGAGCGATTGCACTCTAGAAAATTGTGTTGGTCTGTGAGCTACTGCACTCTTGTATGTCGTGTTGATACGTGAGAGATTGCATTCTAAAATGTGTTGATATGTGAGCGACTGCACTCTAGAAAATTGTGATGGTTTGTGAGCGACTGCACTCTTGTATGTTGTGTTGGTCTATGAGTGACTGCATGTTAGTAAATCGTGCTGATTTGTGAGCGACTACACTCTTGTATGTCGTGCTAGTATGTGAGAGAATGCACGCTAGTAAATCGTGTTGATCTGTGAGAGATTGCACCTTGGTAATTAGTACTGGTCTTTGAGAGGCTGTACAATTATGATTTACGCCCTTCGAGGAGGGTTTTGGCTTTGAATTCTAGAATCATGCATTCTGACATATACACATTGCATTAGAGTGCTTGACACATGAGTTGTGTTTGTTATACTATGAAGTCTGTATATACATATTCGGTTGTTGTTGTGATTTTCCTTAATTGCTTTGAGGTGTGAAGTTGGATTGGTTAAGTTTCGATGTAATTATGTGTTCATAATTGATAATATTAATGTTTGAAGTGTTGAATGATTCAGAGCCATTTTAGAACTGAAAATCTGCATTTTCTCCATTGTATTCGGCTACGACAGTGCAGTTTGTCAAAACTTCATTTTTAAACATTGCTATGCATTTTTGGACATATAAAAACCCTTTCAAGGAGTATGTTAAGTTGAAAGGTTATTTTGTGCAGTTGAAATTTAAATGTTATGTGATATTTGTTAATTTTGGTTGGTGATCCTTTACAACTCTTGAAATAACTAGAGTCTGAACGTTGTGTTGACTTCCTTTGACTCTACTTGACTCAGATGTCTTCGTTTCCTCTATCATCTTCATTTCCTATGATGTCTTTGTTTCCTCTTACATCTTCACTTCCTCTGATATCGTTTCCTGCGTTTCATAGTTCTATTTGATGCACACTCTATGAAATCATTAGTGCAATAAATTGTTCTAACAAAGTACATTTGTTATCATCGAAACACGATGAAAGAATTTTTTTCTAGAACTAACCTAGTTCCAACAGTAATATCTTCAATTGTTAAAATTATATTTCAAAACAGTTTTTTGAAACTTAAGAAAAACAATTTCAAGACATTTTTTTTTCATGCCATGTCAACCAAAGAGGTTATTGGATCTGGTTTCACTGCTTTTGATTTCAATAAATTGGGTTGAGGGATTTCACTTCAAATGGTGACAACAAAAGATGTTATTATTCTTAACTATGAAAAAGGTTGTCAACGTTCTAAAAGATGACATTCTAGTGGTCCAAGAAATAGATGAACAAACAAAAAAGAAAAAGAAAGCTGCAGAATTAACCCAATGCGAGGATAATGATTATCAATATGGAGACCGATGGTACACTGCTGGAGAATGATCATCGGACACTTTTGTTTTGAGTTGTGCCTTTGATCTTTTTGAGTGATTCTTTTGCCCATATGAGAGTTGTACATTTCTAGTATATGAACTGGAAATCCATTCACGATTTGCAAGAGCTTTCCTTGCATGAAAAACTGATTTTATCTTGCTAGTTAGTTTTTTATGCTTAGATTTTGCCTTTGTTAATATTTTTTTGGAGTAGATCTTTCTTGTATGATTTTTGTGTACTTATTTATAGTACCTTCATAATAGGGACGGGTTTATCAACAAACCAGAAAAATTCTTGTCTATCGCAAGCCATCAACTTTGGAGATTAATCTTGCTTTTTATTCTTGATGCATTGCGTTGCTTTTTGTTGATCACTTTCTCTTTGAATCTTTCCAAAATTATCTTAAGTATATAATTATGTTCCTTTGCAGAAAATGCTAGGGATTTGCAGTGTAGATTTATGTATTTTCATTGCTAAGATTGATCTTAAACTAAAGAAGACTTTGTTCTTTGTAAACCAGAATGTTCTTAGATTAATGTTGTCAAAACCAGAACGTTCTTGGATTTAAAGTTGTGAAAGGGAGAACGTTCTCCGTTTTTCCAGACTTCAGTTTTAATAACCAGAACATTCTTCGTTTTTCAGACTACTGTCCATAATGATTAGAATATTGTCAAGAATGTTCTTCGTTCTTGATTGTCAAGATGGATAATGTTCAGATATGTTTGATCTTGCTAATTTGTGATCTCCCCTCTTTGTGATTCGAGTAGTTTCTTTGAATCTGATCATCTTAGTTTGTTCCTTACCATGTGTTGATGATATAAATGTAAAATCCATAGGCTAAAACTTCTTTTAACTAATGGAGATTGTTTGTTCTTGAAGCCGACTTGATTATTCTTGGACCTGGAGAACATTCTCTGTTTTCCAAATTTTGTCAAGAATGTTTTCTGTTAACATAACATTTAGAATCATAATTAACATTCTTAATTAGCTTTTTGTTTGTTTTCATCAAAACATTAAATTGAGATTTTGTCTTAACAATTCTTTCTTGAAATTCCCCCTCTTTCTTGCATAAGAAACATCTCATTTTAGACTTGTCCCTTTCTTTATTCTTGAACTTGTTCTTCTGTTTTTGATTCTTCTTCCCTGCCTTAGCCTTGACAAGCAATCCCTCACCATTGTTTTCTTCTTTCCCATTTGACTTCCTCTTCAATTCTTTGGAGATTAGTGCAGCTTGTACTTCTTCTAATGACAAAGAATATCTACCATAAAGAAGTGTATCACACAGATTTTCAAGAAAGCTTGGTAATGAATTCATCAAAAACAGGGTCTGATCCTCATCATCCAATTTTAAATCCATATTTTCAAGATCTTACACAATCATATTAAATTCATCCATATGATTTTCAATTGACCTCCCAGATTGCATCTTGAAAGTATATAATTTTTGTTTTAAGTACAAACGACTCGCTAATGATTTTGTCATGTATAAAGATTCTAATTTGAGCCAAATACCTGCAGCAGAGGTCTCCTTTGATATTTCTCTCATAACCTTGTCTACAAAACTCAAGATTAAAGCATTATGAGCCTTGTCCATGATATCCTTCTTCTCCTTTTTCTGGTAGTGTGGATGTCATGTCTTTCTCTCTTCCCAGTGCTCCTGCCAAACCTTGATGAACCAGCAAAGCTTTCATCTTAAGATGCCATAACCCAAAATCATTCTTCCCATCGAATTTTTCAAGTACGTACTTTGTTGATGCCATCTTTCCTTTGAATCGAATACTCCCATGCTCTTGATACCAGTTGTTTTGAAAAACAAAGATCAATGAGTAATTAAACCAAGATTGTTCTTGGTTTTGTCCAGATAAAAGTAGAATGATTGAAATAGAAAATGAAGATTCATTATATTAATGTCAAGAACGTTCTCCGATTTCTAACTGAAACGGAGAACAGTCAGTTGTAATGCTAAAATGAACAAACACACTTGTTAACTCAGTCCTCCCTGAGACCCAAAAGCAAGAACGTTCTGAATAGAAAATAAACACATGTTTAATTGCTTTAAAATATATCTGGCATTTGGGAAGTGTGTCCAACGGATATTTTCATTTTAAACTGAATATTCAAAGCCTTTTAACATCTATAAATTGAAGATCAATTGGAAAATGAAGGCAAGAGTTCAATTACAAATCTACCAACACTTGTTCAAGTAACAAATAAATAAAAAAAACTCTTCAAGCAAACTCCAGCCCTCTTCACTATATCTTTGGATTATTATTTACTGAGTTTGTCTTTCATTTATCTCAAACAAGTGTTGAGAAGTTTCAAGATACCAAACACTTTTATCATACACATCATTTGTAACTCAAGTTTATCTTTTATGTTAGATTGAGTGTGTTTATAAAAATTCTTTCAAGGCTGAAAGGTGATTGTATAAATCTTTTCTCGGTCGAAAGGTTGATCTGGACTGGTGGTGTAAAAACCAAGAATGTTCTCTGTTTTGAAAACTAGTGAAAAATCTCACGGTCGTGAGGACTGGACGTAACTCGGATTGAATGAACCAGGATATATCTCTGTGTGATATATATTCCCTTATCTCTATTTATTTATAGTCTTTTGATTATCAAATTAAATAGATACATTAAATTGTGTGTTTTTCACTAACTAAGAACGTTCTCTATTTTCTATTTTCATAATCAAGATTTTAATCTTGCGTTAAATTCTTTAAGTTTTAACAGGAAATTTTAAAAAGGTGAAATCACAATTCAAGCATAATACACTTAAATACACTTGATATTTATTTTCACTTATTCACAAGTTTAGTCTGTCTATATTTTAAAATGTTAAAATTATAGTCCTTCAATTTTTAAAATTTTAGAAATTTTGTCATATTTCTAAATTTGAAAATTATAGTCCCTGAATTTTTAAACTTTTGTCCACTTCTAAAGTTTAGATTTATTTTTGCAAATGTGTCAATTTGAATGAAGTACAGACAAAATCACAAAGATGATGTGAAAATAGATACTTTTCATAAATATATATGATTCTTTTTTTCATATTTTGTCATAAGTTTTTTTTTTCTTTCATTTTATAGTTTTCAAAAATACTTTAATGGCATAGAAAATAAAATAATAAGATTTCATTCTTATATTTATTGCTAAGCAACCTGTTAACAAATTATTCAACTTTAACAGATCGGCAAAAATAAGAGATTATTTAATTTGAATCCAGTTAGAAAAAGTCGTTATCACTATTTTTAGTAATTTTAATTAAGAGAATATTTTAATGTATATTATAGATTGTTAGAGAATACTTCCCAAAATCATTAAATTCAATTGGAAACAAATTCATTTGAAAGCAAATATACATTCAACAGGGTTAGTCAATGACATGATATATACAAATGTTATTGATGACATTATATATTACATGAGTGCTCGTGATTTGAGCGTTTTACATAATTTATAAAGATAGAGATACTATTTATTTGTAGAATAGTTTTAATGCCACTAAAAGGTATTTTATATATGTGATTTTTACGACAAAGAGAAAAATACACATACGGAAATTAAATTTTGGCCCACAGATCGACCAAATTGGTAAGATTTGAGAAATATTTTTATGCTTTTATTTTTTTCTCTTTTAATCTATTTTGCTATTTTAGGTTTATGTCCTCAAATTTTTCTTTTTCTTTTTTTTTTTATAATTATTTTTAGTTTAAAAAACACTAACTCAATTGTGAATTTTTTTTTTGAAATTCTAAAAACTCGATAGCTATATTTTTATATTTAGAAACAACAAGACTAAAATTGTGAATCAATAAAAATAAAAAATTTAAATAAATATTTTAAAATATATATATATATATATATATATATATCAAATACATATAAAATATTATAAATAAATATACCAATTAAATTTATTTTAACCCCAAAATGCTTGAATGAGATTCATATTTTTTCAAACATGATCCGACATTCTAAATTTGAATAAAACCATAAATACGAGATATGAACGAAAGATAGTTTAAATATCTACATTTTGCTGAAGAATTACTCATTTACTCACAAAAAGATATTTTATAACCATGATATTTGTTTTGAAAGGTACTAAACATGATAATTTTTTTTTTTTCTTTTACAGTACCAATGATGAAATTATTAAGTATAATGATTTGACGTTCTTTTACGTAACTGATGTTGACATTATCACGTGGAACACGCGTTATTTTATTTTATTTTTTATGAGAGAACCGCAACACCGCATAACGCACGTTATTTTTAATTTATTTATTGATACAAATTCTAGGTTGGTATACATTTATGGTTTACCTAGATCAATCTATAAAAATTATAAGGATGATTCATGAAATTTTTCAAAATTATAATTTAGTAACTCTTATCATCTTTACAATTGAGATGAATAATTTAGTTAATATCAATTTGATAAGGTGAATTTAAATATATATATATATATATATATATATATTATTTATAAAAATGACATTATCTGACTTATTTTTGTTGTTGTCATGACCAAGAGAATTTTTAATATTATATTTTTCTTTTATACAAAAAATAAAAAAGTTAAATTATATTAATAACATTTAAAAAAGAAACAATTCACTTTTTAACATATTTTTTAATTTTTTATTGGTTAAAATATATGAATCATATTAAACTTATATAGAATACACATATTTTAGTAGAACTTATATAAATTTTAATCGATCAACTAAAATATGTTAAAAAGTGTGTGTCAAATAATATATTATTAGCACTACTAAAAAAAAATGAATATGAATGAATAATTCGTCAATCCAATGTAAAGAAGACTTTCAAATTCATTTAACACTTACATAAAATTATTGTTATACTTTCAAAAAAACATCATAAATTATCCTATATTTCTTTATACTTTCATACAATTTATATAATAGTTTTGATTTCTATGTTTTTCGTTGAAAGTTTAATCCAGTTTAATAATAAATACATTTTTCATATGGGATTGCCATTTAGAAACCCACTGTTTGTTGGGATCAGCATTATAATAAAATCTTTTATTTTTTATAAATTATTTTCGGATGTGTATAAATAAGATCATAGATAAAACTCCAAACAACTAAAGCAGAGTGAAATATTTAATTTTCTGAAATATTTAGATTTTATATTGGGCAAATTTTTAGACTTAATAATCTCCCTTAGTGATTGAGATATCTTATAGTTTCATATCTTTTATGTCAAATTTACTTACAATATTATTGATATAGCTCTTTTGTGAAAACCCAACGATATCTTGAGAATGATTATCACAATGCCTATACATATAATAGGCACCACCAAGATCTTTTATCATTAAACTTCTATTTAAGATATAATCATATATAACTGTTGACTAAATATAGTAAATCCAACAAATTATACTAGAAATATAAATTAACTCCCACTGACCTTATGATGTCCACAATTGTCTACAACAATCATCTCAAAATAAACTCAAATAATCACATTATGAGAGTTTGTGGTATCACTAATCAGACTTACTTGTTAACTCATGGATGAATTACATAAGTTTACAAATTATTTACTGTATCTATTAACATAATGCTTCATTTGATTGCGCCGAATTGTTTCATAAATGTTGCCATTTAGAAACATCGTCTTGACATCCACCTTATGAAGCTCCAAAAAATCATAATGAGAAATGAGTGTTGTGATTGTCTTAATAGAGTCTTTAAAGAATACCAAATAGAATTTCTTTTTACAATCAATCATTGTAGTACCCTAATTTTGTCCAATTTATTTAAAAATAAACTAATAATATATATTAAAAAAGGAAGTAATTATGTTTACAATAAGTAGCTCATCAATTTACAATGCCAAATCAAGTTATAATTTTTAAATTACAATTACAATCAAATTGTAACCATAAATATTAAATCAAATTAAATTACAATAAGATTTAAATCAAACTAAATTAAATTACAATAATTTGTTGTTGTTGTTGCCTCTCTGTTTCTGATGCAATGTTTGGCTCTGTTTTGTTGCTGCCTTTCTGTTTCAGATGCAGTGTCATTGACCTTTGCTTTGTAACTAATTAGAGAAACATAAAAACATAATTTATAAGTCAGTATTTGTATACATTATGCAGAACTAAATGACAAATTTTTGAGTTAAAAAAAAAAAAGAAACTAAAAGACAAATGAATAAGCTCAGCAAATCAACAGATCAAAACAAATAATCTAAATTTATGAAGGCATCAGTGGTGCAGGAAAATACAGATGATGAGCAAACAAATTAAAACATCAAACAAGGATTTGGAAAGCTCAAATTCAAACAGTGGCACAGACCAGAAAACGACCAAACATATAAAAGACTCTATAAATACATCTTCTTTTAAGTTTGATAAAAAAAAAAAGAGGCAGAGGTAGAGGCGAGTTCGGTAAAAAATTAAAGAGAGTTGTTAGTTTGAATGTTTTGAAACATGAGATGATTGATAGGAAAATATACTAATACTCATCAGAAGAGCAAACATTACAGTTAACAAAATATCCAATTTGTGTGTAAAAACGAAAGAATAGACAAAAGGAGAAAAACCCAAACCTTCATATTGTCATCGTTGTCGTCGGAACCGGTGCCTTTTGGAGCGACCATTGTCGTCGGAACCGGTGCCTTTTGGAGCGACCATTGTCGTCGGAACCGGTGCCTTTTGGAGCGACCGTATCTTTCTCCTTGGTCTCCTCTCCGTCTCGCGGCCTCATCTCGGTATCTTTTCGTCTCCTTCTCCTTCTTTCTTTGTTGCTTCTATCTCTCCAATGCTCTACTTTTTGTTTTCTGTGAACAACAACAGCGGCCGCATCTAGGGTTTTTTAGGGTTACCTGTATCTTTTAGTTATTTTTGTGCTATCTTAAACTTGGTTTAATTTGGGCCCATCATAAACAAAAAAGGCAAACCCATTTGTTTCATGTTTCAGCCCATTTGTTTCTTCTTTTTTTATATGATTTCAAAATCACTTTGTTTTCATAAATAAAAATAAAATTTCATAAAAAATATAAATAAATATTTCATTAACGATTAATTAGATGCGACATATTTTTAATCTTTGAGTTGTTAGGACACAAGTGGTACAACTTGATAGTTCTAAAACTCTCTTTATTTATTCATTTATTTTATTTTATTTATTTTA
>NC_021162.2:26766880-26767396 GCF_000331145.2 Cicer arietinum | reverse complement strand
TTATTTTAATGAACTAATCTAAAATCGACTTATTTATTAGATGTAACTCTTTTTTATCTCTGAGTTGTTAAAACACAAGTTGTACTACTTGGTGGTTTTGAAACTCAATTTAAAAATTGAGAACAATAAAATATTTTTTAGAGGATTAAATTAGATGTGACATCTTTTTTATCCCGTGAGTTTTGGGACACGAGTTGTACAACTTGATCGTCTTAAAACTCGTATCTTAAAGTATTTATTGAAATCAAACTCTTTTATTTTTCTTTTTTTTGTCAAAATATTTTTTATAACAAAACCCATTTTCGTTAAACAAAATCAACACATCAACATTTTCTAATTAAGAACTACGTAGCTTTGATTTCTCCATCGCACCGGGAGATACGTAGGAGCAAGATCACATTCTTGTCAAGCACATAAATAAAAATTTCTTTTTTTGTCCTTTATTTGTTAAGTACATATTTATTTCAAAATAATGTTTTAAATATAATAATAATTGTCATTCATATTTAATAATAA